>NC_091121.1:107345286-107690286 GCF_040183065.1 Periplaneta americana
TGGTTATGGTCTAGGTCTTGGTCGTTTTGTTGGTATTGGTCTTGGTCGTCTTGTTGGTATTGGTATTGGTCATGTTCTCCGTCTCGATCTTCGTCGTCTTCTTGGTCATTATGTTGGTCTTGGTCATCTTGTTGGTCTTGGACTTGGTCTTTGTCGTCTTGTCCGTTTTGGTCGTCTTCTTGGTCTTGGTAGTCTTGTTGTTCATGGTTCGGTCGTCTTGTTGGTCTTCTTCTTGGTTCATGCTTTGGTCGTCTTGTTCGGCTTCTTCTTGGTAAACGCCTCCGTCTCCGTCGTCTTCGTCGTCGTCTTTGGAATTGATCGTCTTGTTGGTCTTGGTCTTTGTCTTTATCATCTTGTTGGTTTCGGTTTTGGTCACCGTGTTGGACTTTGTCGTCTTGTTGGTTTTGGTCTTTGTCTTTGTCGTCTTGTTGGTTTTGGTCTTGGTCGTCTTGTTGGTGTTGGTTTTTGTCTTTGTCGTCTTGTTGGTCTTCGCCTTGATCTTGGAAGTCGTGTTGGTCATGATCTTGGTGGTCTTGTTGGACTCGGTCTTAGTCGTTTTGTTGGTATTGGTATTGGTCATGTTCTCGGTCTCGATCTTCGTCGTCTTCTTGGTCATTATGTTGGTGTTGGTCCTGGTCATCTTGTTGGTCTTGGACGTGGTCTTTGTCGTCTTGCTCGTTTTGGTCGTCTTGTTGGTCATGGTTTGGCCGTCTTCTTGGGCTTCTTCTTGGTGACCGTCTCCGTCGACATTTTCGTCTTCTTTTTTAGAATTGATCGTCTTGTTGGTCTTGGTCTTTGTCTTTGTCATTTTGTTGTTTCGGTTTTGGTTAGCGTGTTGTACTTTGACGTCTTGTTGGTTTTGGTCTTTATTTTTATCGTCTAGTGGGTTTTGGTCTTTGTCGTCTTGTTGGTATTGATCTTGGTGTCAGTCTCGGTATTGGTGTCTTCTTGGTTATCGTCTTGATCTTGGTCGTCTTGTTGGTCTTGGTTTCTGTCTTTGTCGTCTTGTTGGTCTTCGCCTTGTTCTTGGAACTGTTGTTTGTTTTTGTCTTGGCCGTCTTTTTGGTCTCCGTCTTGGTTGTCTTGTTGGTCTTGTTCTTGGACATGGTCCTGGTCATCTTGATTGTTTTGTTCACCTTGTTGGTCTTGGTCTTTGTCTTGGTCGCATTGTTGTTCATGGTCTCGGTATCTGTATGTTTCTTGGTCTCGGTATGAGTATGTGTCATGGCCTTTGTATGTGGTTGTGTCTTGGTCTTGGTACGTGTATGTGTATCGGTCTTTCTTTAAGTACGTGTATGTGTGTGGGTTTTGGTCTTGGTATTGGTCTTGGAATGGGATGGGATATCTGTCTCGTTCTTGGGCTTGGTTTTGGTCTAGGTTTTGGTCGTTTTGTTGGTCTTGGTCGTCATGTTGGTATTGGTCATGTTCTCGGTCTCGATCTTCGTCGTCTTCTTGGTCATTATGTTGGTCTTGGTCATCTTGTTCGTCTTGGACTTGGACTTTGTAGTCTTGTTCGTTTTGGTCGTCTTGTTGGTCATGGTCGTCTTGTTGGTCATGGTTTTGTCGTCTTGTTGGTCTTCTTCTTGGTTCATGCTTTGGTCGTCTTGTTGGGCTTCTTCTTGGTGACTGCCTCCGTCTCTGTCGTCTTCTTCGTCTTCGTGTTTGGAATTGATCGTCTTGATGGTTTTGGTCTTTGTCTTGGTCGCATTGTTGTTCATGGTCTCGGTATCTGTATGTTTCTTGGTCTCGGTATGAGTATGTGTATTGGTCTCTGTATGTGGTTGTGTCTTGGTCTTGGTATGTGTATGGACTTTGGTCTTGGTATGTGTATGTGTATGGGTCTTGGACTTCGTATGTATATGGGTCTTGACCTTGGTATGTGTATGTGTCTTTGTCTGGGTATGGTAGTGTGACTTGTTCTTGGTATGGTAATGTGTCTTCGTCTTGGTATGTGCACATATCTTGGTCTTGGTATGTATATGTGTATGTGCATCGTTCTTGGTCTTGGTACGTGTATGTGTGTGGGTTTTCGTCTTGGTATTGGTCTTGGTATGTGATGGGATATCTGTCTCGTTCTTGGGCTTGGTTTTGGTCTAGGTCTTGGTTGTTTTGCTGGAGTTGGTCTTGGTCGTCTTGTTGGTATTGGTATTGGTCATGTTCTCGGTCTCGATCTTCGTCGTCTTATTGGTCATTATCTTGGTCTTGGTCATCTTGTTGGTCTTGGACTTGGTCTTTGTCGCCTTGATGGTTATGGTCGTCTTGTTGTTCTTTGTCGTCATGTTGGTCATGGTTTGGTCGTCTTGTTGGTCTTCTTCTTGGTTCATGTTTTGGTCGTCTTGTTGGGCTTCTTCTTGGTGACCGTCTCCGTCGTCTTCTTCGTCTTCGTCTCTGGAATTGATCGTCTTGTTGGTCTTGGTCGCATTGTTGTTCATGGTCTCGGTATCTGTATGTTTCTTGGTCTCGGTATGAGTATGTGTCTTGGTCTCTGTATGTGGTTGTGTCTTGGTCTTGGTATGTGTATGGATCTTGGTCTTGGTATATGTAAGTGTATGGGTCTTGGTCTTCGTATATATATGGGTCTTGATCTTGGTATGTGTATGTGTCTTGGTCTTGGTATGGTAGTGTGACTTGTTCTTGGTATGGTAATGTGTCTTCGTCTTGGTATGTGCATATGTTTGATCTTGAGATGTATGTGTGTATGTGCATCGGTCTTGGTCTTCGTACGTGTATGTGTGTGGGTTTTGGTATTGGTATTGGTTTTGGTATGGAATGGGATATCTGTCTCGTTCTTGGGCTTGGTTTTGGTCTAGGTTTTGGTCGTTTTGTTGGTGTTGGTCTTGGTCGTCTTGCTGGTATTGGTATTGGTCATGTTCCCGGTCTCGATCTTCGTCGTCTTCTTGGTCATTATGTTGGTCTTCGTCATCTTGTTGGTCTTGGACTTGGTCTTTGCCGTCTTGTTCGTTTTGGTCGTCTTGTTGGTCTTGGTCGTCTTGTTGGTCATGGTTTGGCCGTCTTGTTGGTATTCTTCTTGGTTCATGCTTTGGTCGTCTTGTTGGGCTTCTTCTTGGTGACCGTCTCCGTCTCCGCCGTCTTCTCCATCTTCGTCTTTGGAATTGATCGTCTTGTTGGTCTTGGTCTTTGTTTTCGTCATCTTGTTCGTTTCGGTTTGGTCACCGTGTTGGACTTTGTCGTCTTGTTGGTTTTGGTCTTTGTCTTTGTCGTCTTGTTGGTTTTGGTCTTGGTCGTCTTGTTGGTCTTTGTCTTAGTATCGGTCTCGGTATTGGTAGTCTTCTTGGTTTTCGTCATGATCTTGGTCGTCTGGTTGGTCTTGGTTTTTGTCTTTGTCGTTTTGGTGGTCTTCGCTTTGATCTTGGAAGTCTTGTTGGTCTTGGTCGTCTTGTTGGTCTCGGTCTTGGTCGTCTTCTTGGTATTGGTATTGGTCATATTCTCGTTCCCGACCTTCGTCGTCTTCTTGGTCATTATGTTTGTCTTGGAATTGGTCATCTTGTTGGTCTTGGACGTGGTCTTTGTCGTCTTGTTCGTTTTGGTCGTCTTGTCGGTCATTGTTTGGTCGTCTTCTTGGGCTTCATCTTGGTGACCGTCTTCGTCTCCGTCGACTTCTTCGTCTTCGTGTTTGGAATTGATCGTCATGTTGGTCTTGGTCTTTGTCTTTGTCATCTTGTTGGTTTCGGTTTTGGTCACCGTGTTTGCCTTTGTCGTCTTGTTGGTTTTGGTCTTTGTCTTTGTCGTTTTGTTGGTTTTGGTCTAGGTGTCGGTCTCGGTATTGGAAGTCTTTTTGGTTTTCGTCTTGGCCTTGGTCGTCTTGTTGGTCTTGCTTTTTGTCTTTGTCGTCATGTTGGTCTTCGTCTTGATCTTGGAACTCTTGTTGGACTTGGTCTTGGTCGTCCATTTGGTCTCCGTCTTGGTTGTGTTGTGGGTCTTGTTCTTGGACATGGTCCTGGTCATCTTGATGGTCTTGGGCATCTTGTTGGTCTTGGTCTTTGTCTTGGTCTCATTGTTCATGGACTCGGTATCTGTATGTTCCTTGGTCTCGGTTTGAGTATGTGTCTTGGTCTCTGTATGTGGTTGTGTCTTGGTCTTGGTATGTATATGTGTATCGGTTTCGCTTTAGGTACGTGTATGTGTGTGGGTTTTGGTCTTCGTATTGGTCTTGGTATGGGATGGGATATCTGTCTCGTTCTTGGGCTTGGTTTTGGTCTAGGTCTTGGTCGACTTGTTGGTATTGGTATTGGTGTTTGTCGTCTTGTTCATTCTGGTCGTCTTGTTGGTCTTGGCCGTCTCGTTGGTCATGGTTTGGTCGTCTTGTTGGTCTTCTTCTTGGTTCATGCTTTAGACGTCTTCTTGGGCTTCTTCTTGGTGACCGTCTCCGTCGTCTTCGTCTTTGGAATTGATCATCTTGTTGGTCTCGGTCTTTTTCTTGGTCGCATTGTTGTTCATGGTCTCGGTATCTGTGTGTTTCTTGGTCTCGGTATGAGTATGTGTCTTGATCTCTGTATGTGGTTGTGTCTTGGTCTTGATATGTGTATGTGTATGGATCTTGGTCTTGGTATGTGTATGCGATTGGGTCTTGGTCTTCGTATGTGTATGGGTCTTGATCTTGGTATGTGTATGTTTCTTGGTCTTGGTATGGTAGAGTGACTTTTTCTTGGTATGGTTATGTGTCTTCGTCTTGGTATGTGCATATGTCTTGGTCTTGGTATGTGTATGGGTGTGGGTTTTGGTCTTGGTATTGGGCTTGGTATGGGATTGGATATCTGTCTCGTTCCTGGGCTTGGTTTTGGTCTAGGTCTTGGTCGTTTTGTACGTGTTGGTCTTGGTCGTCTTGTTGCTATTGGTATTGGTCATGTTCTCGGTCTCGATTTTCGTCGTCTTCTTGGTCATTATGTTGGTGTTGGTCATCTTTTTGGTCTTAGACTTGGTCTTTGTCGTCTTGTTCTTTTTGGTCGTCTTGCTGATCTTTGTCGTCTTGTTGGTCATGGTTTGGTCGTCTTGTTGGTCTTCTTCTTGGTTCATGCATTGTTCGTCTTGTTGGGCTTCTTCTTGGTGAAAGTCTCCGTCTCCGTCGTCTTCTTCATCTTTGGAATTCATCGTCTTGTTGGTCTTGGTCCTTGGCTTTGTCATCTTGTTTGTTTCGGTTTTGGTCACCGTGTTGGACTTTGTAGTCTTGTTGGTTTTGGTCTTTGTCTTTGTCGTCTTGTTGGTTTTGGTCTTGGTCGTCTTGTTGGTCTTGGTCTTGGTCTTGGTGTCGGTCTCGGTATTGGTAGTCTTCTTGGTTTTCGTCTTGGTCTTGGTCGTCTTGTTGGTCTTGGTTTTTGTCTTTGTCGTCTTGTTGGTCTTCGCCTTGATCTTGGAAGTCTTGTTGGTATTGGTCTTGGTCGTCTTGTTGGTCTCGGTCTTGGTCGTCTTGTTGGTATTGGTATTGGTCATGTTCTCGGTCTCGATCTTCGTCGTCTTCTTGGTCATTACATTGCTCTTGGTATTGGTCTACTTGCTGGTCTTGGACGTGGTTTTGTCGTCTTGTTTATTTTGGTCGTCTTGTTGGTCATGGTTTGGTCGTCTTCTTGGGCTTCTTCTTGGTGACCGTCTCCGTCGTCTTCGTCTTTGGAATTGTTCGTCATTTTGGTCTTGGTCTTTGTCTTTGTCATCTTGTTGGTTTCGGTATTGGTCACCGTGTTGGACTTTGTCATCTTGTTGGTTTTGGTCTTTGTCTTTGTTGTCTTGTTGGTTTTGGTCTTGGTCGTCTTGTTGGTCTTGGTCTTGTTGTCGGTCTCGGTATTGGTAGTCTTCTTGGTTTTCGTTTTAGTCTTGGTCGTCTTGCTGGTCTTGGTTTTTGTCTTTGTCGTCTTGTTGGTCTTCGCCTTGATCTTGGTAGTCTTGTTGGTCTTGGTCTTGGTCGTCCTGTTGGTCTCCGTCTTGGTTGTCTTGTTGGTCTTGTTCTTGGACATTGTCCTGGTCATCTTGATGGTCTTGGTCATCTTGTTGGTCTTGGTCTTTGTCTTGGTCGCATTGTTGTTCATGGTCCCGGTATCTGTATGTATGTGACTTGGTCTCGGTATGAGTATGTGTCTTGGTCTCTGTATGTGGTTGTGGCTTGGTTTCGGTATGTGTATGTGTATGGATCTTGGTCTTGGTATGTGTATGTGAATTGGTCTTGGTCTTCGTATGTGTATCGGTCTTGGTTTGATATGTGTATGTGTTTTGGTCTCGGTATGCGTATGAATCTTCGTCATGGTATGTGTATTTGTCTTGCCCTTTGTATTTGTATATGTCTTCGTCTTGGTATCTGTACGTGTCTTGTTCTCGGTATATGTATGTGTCTTCGTCTCGGTATCTGTGTGGGTCTTGATCTTGGTATGTGTATGTGTCTTGGTCTTGGTATGGTAGTGTGACTTGTTCTTGGTATGGTAATGTGTCTTCGTCTTGATATGTGTATATGTCTTGGTCTTGGTATGAGTATTTGTATGTGTATCGGTCTTGGTCTTGGTACGTGTATGTGTGTGAGTTTTGGTCTTGGTATTGGTCTTGGTATGGGATGGGATATCTGTCTTGTCCTAGGGGTTGGTCTTGGTCTGGGTTTTGGTCGTTTTGTTGGTCTTGGTTTTGGTCGTCTTGTTCGTATTGGTATTGGTCATGTTCTCGGTCTCGATCTTCGTCGTCTTCTTGGTCATTAAGTTGGTCTTGTTCTTGGACATCTTCTTGGTCTTGATCTAGGTGTCGATCTCGGTATTGGTAGTTTTCTTGGTTTTCGTCTTGGTCTTGGTCGTCTTGTTGGTCTCGGTCTTGGTTGTCTTGTTCTTGGACATGGTCCTGGTCATCTTGATGGTCTTGGTGATCTTGTTGGTCTTGATCGTTGTCTTGGTCGCATTGTTGTTCATGGTCTCGGTATCTGAATGTGTCTTGTTCTCGATATGAGTATCTGTCTTGGTCTCTGTATGTGGTTGTGTCTTGGTCTTGGTATGTGTATGAATCTTGGTCTTGGTATGTGCATGTGTATGGGTTTTGAGTTATGTTTTGTGTCGGTATGTCAAGCTCTCGACTCTCGCTATTCAGTTGTGATAGTTTTTAAAATATAATTTATTTTACTTATTACTTTATTAGGTGAAGACATTATGTGTATTTCAGTTTTAATGAATTTTTAATAAGTGTGTTAGGACCAGTAGTGGCGTGTGGTGATAAATAATCCTGATAGTGCACAAATATTTCTTATGATTATGATCATTATTATTGTTATAGTACTAACTACTACATAACTATTAATATTATGTTATACTCATATATAGACTTCCGTTATTTTGTTAGTCATGAAATTACAGTTAATCAATTTCCTATGTAGGTTCATTAATAGCCAAATAAAGTATTCAAATTCTATCATATCACATTCACACAGTTTTGTACAAAGTGATCTGTTTGATTTGTTACACAGTAGCCTATAAAATATGATATTGCTATGCAATCTTGTATTTTATAGAAAATTCACACGCTTTTTGTACAAAAAAATCTGCTCTTCTCTCCTTCGATTTCGCAAATTTGTTGTTGAAATTTGGGATTTCAGAAATAAATTTCCTTTCTATGGATAACATACAGAATGCTATGAGTCTTTCTTGGAGCGTTGAATTTCTAAAAAAAAATTTTGACACGCTTAAGTGTAGAAATTATCGCTCTGTTTCTGATTTTATCATCGGAATTATAATTATAGGCCTAATCTTCAGAAGCCTTAGACATTCTCCATACATTCCAACTAAGTTTCTCTCATGTATGAAGGAGTGCATTGGCTCCAGACATGCGTCTGAACTCGTTCCTACCATAAATCACTCCCAATTCTATGCGGACCTTTTTCGAATCCAAGAATGAGATAGGCTCGAACTATTAAGATGAGGAATCTGTCAGGGAAACACTGCATATATCTTGAAAAACATTCTGGCAGAAAGACGTTAACAGCTACGAGAGAAAAAGAACCTTTCTTTTGCTTAGCATATAATTATTATATCACACTATCACAGACTTCTTTGGCTTCCATGATTCTCAGGAACTTGCCTTCTCGGCTCCACTTCGCAGGACTCTCTTTTTCATAATTATTTTCATTTGTGCCTATATCATTAGCTTACTATTTTCTTTTTAAATTCACGTATGAACTATGAAAATCTGGCTTTCAGGTAGAAGCTCCCTGAGAAGCAGGCTTGAATAATTTCAAGGGAAAAATTGTTCCCGGGCCAGGTATCGATTCCGGGACCTTCGCTTAGCGCACGAATGCTCTACCGACTGAGCTACCCCAGGAACTATACACGACACCGTCACAATTCTTCCCTTTATATCCACACAAATCAAACGGGCTGATAAGACGCAGAACCCAACTTTGAGTGCACACAATTCTGCGTGACTTAAATTGTGGCTTTCTGTTAACATACCTACAACGACGAATATATAACTAAAAAATGGCAATTTTTGAGTTGTCGCACTTTTGAACTGGACGATCGATATACTGCCTCCTTACCCCAAGGCTTCTAAACTCCTTATTGAGACTATAGAAGCCTTGTCCCTACCCTGCTCCAAAGCTTGCCAGTGAAACACTACTACTGCGCATGCTCGAATGGAACAGTGTGCTGCAAGTGTCGAGCGGCAAACGTAAATCCCAGGAGTCAACAAGATCAGTACATATGGAGTGCTACTTTCAGGCTTTTATATAGCATTATAAATTTATAATAAAAAATCATGTCTACTGCAACTCATTATTATTAATTTAAAATACGTATTATTTGAAGAGGTGGTGCACTGCTCCTGTGCTCCTTAAGAGAAATCGGCACTGGTTAGAACCTACTATATAAGTTTCTCTTGTTATGTTGCAATGTGAAAATGAATCCGTTCAATGACACAGTGTGTACATTAATTCTAACCTTGTTTAATCCCTGGTGTGAGGAGGATAAGAGATATCTAGACAGTGCTCAACCAATTTTAGACATAAACTGTAAAAAGTTAAACTCACAAGCTGGTAAATCATAGAAACCTACAACTTACAAATGGCTTTTAAGGAATCCGGAGGTTCATTGCTGCCCTCACATAAGCCCGCCATCTGTCCCTATCCTGTGCAAGATTAATCCAGTCTCTATCATCATATCCCACCTCCCTCAAATCCATTTTAATATTATCCTCTCATCTACGTCTCTGCCTACCCAAAGGTCTTTTTCCCTCCGGCCTCACAACTAACACTCTATATGCATTTCTGGATTCGCCCATACATATTACATGCTTTGCCCATCTCAAACGTCTGGATTTAATGTTCCTAATTATGTCAGGTGAAGAATACAATGCATGCAGTTCTGTATTGTGTAACTTTCTCCATTCTCCTGTAACTTCAACCCTTTTGGCCCCTAAGAACCCTATTCTCAAACACCCTTAATATCTGTTCCTCTCTCAAAGTGAGAGTCCAAGTTTCACAATCATACAGAACAACCAGTAATATGACTGTTTTATAGTAAAGCATAGAAACTTAATTTTAAAACTTCATAGTAGGCCTACTGCAAGCATCAGTGAGTGGTTGTGTGGGAGCCACTACATTGAAATGCTATTTTGTTAGTCATGTCTACTACTTGGAGTTAAAAACATTTGTGGAATGAAACAGGATTCAGTGATTTTCTAAAATAAAGTTAGTCATGCTCTACAAAAACATGAAAATTCGGCGGAACATGTAGTTATACATTTACAGGAGAATATGAACACTATTGGGAATATTCTGAAAGAAAATGCTAGGCTATTGTTAGTGCAATATATTGAAAATGTTCGTTTAAACAGACCAGTTATGCGGTCAGTCATCGACGCTGCTTTGTATTTAAGCAAGCAGGAATTATCATTTCGGGGCCATCATGAAGAAAGCACTTCTTCGCTTAATCATGGAAATTTCAGTTACAGCACTATGCTAGAATTATGAATGTAGCAAAAAGTAGAAGTGAATTCTGATTGGAGAAAGTACAGACTGCTGCTACAATGGAAAAAGTGATGTAGAACATGATCATAATTACAAGATATTGTTCTTTGAGATCATTGACATTTGACAATATCATCATGCAGATCGATAAAATATTTGGGGATTTAGAAAAACTTCGTTTCGTCAGCCTGGCTGATACTTCCAAATTTGACACTTGTAGTAAAAACTTCCCCCATGATCCGCTTTCTTTACTGCAAGCTAGCTATTTCAGAATATTAAAAAAGACGCAGCTTCTATAAACTGAACTTGACCTTTTGTACCAGAACAGTGAATATAGGAATATAGCCTACTACTTAAGAAAGTGCTAGAACTTCTTCGTGACAACGATGCCAACAAAGATGTATTTGGAGAATTGTACAAGTTATATTCCTTCATTTTAATACTACCATCTGCTAGCGTATAGGTCGAAAGGAGCTTCTCGTGTTTAAAACAAATAAAAACAAAACAGAGTAACTCAATGTCACAGAAGAGACTGTCAGCGTTAGGGAATATTTCGCTCCAAAAAGATGTGTTGGACAAGATGATGGAATCACAGCCCTTCCATGAGAACGTTATTGGCAGGTTCACAGCCCTGAAGGACTGGAGGATCAACTTAGTGTACGAAACATAGGTAACCAATAAGCATATCTTAATTTACATGTACCGGTAAGTGCATTGATAGCTGGCAGAAATGAATACTGTGGCACCCGTCTGGAACATTCTGGTTGAAACAGGGAGTTGCGCGCGCATCCAACGAGAAGGAAGGCGCGGGGAGACGAAACT
The DNA here is from genome assembly GCF_040183065.1 of Periplaneta americana. Lineage (NCBI taxonomy): Eukaryota > Metazoa > Arthropoda > Insecta > Blattodea > Blattidae > Periplaneta > Periplaneta americana. The sequence goes on from NC_091121.1 coordinate 107,356,049, forward strand.
CGAGCTTCAGTAGGCGCTGTAGCGCGGTACGGGCCGAAGGGAAGGAAAACTACGGGACGGCGCGGAGCGGAGAGAGCAGGAAAAACCTCTAGAAGCGAAATCCTCTGTAGATTCGAAAAGCCACGCGAATCGAAGATTCGAGAGCTGGTTTAGTAATAAAAGCGCGAGCAGGCTTCGGCAGTTAGTTAATCTCCAGTCAGCCTTCAAGTCTTGTCTTGGACAGCGGCGACGTACCCAGAGGATCTGAGTTCGACGTGCAGTGAACTTGAATGAGTCCGTAATTGTGGCAATATCCAGACGAGTGCAACGTATCCGGAGGATTGGGTCCAAAGTGCAGTGAACTATATCTGGAAGGCTTGGGTTCGACATACAGTGAACTTGAGTGAGTGAGCTAGAAGAACTAGCCAAGGCGAACGAACTGTGAACTGAGAACTGACAGTTTTGTTCTACACATATTGCTTTGTGAACATTAGTTGAAATTAGGAGTACATTGTTGTTCTTCTCAATAATACACATATATTGTCATTGTCGCTGCGTGGAGTGCAATAACGACTACTGTGTTGCTGTGTTGAGTGAAATACCCATTGTTGCAGGGTGAATCATTAAGAATAAAAGTCACATTATTGTATAAAAGTTACAATACAATGAAATTCCTTTCCACGATTGAATATTATGGGAATTTATGGGAGGGAATTTCTTTAGTTACATAGATCTCCTTCCCGATTATCAATGCAACTAGCCTACATGGGCTTTGAAAACCTTGCAACAATTTTGTGCTTCAGGCACGAGTCGCTACTGCTACCGACCCAGTGACCATAAACCATTCTGAATTGTCAATACTTTGAGTGAAAACAATAATCTATTTCATTCAAGTGGAATAAAAAATTGAGGGAGGAGTACCCTATTAAAAGAAGAAAACAAAGTATCTTAGTAATGTTCTTAATAGCTATATTTTGCAGTTTTGTGTTTTGTGTTTTTGAATAATAAGCTATGATTCATTGTAGTGTATGCAGTATTAGCACTCAAAGGCATAGGCGGAGTTATGGGGGGGGCATAGGGGGGCATTGTCCCCCTAAACTTGTCTGAACTATTTTTTTTTTCTATTAACGTTAGAAAATGTTGAATTCAAAAGATCTATTTTGGTTTTGTTTATGATTAAGTTTCTGTGCTTAAATTTATGAATTAATGACTTCAGATCATGTGACTGGACTATAATATTTATTTTAAATTTATGAATCTATAAGAATTTCTATACCTCATTTGAGCAATGGAAGCACTGTAATGTTCATTTTGTAACAGCCTGTACTCATGTGTTAGAGGTCTAAAGGTGTTCAGGCCGCCACTTGGAGATGTATGAATAACATACTGCGCAACAATGCAGAAAAAAGGAAAGTGATCCCGGCATAATGTGCAAAACTTAAAGACGAGTTTAAATAAAATAATTTCACGTAATTACATTTCATATGAAGTCTTCAGAAGGTAAGCTTCATTAAAAAAACTTTCTGTTAGCACTGTTATGTGGTTTTATTGATGCATGCATATGTTTCTGTATGAGAGAGAGAGAAAGAGGGAGATTGTTTTATGTTATCCCCTATTATAACTTGTAGTAGACCTACAGTTCAAGCCCTATACAACTCGATCTGAAACAACGCGGATATGGATGGTAACATTATAAGAAACATGCTCCCCGAAAATACTTTTATTAAATGATCATATTCCGATATACTGTACCACGGTCAAGCTATTACGGGGGTAGGAGGTAAATGATGTCCCCCACAATCCCGTTATATGGGGATTTTATGGTTTTGCTTTGCCCCCTCCCCCAAGGAAACGGTTCTTTCTCCGCCTACGCTCAAAGGGAAAGGGGTATTGGTAGACGACTGCCAAAGTAATTGCAGATGGGTTTCAAGTCTGCAAGCATAATATCCACGGGCCAGTTCAAAAGGGAAACAACTCAAAATTTAAAGTTTTGAGAAAACTGGAATTCAAAGCTTCATGTTGCTGAAAGAATCTATTAAGACACAATAATTTGAAACTTACAGCATATATAAAACATGATTTGAATTTGGATTAAGTTCAACCAGTGGCATAAGTAGAATTTTTTGAAATGGGGGAGTCGTTAATAAAATTGTTTACAATTTACATTATTGGTATCTTAAATTTTGTGTATTATTATTATTATTATTATTATTATTATTATTATTATTATTATTATTATTATTATTATTATTATGGGTTACATCAGCTTCTTGTCTATGCGGATGACGTGAATATGTTAGGAGAAAATCCACAAATGATTAGGGAAAACACGGAAATTTTACTTGAAGCAAGTAAAGCGATGGATTTAGAAGTAAATTCCGAAAAGACAAAGTATGTGATTATGTCTCGTGACCAGAATATTATACAAAATGGAAATATAAAAATTGGAGATTTATCTTTTGAAGAGGTGGAAAAATTCAAATATCATGGAGCAATAGTAACAAATATAAATGACACTCGGGAGGATATTAAGCACAGAATAAATATGGGAAATGACTGTTATTATTCGGTTGAGAAGCTTTTGTCATCTAGTTTGCTGTCAAAAAATCTGAAAGTTAGAATTTATAAAACAGTTATATTACCGGTTGTTCTGTATGATTATGAAACTTGGACTCTCACTTTGAGAGAAGAGCAGAGATTAAGGGTATTTGAGAATAAGGCTCTTAGGAAAATATTTGGGGCTAAGAGGGATAAAGTTATAGGAGAATGGAGAAAGTTACACAACACAGAACTGCAGGCATTGTATTCTTCACCTGACATAATTAGGAACATTAAATCCAGACAGTTGAGATGGGCAGGCATGTAGCACATATGGGCGAACCCAGAAACGCATATAGAGTGTTAGTTGGGAGACCGGAGGGAAAAAGACCTTTGGGGAGGCCGAGACGTAAATGGGAGAATAATATTAAAATGGATTTGAGGGAGGTGGGATATGGTGGTAGAGACTGGATTAATCTTGCTCAGCATAGGAACCGATGGAGGGCTTATGTGAGGGTGGCAATGAATCTGTGGGTTCCTTAAAAGCCATTTGTAATTATTATTATTATTATTATTATTATTATTATTATTATTATTATTATTATTATTATTATTATTATCATCATTAACAATTGATTTTCCACAGAGGGATGGGAAACTAGTTCCAAGAGGAATGTTAGTGACAACATCGTTACGTTGCGGTTGAAAAAGAAATATTTGAAAATGTGAAATTTTCATTGTCCTCACGAAGATCAATAAGAGAATTTTTTATTTAAAAAATTGTAAAATTGAGCTTCTCTGTTACTTAGACATATCAAAGAACCCAGAACGATAATTTGGAGTTTACATTAAAAATATGAACTGTCAGATTCACAAAACGTTAAACGAACGTTTCACAATTAAGTCATAAGTCCAACGAACTGGCGAATACCAGTCTTAAATTGAATTTAAAATCGACAGTTTACAACATTTAACATTTGCACTCCAAAACTGCCAAAACAACCCTTTTAATTTCATATAGTGTCAGCTTCATTTTGTTATAAGGTTGGTATGAGGTGGTAGGTCTCTCTCTATAAAAAAAGACAGCATTGTTACAATTCGAATGTGCCGCAGCACTTAGGACAGGGATTATATTGAAGGAGAGTTAGGAAGACTATGCCTTATGTCGATGTAGGTTTGTTACTCTGACAGTGAAAAATTAGAGATGAGAAAAGATTGTGGTAAAATATACTCAAATATATATATATATATTTATTTTTTTTTTTCAAGACTTTCAGAGGGGGTTCAAGCCCTTTGACAGGTGAAGTAGGTGAAGTGCCACTTCACCTATTTATGTATAAAACACAATTTTATCTCGTATTAATAATTAATTATAGTTATTACCGGTACCGTATTACTACAATAAAAAAAAGGTTTTCTTTCCAGTCGTTATGAACAGTGTTTAGTTCTATAAATAGTACCTGTAACCATCCGCTGAATAGAATAATGTCAACTGTTACGAGTGCCGAGCGGTGTCTATTAGAACTTAAATGAATGGGTTATTTATGAAAGGTCCTAAGTCTTGAATACTAAATTGTTAGCAGTCTAAGAAAAACTGCTTACTTGCTGAAATTTTGAAATTAATGCTGAAATAAAAATTGTATCATAAATTCTACTAAGCATTATAGAGTGTGAAACTTAGTCCTCTTCATATCTAAATCGATGTATCTACACCCAAAGAGCAGTATTACATTACAAACTCATTTTCACAAAATTAGCGACTTAGGCCCTTTCATAAATAACCCATTCAAATACTGTAGAGGTGAAATGTATTTGGGTTCCCATTCTCATACAGCACTTGGTTTCCATGGTAACGTCACGTGACCGACTAAAGAAAGATTGTATGAGTGAAGTGCGTTTCTGAGTCTTTCAGTTACGGAGAACTGTCAGACTTGTAGGTGGAGTAACCAGTTTACAAATCTAACGGTACTAATAATAGAGAAGGGTTGAAGCAAGCCCCTACAGTCTCGGCTACGCAGAACGAGGAAACCGGGGCAAATTGAACGCTGCGCTTGCCGCCATGTTGTTGGAGAGCAGACGCATAATAGCAGTACGGTACGTAAATCACGCAATTTAACGGTGTGATGATATAAAATTGACAGATTATGGCCGTTTTCGACGTTTAACGTAAAATTAGGACGAAATAAACATATTCAAAGTTTCATTGATATGCGTCAGAGCATTAAAGAAAAGAAAATACTTACGGAGCAATTTATACACAACATGCTCATATGTACACAAATAGGCCTACACAATACACATTACAGAATGTATCATTTTACGATAATCAGCATATTGTTAGGTTTCAGAGAATCTAAAATTATATTAACATACATTACTCTTAGATCACAAGACAAATATATGCAACTTGATTACAAAAGTTCTTATTATAATCAAATTCTTAAGCGAAATAAATATGTGATAATCAATATAGACCTGTTGTTAAGTTTTAGAGAATCGAAAATTTTATTACTGGTACTTCTAAACCACAGGACATAAGTAATCTGGCAAAATATAATGCGCAAATGTAGCCAAATTAGATTGAATTCAGTCTTCAATTAATAAAGGGAATGCTATCAATTATAAAAAGTACCGGTACCTAATACATTGCAAACAATAGGTAACGTGAAGACCTAAAAACTAAACATAATCACTTTATAAAAAATAAAAAAGAGACACTTTTTAAGTGTGGATTTCTTTATATATTGTATTGTTATTTTAAATAAATAAAATAGATATATTATCATTGCTTGCGGAGTGATGGTACATAATCTTTATGCACCTATGTAATATCAATAAGATGCCATTCCTTGCTTTTTTAATAAGTTATATCCGGCAAAATGTAGAAGAGTTATTTATAGGTGAACCCTGAATCATAAGTTCACAAAGAAGGCCAGGTATTTATTTATTTATTATCTGTATATTTATTTATCCATATATGGATTTTGAATGAAAGTTTATTATCTTGCACATAAATTCATTTACATAATAAAAACAAAAAGTTATCTTTCCACTAATGTGTTTAACATGATGTGTGTCTAAATAATTCACTCAGTGGGATTTCTCTACAGTCTGATATAGTCTACCTATACTAACAATTAAGTATTCTTTATTGTCGTAAACTACTGAGTGATTTTTAATGATACTGATATTGTAACAACAGAGATAATATTATATCCTACATTTTGCAAATGGCTTGGAAAATTAAACAGGGATAGTATATCATCTTTCAAAATTCTATTGTTATTAATTTCCCAAAAATCTGTACCTTTAAAATGAGATGGACACAATTTTACATAAAGTGAAGACACAAATTTGTCTCTTATTATAACAACAAGCTCGGGCTTCTTCAAAGTGAATCTGTAAAGACAGATTGTTGCCTAATTATAAAATTTTTCAACTATGGTATTTAAGATATACATATGTTGCAGTTTCAATGTAGCCTCCAGAATTCAATTTTATTATTTTAAAGCGTTTATACTTACTTGTGAAAAGAAATTCCTGACCCTCTAAGCCACGTGTTATTGCCGAACAGGAAATTACCATTTTTCACTATTTACAAAGTACATCACTTCATATCAACTATAATAATATTTACAAAACCAAAATTCATACTATTATCACATCAATTTACATTACTTTCACATTGTTCACTAAAAACATCTGAGACAAAACAAAGGACAAGTATGACACTATCGTGTTTAGCGCTCTGTTTCTACCAGTAACATGGTGGCGTAAACATGCACAGACTGGTTTCAATTTTGGACAGCACACCAGCGCTCTGTGTGAGTCTAGTATACTATATACTGTCTTCGTGCTACAAGTTAGCACAGGGAATAGATAGGCGGGACGGGGGAACTTTACGCTACACTCTGACCTGAAAACTTCGTCCACTTTCTTGGCTACACGGCAACGGAGTCAGACATAAATGATTCCGCATCTTCGGTGCTGTCGCTATGACTATCATCACATTTTTCAAAATTTCTGAAGTATGATCTGTCCATGATAATCGTCTGTTTATGTTCCAGCCGTGTATATTAATTCGAATCTCTCAACAAAGCCATTAGCCCCACCGCCCCCATCCTGATGAACAACAATGAGTGTTCTGGACACATTTACGGTAGTCAAAACTCCCGTAACATTTTTATTGTGTCAGAACTTGGGAAACGTTAAATTGGTAGGCCTATCTATCCGCATTTCGTCCAGATACAAAATCGGTTTTTCCACTTTCCTAAGCTTTCTTATTTGCTGTAGATATCTTCACGTATTCTAATTTACAGTGTTTTCCTAATTTTTTTTTTTTTTTTTTTTTTTTTGCTGCACACTTCTTCCACCTGAAATCCTTTTTCTTCAGTATTCGTCTTAATGTTGTCTTTCATTTCAAATCAATTTTCTCTTGTAAAAGGGTAGACGTTTGTTGCAACTTGGTACTATTTTTTTACTTGTTATTTAACGACACTGTAATAACTACTAGCTTCTTCAGTGTCGATTGAATTGATGATGGCGAGATGGTATTTGGCGAAATGAAATCAAGGATTCGCCATAGATTACTTGACATTCGCCTTCCACTTGGGAAAACCTCGGAAAAAACCGAACCAGGTAGTCAGCGCAAACGGGAATCGAACTCACTCCCGAGCACAACTGTAGATCAGCAGGCAAACGCGCTACCTCCTGAGCTACGCCGGTGGGCCTCTTTCTTTTTCAAATAGAAATTCTCAATTATATCTTTTTTGTCAATCTCCCGTCGAAGTCATCTACATTTGCGTTTCGGTAGTCTGGACGTTTACATTTTTTTTCTCCCTCAGGTGTCGACAACGCACTTTCTTCTGTGCAGTCTTTCATTTCATTCCTTATACGCTGTATTGTTCTTGTGGATAGATTAGAGTACTTTTCTGCCTTTGCTGTAGGTTTCGTAAGAGGAATACAAAGGTACTGTTGTTCTTTTTCTTCGTCACAGAATTATTTTGCACGTCTAATAATATTCCTTTCTTCGCTATAGATTGTCAATCCTTGTTTCCTCTTTGCCGACATATTTACAATAAACAAAAAACTGCTATAAACCTAAATAACAGTATACAATAACATAAATTCTATTAACTATAGGCTATTATTATCAACACTATTAACACGAAAAGCAAAGGATAACTAAAGCAATACAAGATTTGTAGTATACTGAAAACAATTGTCTTGTTTACTAATAAAACACTACAGTAAAAACCCCACTATTATTTTCACAAAGTCGCAAAGATTCATAGACACGTGCAGTAGATGTTTGTGAAACAGGAATATTGCAGTGAACAGCGCGGTGCGCATGCGCGACTGTTTCCCGTCCGCCCCGTCTAAGTACTTCAGCCGCCTTCTCCTGGCGTGACAACAGTAACGTCTTTGGGTTGAAGCTGGTCTCCAAGGCCGGGGGCTATTGTTTAAGGACTGTGAAATTTTACAGTCTGTACTACCTGACTCGAGAATAGTATCCTCATTCCCTGTGTCCAAGCAGCCATCCCTGCAGTAGTAAAGTAGCTGGCTCTACTGGGTGTTCATTTCAAAGTGTGTCATGACCATAGACAAATAAATAGAAAGACCCCCAACTCAATGTATTACCTTCGACACGCTATTGACGCGACGTCGACACACTTGGCGGCAAAACATCGGAACTACATCTCGTTACACATAGCGGCAGAATGCGGAACTACACCCCTTGTTATACGGCCCGATCGGTATTACAGGTATCCATTATGCCAACATTAGAGCACGATCGGTACTGCAGATACCTATTATACCAACACATACTGGTATTTTTCATATCGCCAAAGGAGTGTGTAATGGTTTATCAGTTTAAATAACATGTTTAACAACAATATTTATATCACATTTTTGTTTTAACATGTGAATACAAATATAATGGTTGAACATGAAACTGAAAACCATTAACACACTCCCTCTTTTAACACCATCATTTAACCGTTTTATTAAATTAATTTATCAAATTTGACTAATAAAAGTTTTTGCATCTTCTAGATCAAATATGTAATTGAGATACAGGAAGCGAATAGGATAGGATACTTCTCTCCAAAACACCTTAAGCACTATTTTTAAATAATGTTATATATCATTTATTGGAAAATAAAAACAAAGATGGACTTTGGAATATTGACTTCGAAGTTATTATTGGTCAGTTATATAATTATAATTTGCTCTTAATTTTTTTATGTCAAACATTAGCTTGAAAATAGTCATAAGATTTTTGCTGTGACATAGTACAACGCACGTTCATAAACATTTATAAAACACCACTTTATTTGTTTTACACCGTCAGAGCTGAACATCTATTTTTAAAAGTAACTGCCATTAGTTTAATATATGGATATTAAAAATCTAAGTAATCAATAATCACCACTGATAAAGAATACAAAGAAAACTATTTGTCTACAACAGACATAAAATTAACTTAGACTTTTAATAAAAACACCATTAAGAAATACAAGTAAAAAATTATTTTTCATTCTCTGATGTATAGTTGATTTAAAACACTGAACATATTAGAAAAAGTGCAATACAATTTATTAGAGATAAGTCTATACTTCGCAACATTTCCTAATTTTGAGCTTTGATACTGAGTGTTTGATTTGGTTGTGGCCCCATTGCTCAAAATATGTTGTTGTTGTATTCTAATGCCAGGGGTTTGACAAAGTCATTTGACCTCTTGCACTCCAATATTTTTCGAAGATATTATCATGGCCAGCCATTGAAGCACAGATTTTGAGGTGTTCCGAATCCATTTCTTGGTTTGAGTTGCACAGTGGGTAGTTAGGGGACTGATATATTCCAATTCTATGCAGGTGTTTGTTTGGCCAGACAGTCATGGCCTGTTGCCAATCTAAATGCAGCTACAGACGATTTTCGTGGTAAATCGGGAATTAAGTGTGGATTATGATGCAGAGAGTTCCATTTTTTCCCTTGAGATTTGTGTTATCAAATTTTGTTTGTTGAAGTCTAAGTATGTAGATTTAATAAATCTTTTCACAGAGTAATACGTAGATTTAGTAACAGGTCTGTAAGTAGCAGCGCTGCCCTTCTTTGCTAAAGCATCAGCATTCTCGTTTCCCATGATTCCACAATGGGATGGTATCCACTGGAATACAATTCTTTTATTGAGTGATATTAATTGAGAGAGCATTTTAGTTATTTCCGCTGTTTGAAATCAAAGTATGTATTTAGAGACTATTGATAGAATAGCTGCTTTGGAGTGTGACAATATAACTGCATTCTTAAATTTATTGATGTGGCATAGAAGATTCCTGAGACTTTTACTTATTATAATGATTTCTCCGTCAAAACTTGTTGTTCCATATCCAAGAGATCTATAAAGTGAGAAGAGACAAAATATTGTACCATATTTACTCTCTTCTTGGCTGATGTTATACAAGCATTCCATTATAAAAAATTTAGTTGCTTCTGTACCATTAAAGTAGTCCCGCCCAGAAATCCGATTGGGGGACTATTTTGCTGCATAGAATTGGAATATATCAGTCTCCTAACTGTCCATTGTGCTACTCAAATCAAGAAATGGATTCGGAACACCTCAAAATCTGTGCTTCAGTGGCTGACCATGACAATAATTTTGAAAAATACTGGAGTGCAAGAAGTCAAATGACTTTATTGTCAAATGTCTGGCATTAGAAAACATCAACATATTTACTCTGGTCATGATAATATCTTTGAAAAATATTGGAGTGCAAGAGGTCAAATGACTTTATTGTCAAACGCCTGACATTAGAAAACAACAACATATTTACTCTCTAAAAATTCTAAATAATGCACCCAAATCTCACCAGTTGCAGAAGCTGCAGATTCGTATCGCTGCCACTGGACTCCCTCCTATGCCCTATAGATGACACAACTGAAATGCTCATTGTACTAGTAATTATTATTTGTATTTATATTACTATGTAATGTTAACTTAGGGTCTTAAAGATCGTTAGATTTATCATTGCCCTATATATTACAAAAATTATATTGCTCATAATGTAGAAGTCAAGTACTCTACTTTTTTTTTCACATGAATGAATGAATTCAACCTTATTTTCCTTCAATTAACTGAAGAAATCAACACATTAAACGAAATGAGATAACAATGATAATAATAATAATAATAATAATAATAATAATAATAATAATAATAATAATAATAATAATAATTCATTCTAGTACCGAGGTCATGGAAAGCATGGGGCTCTACCTCCATGCCCCCCAAATGCCTTCTTGGCATGTTACGGGGATACCTGTATCTTTTACCTTTAATAATAATAATAATAATAATAATAATAATAATAATAATAATAATAATAATAATGAATGAAGTCCATTACCACACACTTGTCAACATAATTAAACACAATTTTGTTAAAAGATAAAGACAATGAATGAATCACTCAATGAAAGAGAATACAGGTTCAAATTGATGCCACAATGAAGTGCAATGAATGAAGCAATTATGTTAGGTGGTGAAAAAGGTTAATGTAAGTAGGCTGGTGATGTAGTGGGTCGTAGTTCTTGAGTGGGATACCAAGCATCCCTTGATGGAATGGCCCCTCTTAGTAAGTTATATCTGAAGTCACCGTTATACTGATTACTGCGAAAATGGCTTGCACATATATAGGCCCTTCTGTAAGGATGAGGATTTTCTGCCACAGCTGCCCACATGTGGTACCTGTTACAATCAAAATTCTATTATTATCTTTAAAAAAATACACAAACCAAGGTTGGTATTAATTTAAATTAATGATTTAATCATGCTGTAAATAAAATAATTTTCATTTTATTTACATCAAATAATTGTTACTATTTAAATCACAGATTAAAATTATATGCACCTAACATGATTAAGATGAGAAATTAACTTCCTGAAAAAAATATATATAAACGTTTTTACATATGACTGTTCTGCTGCTTCTTAAAACTATTAGCAATATATATGAGTAGCAAACTTGCATCTCTGCAATGAACAAAATATTTTCTATGGTGAAATATATTTTTCTTCCTATGAATTCATATAAAAATTTCACCACAGAAAAATCTTTGTTTATTACAGACATATAATTCTAGCATTTTCTGAAGAAATGGACAGGTTTTGAAAGTTTGCTTCTCATATGTCTTTTCCCAACTCCTAATTAAGGAGCAACAGTACACATGGTACAGGTAGTCAAGTAGAGCCTACTTTCGGAATCACCATCTAATTAAAGCACAGTATGATGCTGAGGATTGAAATGAATAGTTGTAGCTCATAACAATATTCAAAGTAAAAGTTGCACAATGCCAAATGGACTATGTATTTATTCTGAAAACACACAATGCTAAGCTCTTCTGATAAATTTATTTGTAAATATTAATCTCCCTAAATAGTTGAATTCTTTTCTAATGAATAACAAACTGAGCATAATATCTTGCCTAAGTCTAAGCTAATTATTATTATCATTAAGTGCAGGTTATTAGTGCTGTAACTCTTCATGTATTAATAATGAGACCTATGTGTAAACATAGTAAATTATTTTTTATTAATAATTACTTAAAATAACACATTAACAAAATACACAATTATGTAGGAACTAATGCACAAATTAAGTTTAAATGAATTACAAAAGAAGGCAAAAACTCGTTTTACTAAACAAATACGAATTTGACAAATAATTCTCACTTAAATTTAAAAATCACTACAGTTTACCAATCCTGACTATTTACTGATGATATATAAGGATATCTTTGCATTGAGCTTATGCCAATGCCATTGCTTACCTTTTAGCTGTGCTGCATTACTTGGCGCAGGAAACAGGAATAACCAGGTCTCCTCATTACTATCCGATTTCTGACAGTACACTGCAGCACATTCACAGTGTAAAACTCCATTTGTCTTTCTATTAACTGAAACAAACCAGCAGTAGCCTAGTATCATATAATGCATTAATAACACTACATTTCATAGAACAATTGAAGGATTGCAGTATAATCAACGTTTGTGAAATATTCCTGGAAGAATTCTATCCAGGAGTCTATAAAAATAATATCTCCGGCAATTTAACTCTTTTTATTTTATCAAAATTATTCCAGTAAAGGTACTACTGTTAACTGTAAAGTCAAATTTCTAAAATATCTTTTTTCGGGAACAACACTTCTTTACCATTGCGTTACCAAGCTAAGGTACCCCGCCATCCTTTGGTAACGCAACTGTAAAGAATTACAACGGGAACAACATATTTACTCATATCAGATTCTGTCCCACGAATTTTAAGATGTCTGACCAACTTAACTTAGCTATATACAAAAATAAGATGTTCGTTCATACCCAAAGTGTATATTAACTCTGTTAGCTTACCTTTAAAGCTCTTGGCGTAATTGCAGTTAGGCCTAATACACTGTTGTAATTCAACACAGAAGTCAGTTCATCATGTGGTAGTGGTAGAAGGAAGGTAATCGCGTTCTGAAGTTTATCCCTGAAAACAATTACAGATCTCAGTTTAATAAACGTTTAAGATATGATGGAAGAATTCAGTTTAAATTAGAAAACATGACGGTGCAGTTAAGCTGCATCTACACGGTTCAGTTTTTTATGCTCGTACGCACGCAGTCTGGGAAGAATATTGAAAGAATCAAGTTTAAAGCGCATGTTGAATTAAGATACATTAAGATTTCCTATCTACAAGGTACGCCATATTAATATTAAAATACCAAAATACCATGTGATGGAGTATAAAAACCGATTATAGTTTCACTGACCAAGTTCTGCAGCAGCGAAAGCTAGAATAATATATTATCCTGCACATTGTGTGCACTTCCGTTATTATTAAATACCAATCTTGCAGGCATTGCTTGAATGTGTGAAGTTGAAAGAAAAGTTGAACCGTGTACATGTAATCTCAAACATATTTCTTTCTTACCTTTAACGTTGCGAATTATTTCTTGTTGCAGGAAAGCACCAGTAACTTCTCAATTAACTCGATCTGTTCAAATTTCTTCCTTAAGCAGCCATGTTCGTCCATTCCATAATTTATACAAGATTTATACAGAATAGGAATGCCAACATCCAACAATTGATCAACTGAACAAATGAGGTTAATAGGTCATACACAGTACACTAATATGGCGAATTTGTCCTCGAATGAAAATGCAAATTAGCTATATAGTAATAGTAATAATAATCCGAATATTATAAAACTGACACATTCTGTAAATAATGGATATTAATAATATCTGTTTAAAACTGTCATATTGGCAAAACTTATAACCAAAGAACTTTCGAAACCAAAGAGTTTAGTACTGCTAATTTTACAAACTCTGTGATCGAAATACAGCCAGCGCTGTCCTGACCACATGCGGCAAACTATGGAACATTTATGAGCATCCAACATCTATCATTTGAGTTAAACCACAGTCTACTATATACAGTCGCGAAGCTCAATATGTACTAAAAATGCAAACATGGGTAGTTGCCCACCACTAGGATCGCTACTATCGCCTCATCATCGCAGATCTCTCTCCTAGTAGACGACAAAATATGTTACACTTTCGTTGTGTTCTATTGGAAAAATTAACACCTTCCTTCCATTATTGCAATATTAAATGCATAAAGTTAATTTATTATTTTAATGAAGTATATTAAATTCCACCATAAACTCGAAGATACCTGCAAGAAATAGGTTAATATTATTTTTGTTTGTGCAAACGAACTGAAATTTACTATAATCGCTTCGCTCATTCAAGATTATAGCGATAATTAACTATGAAACCAATAAATATTAATTTGCATTTCCCTTTACGACAATAATAATGAAAATATGAATTAATGGAGTAACTTACGTGTACCGGTACTTGTAGTGTAGGCTTACGTAGTTAAAGTGGGATGAGGTTAAGCAATAATAATCACATCAGAATTGGAAATAAAACGTGGTCAATAAATTTTATTGTAACAGACTTTTTCTACGTCTCTAGTAAAGTAACAAATAAAAATAACAACAAAATTAACAACTATAATTAAAAACATATCCCTTGAAAAAAAAAAGTAGGCCTAAGCAATAATAATCCCACCAGAATTGAAAATAAAATGTGATCAATAAATTTCGTTAAAACAAACTTAATTTTTCTACGTCTCTAGTAAAATATTATTATTCCAGTTATTGTATTTTAGCCATTAACATTTTCATTACAACCAATAACCAACGAGCTAGATACTATAGAGAGGACAAAGACCTCAGAAAGTTGAAGACAATTGAACATTGGTCCGCCATGTTTCGGTTAGTCAAAACAAAGGGGCGTGGCTTGGATGTTGTAGGAAATGACTGTGAACTGAGCTACATATTAAGACTATGTTAATAAGTAAAAAGTAAAATACACACAAAACTTTACGTTTTATAACAGCTGTACACCTATGTTTATTAGTTTCACTAAATATAGCCCAGATATTAAATGACAAGCTATACTCGATGCAACCAAAGCAAAGCACCTAAAGACGGATGAATTTAATCGGCAGAAGAAAAATAAATAATTTTTTGACTTCGTCACAAATTTAATTACCTTACAGCTAATCTAACCTAATATGAAATTATGTAATTCAGTGCTCACCCGGTGATTTCAAGAGAGACGACGTATGTAACTAGTAGGAGTAAAATATAGGAAAGGTAGTGGCGAAAATTAAAAAAAAATCCAGTAATTAAGTTATTGAGAAAAATTCATTTGACATTGGAATTAACACAGAGAACTTTTGAACACTGCAATTATTAAAACTACAAATAACCTCTTAGCATGCAACATAATAATTAAAGAATGACACTAATAGAAAGTTACTCGTGATCATAACTCACCACATTTATTGAAACGATAAGATACTTACGATTAACATTGTTATCAGAAACAACAGGAGCCACAGCTAGCTACACTTCTTTTCGCGTGATGGAGACATCGTGTAGTCTAATATAATTTGAAACAAATATTGTCGCGTGATGGAGACATCGTGTAGTCTAATATAATTTGAAACAAATATTGTCGCGTGATGGAGACATTGTGTAGTCTAATATAATTTGAAACAAATATTGTCGCGTGATGGAGACATCGTGTAGTCTAATATAATTTGAAACAAATATTGTCGCGTGATGGAGACATCGTGTAGTCTAATATAATTTGAAACAAATATTGTCGCGTGATGGAGACATTGTGTAGTCTAATATAATTTGAAACAAACGTTCTCACACGTGTCTCGCAACTAGGCAGAGGCTTTTGCATCACACACAATTTGTCATTATTTTGAACAATAATGACAAATTGTGTGTGATGCAAGTGCTAACTTTCCTCTTTGGTAACAAAAAGAGCCCTACGCATTAATAAAAAGAAAATTGGAGTAGGCCCTATAAACACAATAAATACTAAACTCTTGATGGTCAAACTTATTAATACAGATATTTCGCTTATGCTCATCCGTCTTATCTTATAATTCTCTGCGGCAATGGTACCTGTATTGAGGGGGTTTAATTATCCAGCAACGAATATTATGATTTTCGGTACATTTCATTTAAATCCGAGGGAATGAGACATTTTTGGAAATTTTAAAGTCTTAATTATTACTTTTTCATTTATAAATCAGCTTTTTACAAAACCTATAGCGAAATGTTTAAGTTAAATATTGATGTATCTGAAGAATATAATAAATGTACAAACTCGTTGCAGTGTACCTTTGATAAGCACTCCTTGCGGAGGCTGGCGGTGCTATAGACGCCATGTTTTTTAGGGAACGATCCATAGTACTGTTGGCCTCCGCAGGGAGCGCTTATCAGAGGTCTTCAGCCTCTCTATAGTATCTAACTCGTTGCCAATAACGAACATTTCACAAACATCAATGTGAAAAACGCAACGAGCTAGCACTCGATGGAAATACGATACAGTCCAAAGTCGACCGTGGACAGTCTATTGTTTCTAGTTGCTAACCATTTTGGAGCGCTTTATCACGAGATTTGCAAAAAATCACCTCAAGCTTCGCGACTGTATATAATAGACTGTGCTGTAGATAAGAAAATTGATAGTACCTACCACAGTCTAATATATACAGTCGCGCAACTCATACGTATAAAATATGGCAACATTTGACAGCTGGCGCGACAGTAGCCCTCTAGCGGCAGGCAAGTTAAAAGTGTGCACACGACATAATATGATACATCAGAAAACGGGTTTTGCGTAATTTATTTTATATGTTTATGCTATACAGTAAGTGTATATGGTTCTTATTAATTTTACTTTAGAATCCTAGAAGAATTTCACACGCAGTTAATCTACAAGTTTCAGAAGCTGGGAATAAACATAATTCTTTCTGCTCCTTACAACTGAATCATGGACCTGAACACGTATCATGGTTTGAAATAATATAATTGTTTGTACGTGGACGGTTAATTAAATTCATTCCTAAATATATTTATGAACCATTGGAACTCTATATTTCCTGTGAGAAGAGTCAAATTTGTAGGGCATATCTCGTAGGGTACATCGCGTGGTGAACTCCTCTCCCTATTTCCTGAGAAATTAACTATTTTCCATACCGCAAATTGGGGTAAACTCGGCCGCTGAGGTAAACTTAAAAATAAAAAAGGGGAAGATTTAAACCTTAATTTGACAGACAATGATTTATGAAGTTCATTATTTTTTCATTTTTTTTATTATTTTGAGTCGCTAATAGTGCTGATATTATGGTTTAAATTTTTATGGAAAGTTTACAGCATTTTACATTACATTTCCAGTTTTCATACATAAGCTTAATTTTAACTTACCCTACCTATATAATACGTAATTTACATGCACTTACTCTTATTATGACGTAGGTGAGAACAAATGAATACACAATTAACTTCAATTAACTCAGAAAATGTAGGCCCAATTTTACTTTCAGGGGCAGAGAAGGCCTGACGGCCTTATCTCTACCAGGTTAAATAAATAAATACTACTACTACTACTAGTGTAAGTCAAAAATGGGTAATGAGGGTTAAAGTAAACATTCTGTAAAATACAGCGCAAAGTAGCAGTTAATATTGAATTTATTTAAACTATTAGTAGTCAGTGAATAGCACGAAGGATACATTAATTGCTACTTTGCGCTGTATTTTACAGAATTTTTACTTTAAACCTCATTATCTAATTTTGAATTATAACACTTCTGCTCTGAACGGCTCAAATAATCATAATCGGCTCATAATGTAAAATCAACACCAATAACAGTCATGCAAATTATTACAGAAAAGATTGCTTTTTATATTAAATTTAAAAAGGCTCTTGAGAACTTAATACGTCTGCCACATGAATCTACACCAACACATCAGAAATTTATCGACACAGTCTGGATTTATTCAAGAAGTGAATATTTTGCAAAAGGATTACAATACTCCATGAATTCTTGAAAAATTAACACCATGATCCCTACTTGAATGCAATATAACATTCAACTTTTGAAAAATATAAAGAAAAAAACACGAATACAAAAATTATGGAATTACTTGCATTAAAAACTATAGATACATTATCCAAAATCGGAATGGTTACACATGTACACATGATCTCTGCAAAACAATAATATACTGTAACAGGTATTTACTTTGTTTTTATTTAAACTCTCCTTCCTGACATACAAATAGGTATAATAAATGTTTTATAGAACACAATACGTAGGCTACCTCAAGAGGCCTATATATATATTAGTCCTCTTGGGCTACCTACAGCGTGGATTATAGGTTATGACTGAGTTATGATTTTCTCTTGGTCTTTAGGGAATCTGAAGAACGACAAATTCGGAGATTTAAACTTGTTCTTACTGCAATTTTCGTCATTGCACACATTGCCTTTATTCCGACGCATGATTAAAACGTTATTATAACATCTCGCATAACTTTAAAGCACGTGCTGGCTGTATCAAACCTATGACCAGTGCCTTGCCTGCCGCTTGAGCGCTAGTGTCGTGAATGTTGGCAAAAAAAGTGTTGAAGTTGCGCGACTGCATATATTAGACTGTGGTACTTACATTGAGAACTTTCGATCTGACTTTAAAATTCCCCTGTCGTTTTCATACTTTATATTTAAAACATAATTGATATAATGTACATTTTATGATGCAGTTATCAGTGGCGTATGCTGAACCTGAAGTTTGGGTGTTCTGTTAAAAAATATGTAGTTGGTCTATCTCGCACAATTATTATAGGCCGTGAAGTAACGAAGTTGTTAAATATTTTGGTTACAACACCAATGACAACTGCTGAGCCAGAAAGATGTTTTTCTTGCTTGAAACGCATAAAAATGTTTTTAAGAAACACTATGTCCCAGGATCGCCTCACTGCTCTTGCAATACTGTCAATAGAAAAGAGTATGATGTCCAAGATGGAGGGGTTTAACACCAGGGTAATTGACAAGTTCTGCAATAGGAAGGAACGTCGTATGGACCTCATATTTCGTCACTAGGCGAGTCTCAAATTAAGATAAATACATATAAGTGTATATAGTAGGCAGATGTAGAGATTGTAGCACACTCATTATTTTGACTACCAGCCGCTACTGTACTTACCGTATAATACACAATGTTTACTTTTGCGAGAGCAGCGACTAGGGACCGAAACGGATTAATCAACAATACGGTAGAACCACAGTCTAGTATATACAGTCGCGAAGCTCAATACGTAGTAAATATGCAAACATTAGGTAGTTGCTCACCACTAGGTTCGCTAATATCGCCTCATTACAGGTAATGCAAAATAGTACCGTCACAGTCTATTGTTTCTAGCACCCTCAAAACTCAAGCTTCGTGACTGTATATAGTAGACTGTGGTAGAACTAGGAGAAGTATTATTTTGCGAGTTTAGTTGCCTTATGGCAATCAGCTGGGTTACCTCATAGACTTACTCCGCGGGTTACCTCTATGTTGACTCACCATTTGAATCAATATATAAATAAAAATATCGGGTATTAAGAAATACAGAGATAATTTGTTTAAATATGTTCTAGGCTAATATCTGTAAAATCGGGATTTTTGTCAATCCTGACTCGCTTTAATCGGGATTCAACCAGGAAATTGGGAGAATCCCGCCTAAATTGGGATAACCGGCAACCCTGGCTGTCAAACTTGCATCATTTTCATACGAAATCTGAATGTGAAATTTCATAACCTCGGTTAATAAAAGAATTAATGTCAACTTTTTAATTCAATCTGTAGGTTAAACTGCTGTATGAAGTCAAAAAGCATTTCGGAATATGTATTTATGTATGCATAAATGTATTTAACACGAGAAAGACATATAATACATATTCCAAAGTGATATAATGTTAAAAGTTGTGCAATCAAGATGTATAAAAAGAATTATTATTATTATTATTATTATTATTATTATTATTATTATTATTATTATTATTATTATTATTATTGTTAGTAGTAGTAGTAATAGTAGTAGTAGTAGTAGTAGTAGTAGTAGTAGTAGTAGTAGTAGTAGTAGTAGTAGTAGTAGTATAAGAAATTGTTTCATTAATCCCTAACTAAAACAGGAATTACTTTCAATCAGTTATATTAAAAATAACTTTTTATAATTTATGCAGTTTCTGTATCTTTAAATTCGGTGAATAATTATTTATGTATGCACTGAAACAACAGTTGTTTGAGGAAAATGAATGATATGGAGTGGATCGCCGTTTCCCAGGGCGTTCGCAAAATATTTCAAGGCGTTCGCCAAAACTTTTCCGTAATGGCGGGTTTCGAGGTTAGGCCTATTATTGTTCCCTTCACTTCTGCGGAATTGTCATAATAATAATAATAATAATAATAATAATAATAATAATAATAATAATAATAATAATCATAATAGTAATAATAATAATAATAAAACTTTAAAATTAAATTTACCCTATAATGCCCCTTGTTACATATGTGTAACATCGGGAATTTATCACATTATTTCCACAATAAATTAATATTAACCGCGAATGCCTGATTTACAGTTATGTAACAACGTTAGGAATGCATTTGATTTCGCTACAATGGAAATTTAGTCTGCCAGCAGCTTCTTTGTCTTCTAACAATACTAACAACATATAGCGACCCGACTAAGGAACGGTTACATGGCGATCAGGCCTTTGATTTTAGATGTTAATGTGGAATTTCAACAAACTTATATTTAATTTTGTATTTTCAACAATAGCTTACGTCTTCTTTCCTTATGGCAAATACAGTAAGTTGTCACTTGTGTATCAGAATCGTTTCCGTTCACATTAAAATGAATAACTGGTTGAAAAGTGGAAGTTTGAAAGGGAAATAGTTTAACAAAGTCGCAAGTTAGTGTTGTGTCAATAGGTCATTCATCTTCTAGTGATGTGTGTCAATCCGACAAAAGTGAACCGTATATAAAGAAAAGAAAGTACGATGGTAATTACATTAGGTTTGGATTTTCATATAATTATAGGGGACAAGGACTGTCCAAGACTTCAGTATGTTGTTTGTGGCGACATTCTTGCTAACAGTAGTCTGAAACCTTCTCTACTTAAACGTCATTTAGAAACTAAACATCCCACCCACGTAAACAAATCTGCTGATTTTTTTACACGAAAAGCTAACGAGTGGAAAAATGATTTTACTACTTTTGTATCCACTGCAAACAGTGACAATGAGAATGCTCTTGAAGCGTCTTATCGCGTTAGTTACAGAATTGCTAAAACTGCAAAACATTATTCAATAGTTAAAGATTTAGTGCGGCCATGTATAAATGATGTAGTACAGTGCATGCTTGGATAATCTTTCACAAAAAAGTCAATATGGTACCATTGTACGACAATATGATCAACCGCCGGATTAAAGACATGGCAAATTAGGTCGAAAATAGAATTTTGGAAAGAGTTCGTGCCAGTCCTTCCTTTGCGATTCAACTTGACGAATCGACTGATGTTGCAAATTTAACCATTTTGTTAATTTTCGTCCGTTATATTAATGGGGAGTCTGTAGAAGAGGAGCTACTATTCTGCAAACTCTTAAAAGAGAGACCTGCGGGAGAAGATATATTCAAGTTAATCGACTAATACTTCAGCGAAAATTCAATAGACTGGACTCGCTGTGTAGGCATTTGTTCAGATGGTGCGAAATCTATGTCTGAGTTTTATGCCGGGTTTGTTGCCAAAGTGAAATCGGTAGCGCCGAACGCTTCTTGGACACACTGTTGCATTCATAGACAGGCTCTTGTTTCTAAACGCATGCCCGATGGATGCTGGACGATGCAGTGAAAATAATTAATTTTATTAAGGCTCGCCCTACAAATTCTCGCATCTTTGCAGTGCTTTGTGAGGAAATGGGAAGCATTCATAAGTGTTTATTGTCTCACATTGAAGTTAGGTGGCTATCTCGAGTTAGAACTATTCCCAGACTGTATGAGCTTAAAGACGAAGTTTACGTTTTTCTCACCAGCCATGCCTTTTATCAAGCAAAGTGCATGGAAGATGAAATCTGGCTTCAGACTTTAGCTTATTTGGCAGACATTTTCTAAAAAATTAACAGTTCAAACTTATCTCTCCAGGGGTCAAATATAAACGTTTATATTGTGCAGGACCGTATCGAATCATTCATTAAAAAACTTAATTTTTGGGAAACGTGTTTCAACTACAATCAAACCGAGTGCTTTGATACCCTTCACGACTTCCTGGTGGAAAATCATCTTTCTTTGGACGAAAATGTCAATAACATGGTTAAAGAACATTTGAAGGGACTTGGAAAAACCTTCAGAGAATATTTCCCTGCTATGTCCAGTTATAACAATTGGATTCGTATCCCTTCGAAGAGTCAACAATTTTAGAATCCACATTAAGCGTAAATGAAAAAGAGCAGCTTCTTGGAATTTCCACTGATTTTCAGTTACAGAAAAGTTACAAATCTTTGTCATTAATTGGTTTTTGGTTGAGTTTAAAGGAGTTCCCAGTGTTAGCGAATAAAGCTATAACGGCTTTATTACCCTTTTCATCCACATATTTGTGCGAAAAGTCATCTTCTTCATATGCATATTTAAAAAATAACTAAAGACACAGACTTTGTGCTGAAAGTGATTTGTGACTTTATTTAACATCTGTGGTTCCTGACTTCAAAGCTCTGAGCCATGGAAAGCAGGCGCAACCTTCTCACTGAATTCGAAGGAAGAGGTGAGTAATTACAAAGAAAACTTGTATTTATTATTGCAACTAGGCCTACACGTTGTGTAACTTTTAAGCCGTAACTATATGTTTTAACCGTTAAGGGTTAAGTGAATTTAAGGTTATTAAACCTTTTGCTTGGAATTAAATTTTATGCATATCTACTGTATATTTAAAAGTCAGTGGTTCACCCAACTCAGATCGTTATGGAAGAGGTTCGCGAGTCGAAAAAGGTTGGGAACCGCTGGATTGGATGAAGGACAATAACAATGTATAATAACGTAGTTTGAAATGTAACAACTATCTTCGAAATGAGTTGAACACACTGAATGATTCATTGTAGGATAGAAATTCTCTGTACGGACTGCACCTATCCACTTACTCAGAGAAAATTTGAAGCATAAAGAGTTATATGGCAAATGTAACAGTTTGTCTTCTGTAACATAATATGAAGAAAAAATCGCCGTAGAAATTAACGATTAACTAACCAGTGAAATATAACATTCCTTCCTTATTTATCTTTACAGCCGTATGCATTGCTGCAATTAAAAGCAGCACACGAGGGAAAAAAAAAACATACCGGCACTTATTCACTATTCATCTCTACCAAACAAATGGCCGCTCTTTGGCTGTTCAATTTGGGAGTATAACACCAGCGCCAGTGAGCGTCTAGCGGTTATTTAGTAAGTCAATGGCGTTCGATTAGAATGTGTCACAACCATAGCGGAATTTTGACTGCTCCGTAGTAGATTTCGTGTTTCTGGAGTTGGAGACACTGACCATTCAAGTCAGCCTGTGAGCCTGAACCAATAAGATGGCAGCTTTAAGGTGCATACACACGTAGCGAGCGAACAACGACGAATGATGTAGCAAAGCTGCGTTGTTCGTTCTCTGTTTGGAGCAAAATACAAATCATCAGCAAATGGTCAGAGAACGTTCGCTGATTATCCGCAGTAAGCTAATAGCAGACGAAGATATTATAATTATAGCAAGTGTAGCCGTTGTTGTTATTATTATTATTATTATTATTATTATTATTATTATTATTATGGGCAGTTTAACAAAAAGAACGTTAAAAAACAAAAGGCGATGGTGGCAGACGCCACTCACGAAAGTCGCAATCGATATAGAGACACTGACTTGCTTCATGATTTACGTCGAATTGAATCGGGACAGTTTCACAACTTCTGTCGCATTTCAAAACAGACTTCGAAATATTACTTGCAAAATATGGTCATAACATTTTCTGCTTCCTATATACATCAATAAGTTTGATGACAGCTTCTTCAGTTCACTCGATTTTCAACATCCTGTTGGTGAAATTAAACTAACCACTGCGTTCTGCTACGAACTGCAAACAAGTGGCAAATCCCGTCCCGTCCACAACGAGTACACCTTCCTTTGATGTACCGACAAGCGACGGATCATTCCCAAGGCAAATCAAATGATCGGTTTGCCTTTGTTGCGTCGTTCACACTTTCCGATTTCAATCGGCGAATGCATTCAGTTGTCGTTCGTTCCTTCGTTGTTCGTTCGCTACGTGTGTACGCACTAACAGGACTAAATTAACCGAAGAAGAAATAAAGTATAAACAGCTGTCTGAAATGGAAAAGAATGCCATCAGTAGTTTTTGTAAAAGACTACCGAAGGTGGTCAGTATTTTCATGTATGACAAGTATTAAAATTTGGCGCGAATGAATGACAAATTATAGATTTAGCTAATTGTTTTGGTCAGAGCCTCAGTATTTTTATGCATGACACAAGTACCGTACCTATTAAAAATTGGGGCGAATAAATTACATAGATGTGGCTAATTGTTTCGGTCAGAGCCAGGTTTTTTAATGTACTTACTGTAATAGAATTTATATAATCCTGTGCAATTTGCTTAAAAGGATATCCTCAACAACATTGTCATCAATATTTTCGCTCACTATAGCTATGGGTCCGGGAATGAATTAGTATGCACTGTAGGTATATGTGGGTAGTGGAATCTTTCTGGTGCCACTCCTTTTCATTGTAGTTCATTCAGGTTGTCATAATAATCGTATAGCGATAAAGGAGCTGTTGTCTTCATAGTTCTGGTGAATGATAAGCCAGGGTACACCATTTTCTAGCAACCTTGTTATAGTCCTCGGTCTCCTGTTGCCTAGCTATGCCCTCATCTTCTCACACTAACCTTGTCACAGTCCTTGGTCTCCTATCACTTAGCTATGTGCTCATCTACCCACACTAACCTTGTCATAGTCCTTGGTCTCCTATCACTTAGCTATGCCCTCATCTACCCACACTAAACTTGTCACAGTCCTCGGTCTCCTATCACTTAGCTATGTCCTCATCTACCCACACTAACCTTGTCACAGTCCTTGGTCTCCCGTCACTTAGCTATGTCCTCATCTACCCGCGCTAACCTTGTCATAGTCCTTGGTCTCCTATCACTTAGCTATCCCCTCATCTACCCACACTAACCTTGTCACAGTCCTCGGTCTCCTATCACTTAGCTATGTCCTCATCTACCCACACTAACCTTGTCACAGTCCTTGGTCTCTTGTCACTTAGCTATTCCCTCATCTACCCACACTAACCTTGTCACAGACCTCTATCTCCTGTCATTTAGCTATGCTCTCATCTACCCATACTAACCTTGTCACAGACCTCGATCTCCTGTCATTTAGCTATGCTCTCATCTACCCACACTAACCTTGTCACAGACCTCGTTCTCCTGTCACTTAGCTATGTCCTCATCTACCCACACTAACCTTGTCACAGTCCTTGGTCTTCTGTCACTTAGCTATTCCCTCATCTAACCACACTAACCTTGTCACAGTCCTTGGTCTTCTATCACTTAGCTATCCCCTCATCTACCCACACTAATCTTGTCACAGTCTTTGGTCTCCTGTCACCTAGCTATGCTCTCATCTACCCACACTAACCTTGTCACAGACCTCGATCTCCTGTCATTTAGCTATGCCCTCATCTACCCACACTAACTTTGTCACAGTCCTTGGTCTCCTGTCACCTAGCTATGCTCTCATTACCCACACTAACCTTGTCACAGACCTCGATTTCCTGGCATTTAGCTATGCCCTCATCTACCCACACTAACCTTGTCACAGTCCTTGGTCTCCTGTCACCTAGCTATGCTCTCCTCTACCCACACTAACCTTGTTACAGTCCTTGGTCTCCTGTCACCTAGCTATGCTCTCATCTACCCACACTAACCTTGTCACAGTTCTCGATCTCTGGTCAGTTAGCCCCTCATCTAATCTACTCTAACCTCGTTACAGTCTTTGCCTCCAGTCACTTAGCTATTACCTCATAGTCCTTTGCCTGCCTCCTGTCACTTGGAACAGTAGTGGTGTTCCTTAATTTATTTTTAATTCAAGTGCTCTGGGTCATGTGAATACCAATCTAGAAAATAATCACAACAAACTGTCTTTAAGTAGTTATAAAAAATACCCACAAATATACCACCAGTTACAACACATGATCTCTTAAAACAATGCCAAAAAATTAGTATGTAATGCATGTGAATATGTAGTGGAGTAAAGAACTGAGAAATTGGTAATCAGTGAGGAAAGTAACATTTTTAAAACTTCTTAAAAACACTACGCAAAGAGAAAGGCAAAAGTCCAAAAATAAAGGAAGGCATTTCATAAATATTCACAGTTCTCCCTGCGGCCTCATTTACTGTGAAGTATACATGTTTTATTTTGGGACTGCAGAGAATTCTTGTCAAATGCTTGGAATGAATGATTTTCCCCAAAGAGAGTTCTGTACGAAGTGTCTTGATATCATTAGTTTTAATATTTAAATATGATCAATAATGGAAAAAGCAAAGATAGTGTCTTGGAGGTATGAATTTTTAACTAAATTATATAAGTTTCGATCATCAAGCATATACTGTACTTATGAGACATGGTATGATAGGCCCACTTATGATGTGGGTTAGAGAAGATTGGGACTATGAAACATGCATCTACTCATGCAACACATCTATTTCAAGTGGAAAATGAATACTGTCCAAATTTCACAAGAGGATTCCAATGAGAGAAGTATGGTCCTTGCGGGGTAAGAGGAGTGGGTAAGTTAGTAACTCAGCATCTTTGAAGGAGCAGGTGGATCGGGGTGGTGTCATTGGCTAACTGGGACAAACAAGACTCAGTCAATGGCTGGCCGGTTACATGACAGGGATTGGTTGTAAGTGTGGAGGAAAAACCCACATTCCTTCCTTCAATCCTCAGTAACTGCGAACAGTAACTGTTCTTCATACTGCTTGTTATGAAGGATGGGTTCCAAATTCTTTACTTTTGGTTGCAAAAAACATATAGGATTCGCTAGTGTTATGATGATAAGAATACTTATGCTTTCGAAAAATTGTTTAAAATTTCCCTAATGGCAAATTAATTGAAAGATTTAAAAAAAAAAAAGTGTGATTGTTGTAGACAATGCTAGCTATGACATGAATTCCAACAGTGACCACAAGACCGGTGATATGATTGAGGTTATGAAAAATCATAATACCGGTATCCAAGTGCCTGATGAAATCAATTTTGTTAATCAAAATTAAAGAAGCAAATATTAAAAAGAAAAAATTCGTTATTGAGAAGGTATAAAAATCGTCTGGTCATGAAGTACTTAGGCTATCCCTCCCCCCTCCCTCTTTCTTTTACAGAGGAGGCACCGAATGCTTCCACTGCACCCTGAGGCTTATTGTGCTTACCACTCCTGTTCTGTGAATGATACTTGTAGCCGAATGGCCGTGCTCTTGTACAAGTACAGCATGCCACACTGTGAACTTAACCTGAGCTATGGTATGGATGATTATGATGATGATGATGATGATATGTGAATTAATGAGGCGAAATGAGTCCAAAGTTCAATGCCGAAAGTTACCCAGCATTTATGCTTCAATTGGTTGAGGGAAAACCCCAGGAAAAAACCCCAACCAGGTAACTTATCCTAACCAGGATTTGAACCCAGGCTCTCACATTTCATGGTCAGACATGTTAACCATTACTTCACAGCGGTGGACTTAGGCTATTCCCATACTCCCATATTATTGTCTCTCAAACTGAATCGAACTAGCCTGTCTCGATTAAAATTTTCTGTAGGAAGACTCAATAAAACTACCACCACCACCCATGTCATCAGCACCAAGACTTGATCATCAATCTAGATGTTAGTGATGATAATTGATAACTGAACGTGAACTGTGTTAAATTTAATTTATGATAATGAAATGACATTATATTTATCGATAGTGATAAATATATCTACTAGCACTAGAGAATTTTGATTAACCTGCAGCTAGGGTTTACAGATGTCCCATATTGTATGGGATGTCCCATATTTGAGGGCTGAAAAACTTACCCTATATGAAATTCATATGGGATACCAAAAATCCAGTATTTACGGATATTATGACATAGGCAGCGTACAATTTTTATATTTCTCTTATATTCTCTTCCCTACTGTTTGTATGGATACCGCATTGTATACCGGGTAATTACCCAGATAAGAAAGTCATTTTTTTATTTACATCAGTGACTTTATGGCTTGGTATAGTAATGTTTCTGCCCCATACAATGCCACACTCCACACAAAGCACTTCACTAGATTCTTTCTTAGTTCTTTTCCCGGAGGTCCGCAAAAGATGCTCCATTTTCTATTAAAAACTTCCTTTATCATTGCTATTCTCCTTTTGACTTCCTGGCAGCTTATAACACACCTTAAGTACTTAAAGCTGTCCACTTGTTCCACTGCCTCATTTAGAATTCACAAGTTTACCTTCTTAAGTTTTCTTCTGATAACCATGGTCTTTGTCTGGTGTGCATTTATCTTCATCCCATTCTGCTTATAGCTGTAATTAGCTCCAGTCACATGTCCCTTAGTATCATCTCCTCTTCTGCTAACAATGCCATATCATTAGCAAATCTTACCCACTTTATTCTTCTTTCTCCTACTCTCACACCTCCCATGTTCTGAAAACCGTTCTTCACTAAATCCTCTACGTAGATGTTGAACAGAGTAGGTTGTAAAATATAAGCATAAACATTCTCCAAGAGCTTCACTAGATACAAAGTTTGAGTAGTAATACGAAAAGTTCTCATTTCGATATACTAGTATTTAAGATTTATTTAGGTATACTGGTATTTAAGAAACAGGAGGGGTAACATTAATAGCAAAGAACTAGTTAGATATAGAATAGACTTTGTGGAGTACAGGAGGTTAGATGGGAAAGGCACAACACAAATAGGAGATTACTTGTTGTACTATGGTGAAGGAAACAACCACCAATTAGGAACAGGATTCTTTATTCATCATCATCATCATCATCATCATCATCATCATCATCATCATCATCATCCACTTCAAGGTTTAGGCCTGTTGGCCTGTTCCATCTTCAAGAGAATAAAGTTGGTCTCTCCATCTCACCTACTTCGAAATCCAGTTGGATTATATGACGATATTATTTTTGGCATCTGTTCTTCTGATATTCTCACTAAATGTTCTTGCCAGTTTCTCTTCATTTCATCTATTCATAAAAGAACAAAATCAGTAGTAAAAAAGGTCTAATTTATCAGTGACAGATTATCATATTTAGTACTTAAAAGTAGATGGTGCGATATCGTAGTTATAAATGCTCATGCCCCTACAGAAGGGAAAGACGACCATATAAAGGATAGTTTCTATGAGGAATTGAAACATATTTGTGATCAGAATAATTTCGAGGGAAAATTGTTCCGGGGCCGGGCATCGAACCCGGGACCTTTAGTTAAATGTACCAACTGAGCTACCCAGGAACTCTACCAGACACCGATCCAGTTTTTCCCTCTATATCCACAGACCTCAAAGTGGGCTGACAACCGTCAAGCAACCAACATTGAGTGCACACTAACTCTGTTTGACTTAAATTGTGGTTTTCTGTTAACGAACAGTGACGTGTATTATGCAAATCGAGCTTTCAGGTATAACTCCCTGTAAAGTTGATTTGAATAATTTCGAGGGAAAAATTGTTCCTGGGCCAGGCATAGAACCCGGGACCTTTGGTTACATATACCAACGCTCTACCAACTTTTTACAGTGACAATGTTGGTTGCTATTGACGATGGGACCTAAGTCACGTTACTTCCCTAGAAAAATAAGTGAAAATATGTTTCGTTCAAGAGTCACATAGCAATAAACAAAATAATACTCAAAAGTCAACTATTCACCCAACTGTTCTGGTATTAAATAATTAAAATGAATAAATATATTTTTATTACGTAAAATTTGGGAGTGGAAAAACATCATATACAATTCCTGAGTTAAGTAGAATTTACTAGTCTCGAACTACTTAATTGCACTCGTCCTCGACTAGTAAAAACTACTTATCCTCCCTTAATACATAAATGACTATTTGCATGTATTATCCTTAACCACCCTCCTCTTATGGTAGAGCAAAGTGGTACTTGTTCATATAACATAATGAAGTAAAGTACCCATGGCCGAGTTCTGGTTATCATTACAACCTTGTGACATTAAATATTTTTACTCCTGATAACTGATGAAATTTTAAAATTAATATTTATGAATAATATAATGTTTTTAGTTTATTTAATGAAAGTTCTTTTACAGGAACTTCATGCTCACCTTAATGGTTCACTTAGCACAAAAACTCTGAGAGAGCTCCATGAATTACATGTCACTTCACACATTAATGATGCTTCTTGGAACATTTGGGAAGCTGTTATTGAACATGGGCAGAAACGTACACTAGATGAGTATGTGAAATTAGATTTTCATTTTTTTACACATTATAGATTGAGTCGTACTAGTTTATTTTCCTTCTCTCTTACTCTTTTTTTGCTTTAATTTATAGCTAATAGTGTTTACTAATCAAGCAGATACAAATACATATTCTGGTTAGCAAAGAATGACATTTCTCCTCAAATAGGATCTGAATCAGAGCTGAATAAAAATCTTTTTTGGATCCCTGGAGGGAAGAGAAAAATAAGGTCTCCATCCCGTTCCCAATGTTCTACAGCACCTTCAACTTAAGACGCAATCCTGGTCATGCGGGTGCACAATAGGCCATTCTCTATAGTGGGAAAACCAAGCGATGTTGTGCAGCGGCATGCAGGCGAGCGGTTAGGCCAGTATTTCAGTGTTATGCGACCCAGCATGCAATTAGTATTAGTTTGTCTTCTGTAAGGCGTGAATGTGTTTGGTCAGTTTTAGTTTTCATTTAACGTGTTTTGTGAACTGTGCTCTGTTTAAGTTTAAATTGATCATGGTGTTTACCACCATGTGACTTTTATCTTTGGGGTATGTTAAAACATAAAGTGTATATGAACAATCCTCATAAATTAGAGGAACTTCAAGAAAATATTCGGGTCGTGATCTCCAGCATTTCAAGGCAGAAATTGGATTGTGTATTTCAGCATCTTCTTCGCCAGTGTGAGCGTTGTATTGAAGCTGGTGGAAGTCATTTTGAATATCTTATGTCTTAAGGTAAGGAAATAAACACCATTAAATTAATTTTACAGAAGATAAACTAACACTAAATACGGTTAGGAAGAATGCATGCCGGCCACTCAGCAGTTCAATTACTACACAACACTGCTGGGTGTTACCGCTTGAGAATACTGATCGCCTGCCAGTGCCTGGGTTGCGTCTTAAGTTGAAAGTGCTTTATAATGATGATGATACTACTAGTAATAATAATGATAATAATACTTTTTTTTTATAATTAACTTTATCGGGATGCTCCATTACATGAATAAAATTGTAATACAAATACTACACGCCATTTTGCACATTTCAACATTCTGTTCATGTTTCATAAGACAATTAATATGGTGTGAATTTCATATATTATGAAGCTAAGATGTTTTAGTTCTGTTTCATCCTATTTGAATAAGTAGTTGTGATTTTAAATTTGTAACTATTTACACTTTGTTGAATATTTACAAATTGGTGAAGTCTATAGAATTAGTAAAGTCTTTAAATTGTCTTATAAATTTTGTGACTAGATGATGACAAAAACAAGTTGGATCTTCTAGTATGCCAAATCTGCGCAGATATGATTTTGTTTTTCTATGTCCTGTTATTATCGCTGTTAGGTCAGCAGTCATAGTAATAATTCATTATTACATTCGCGGTTGGATTGATGGAAAGAAGTTTCTACATGATGCTCCTTTATTTGTGTTAGTCCAGTCGACTTGCCATTTATTAAGACCCTCTTTTTTCTGAATTTCTGTAATTATGGTGCTCTTAAGTTCCCTAGTGCATAGAGTTTCTAAGAAATTATCCACTGCTGCTTCCTTAGCCAATTGGTCACCTAATTAATTTCCGAAAATCTCACATGCAAAATGTGATGTCCAGTGTTGCTCTTTAAGCCTCCTGACAGTTTTTTTTATGTCCTTTATTATATAGCTGTGATCAGAGGTATTTTTTTAATGGTGGTAGAGTTACTGGGATATCTGTGCGTTGTGCTATTATTTTTTTTCCACAGCCATGATTTGGATTTCTTCCAGGATATCAAGAGCTCTTAATATACAGTAGCAGGCTGTTCAGTTTGATTAACAGTCAAACATGTCATACATCATGTATCGGTAATTTACTTTTCAATAATTTAATAAATTTGTCATGTTTGAATATGGCAACTGCAGCTCCAACCTTGTTTTGATATTTGCTCTATAGTGTATTATATTCTGTCGTTCAATTCATCAATAGGTGTCTTGTCTGCTGGGTGTGGTCAATCTCTGACTTTGATTAGTACGTCGAACTCTACACTGTCATTACCACGAGTTGCCATGTATATCTTCGTAACTTCAGCAATAGTTATATTTATGTACTTAACTCCTGCAACTCCACATGATCCTTCATAAGATAGTTCTATAAGCTTTGGCTATCTTAATAATTCATTAATTGCAGTTACTGAATGATTTTATGCTTTTGTAACGCCTCTTCCCAAACTAAAGGTCCATATGTTAGAATTGGCACAATTGTTCCTCTGTATATAGTTCTTAGTGTTCCATGACCTAGGCCCGATTGAGGTTTTGCCATTCTACTCAACATGT
This sequence comes from Periplaneta americana, assembly GCF_040183065.1. Lineage (NCBI taxonomy): Eukaryota > Metazoa > Arthropoda > Insecta > Blattodea > Blattidae > Periplaneta > Periplaneta americana. Next base: position 107,388,838 of record NC_091121.1, read on the forward strand.
TAATCAGCTGCAGAGATTTTTCTGTTACATTATATTATCGATATGCTTTGTAAAATTGAATTTATCATACAAGATTATTCCAAGGTATTTCATTTCACTGACCTGTTCAAGTGTTTTACAGTTTAAATGTATCCTTATTGGTGTAATTTGAAGTTTCCTCTTTCTAGATATTAACATCACTTTTGACTTGCTGTCATTGAATTCAACTTCGTTATTTTTTGCCCAATTCTCTATTTTAATTATATCTGCATTGGTATAGTTCTCTGCTTCGGCTTGAGATGCCCCTTTAGTTAGAATTATTAAATCATCTGCAAATGCAAGTACTTGAGTATGACTAGAGAATTTTAGATTTGGCAGTGAATTACATAGAATGTTCCATAAGCCAGGCCCACAACCAGATCCTTGCAGGCAGCCTTTGCTGACTTGATTTGTGATGTAGACTACGATGTTTGTAGTATTGCTGATTTGTTGGAAAAATAGTTTTGAGTTAATCTGTATAGATTTTTAGAGCATTTCATATTGAGGAGAATTCTAGGCCACCATGCAGAGTCGAAAAATTAATCTAAGTGTCATAGAGTGACCTTTGTAATGTGATGTGAACAGATAGATGTCACAGACAGACCTTCAGAACTCAGGAACCAAACATTTCTGGACCTATGTTGATATAAATTATGTTTATTGTCTACATATAAGGAACTCATTTTTGAAGTTTTACTGTGTATTTTTGAGAGACACTATATTATGCAACAGTCACTGCAAGCAATGTTTTTAAAAACAATTTTGCCTTTTACCCACATGAGAAAGATTCACTGTTGCAGCTTTCCAGCCATAACGGAATGCAAAGTTATTTGAGATTTTAAAAAATGTTCATATTCATTCAACTTATACAGTGTGACACAGAATTCAGTTGACAAATGGGAAACATTACTCGAATTGGAAATACAATTGTATACAGTATGTTCACTATCGCAGATGTTCAAAATGTGCTCCATTTACTTGAAGACAATGCCTCACTCGATACTGAAATCTTCTGTCACACTTAAAAGTGCTGCAGGTGGGATGTGTTGGATAACGTGGATGGTCCTTTGTTTCAAGTCATCTATAGATGTAGGCTCTGTTGAAAAACGTGCTGTTTCACAAATCTTCATAGAAAGAAATCAAGGGGTGTGAGGTCTGGTGACCGTGGAGGCCATGATTGAGGTCCACCTTGCCCAACCCAGTGCACACCGAACATCTTATTTAGTTTCTGGCGAACTGTTAGAGCATAATGTGCCATGGCCCCATCTTGTTGAAATTATATTCTTGTCCCTTTTGTTCAGTGGCAAATAAAACAGGAACTCCATTGCAGTACTGTCCAGCAATTCCCCATATGTGTGCTGGTTTACATTTCCATCAAAGAATTATGGTCCCACAACCATGTCATCTAGTATTCCACACCACACCATAATTTTTGGAGCACCAGGGTTGTTAGCTTCACACATTCATCTTGAGTTTTCTTTGGACCAGTATCGTGCATTTTGTGTATGAGCATGCCCATCCAGAAATAATAAGCATTTGTCACTGAACAGAACATGCTGAAGAAGAATCGATCAGTACACAAACACTGTGTGATCCAGTTGCAATATGTTCGTCTCTTGAGTGGAACCTCTTTTTGCATTGTATGTAAATGCTGTAATTTGTAGTGGTGAAAACATGCAGCTTTCAATATTGTAGCATTGTTGTTTACTGTATTATGGATTATTTCAATTTATGTACTGTCTTCATTTTATGTATTCTACAGAAACTAATTCAGGAAACTGATAAGGAGACAAAAGGTAGAGAATTCTAGCAGTATATATATGTACTGCCAACCTAACAGTACAAAGGAAAAAGGTTACTCGGATTACGGACATCTTTGGGGAACATTTCATTATGTTACTGTGTACAATAATTATTTCAGTTTTACAATTAGTAATGTTTCCCATTTGTCAACAGACTTTTGTGTCATGCAGAAATAAGTTTGATATGGTTTCCTCTGAATAATAATAATAATAATAATAATAATAATAATAATAATATGAGAATGGCGGTCCCACTAGAGAGTGATGTCCCCAGCACCTAGTGGGTTTGTTGTTATCTGAAAATGGCTGACCTGAATATAATCAATCTTCTGTTGCTTCAAAAATAATCTTATACGGTGATAAAACCAAGGAGTCATGTTCATAATTATAGTGTTGCTGATTATGTTAAGTTTTAATGGAAGAATTGTTACAAATACTGATTTCTTGTGCAGATGTTTTCAGTTATTTGGTATTGCCCACTCCTTGACTTCTACGCCTTGTGCTATATACAAAGCAACTCAAGATGTTGTCAGAGAATTTGCAGATGATGGTGTTTTATATCTTGAACTCAGAAGTACACCTCGCACTGTTCCTGGAGTTATGTCAAAAGCTGAATATATTCAAGCAATGATGGACGCCATAAGGTAAGATGTGAATAAAACTGATGCTTTTCTTCTCTTTCTCATTAAATAATTATAAAGTATAAAGATAAAATATTGGACGCTGCAAAAATCTATTTAGAGACTTTTACGAAAATACACGTTTTCAGCTCCCTGATACGAAAAAGTGGAGCGTATTTTTCTCCTCTAATATTGTTACCATAACAGATGTATTCTGTAGGACCAAAAAATAATAATCTTTACGTAGATAATACAGAGCTGCCAACAGCCAAGTACCCAGCTTGTTAGTACAGATTCTGATGGGAAGAGGGTATTTCTGGCACAATTTTCTTGAATAATTGAATGTGGTTAGGTGCTTTGAGAAATATTTTCTTAATATAGAAGATTGTCATTAATTCCAGGAAAATTATTTTTCTTTTCCTCTACTAAGCAATGCAGATCATAAGCAAGAAAGGTGACATGAATCATATCAGGATAAAAATATAAAAGAATATTATAGAAATGGACTGTCAGACAACTGCCTTCTATATGTTTCAAGATTATCAACCCCATACATAAAAGCTTCTGGGAACATTATGCTCATAATATTTCGCTGTGAGATGTTCCTAAGTCAATTTAAATGTAAAACAGGTGTAAAAATGTTTGTTAACAAAGTTATTACCTACGAATTAAAGGTTACTGCTAGTAAATACATGTGCCAGGAAAGTCTCTCAGCACTGGAGACAGCAGAATGTATGTGCTAGCAACTGTAGTTATGTTGGCAGTAGCTGGAACTTACACTAGGAACAAAACGTAAACTGTGTACTCATCACAATCATAACAGATGCTGGAAGAGTTTTCCTCGTTCTTGAAGGCACAGTTCGACTGCATATAGTTAACTATATTCGGCTTAAGTTCACCAAATGTTTTAGGATTATTACCATATACCGCAGATTTTGCCGCAGATCAAATCATGTACAGTATTGTAATTTGGAATTAGGAAAACGCATACGAAATTTCTGTTTTACATTTTCCGTAAACTTATCACTTTCGCGAAAAATGTATTCCATCAAAAACGCTTTTTCTTCAATAGAAAGCATTGTCACTAGTAGTCTTTAGTCATTACTCACTCACAATTAGACTGCAGTACACCCCGTCTGTCCTCAAGTGATACTGTTAACTAAACAACCCCTACTCAAGGATGTGGCAATGACCCGGCCCGGCTGATGCTATCAACATAATTGCATTTGCGAGCACATACACTCCGCTCTCTCCAGTGCTGAGAGACTTTCCTGGCGCACTGCATTAGGCATCAAGTAAAATATATTCAATCCTGTAATTAATTAAAAATAGAAACATTTTTTTCTCAAGCATTGCATGGTTGTTTCTGTCCTCTGATCAGCTTTGAACACTGATTTCTATGTGGCCCTTGAAGAAAAGTAATTGGGAATCACTTCCTATAAGTGCCTTTAAGCATATATTTTCGTATAATGTTCCAGTGTGTAAGCTGACAGAATTTCTAATATTTAATGGTTCTATTTAAAACTCGCATTTTTATAGATGAAGTATTGAACAGTTAATTATTATCACTTTCGTTGAAATAAAACAAGCAATAAACTTTTCCAGGGATGTAACTGACTGTCAAATTCAGGTAAAATTGATAGTATCAATAGATCGTCGGCAAGGGAAAGAAGCTGCAAATGAGACCTTTAATGTGACTCTTGCTGCCCATCGCCAGAATCCTAATATTATTGTAGGAATGGATCTAAGTGGTGATCCATCTAAGGGAGATATCACAGATTATCTGTCAATCTTTGATGAAGCGAGGAAGGCGGGATTTAAGCTATCTCTTCACTGTGCAGAGGTATGTGTATTGTATCAGAAATTATTCTGGAACAAATTTTTGAGTCTGCTTCATAATACTATTTACAGTGAATATCTCTTATTAATTAGTACATGATTAAACTGAAATATAATCAGCTATTTACTCAGATTTTTGCAGCTATGAATCATAGTAAAAATAAGTTACATTCTGTAATTATTTCAGGTACCAAATACAATGGAAGTAGAGAAAATTTTAGCATTCCATCCAGATCGATTAGGTCATTGTACCTGCATTCATCCTCTTCATAGTGGATCACAAGAATTATGGTTGAAATTGTTGAATAGCTACATTCCTGTTGGTAAGTTCGTAGAAAAAATATATAGTACATCTCCTACTTTTTTTTTTCTTTTTTGACTGACATCCATTGATGATGAAAGATATACAGAGTGATTCACGAAGATTGTGCCATACTCTAGGATCTGATTCCTGACATCGTTGTGAAAAAAAAGTTCATATATACAGCCCAGTTGCTTTATGGTGACAGCTCGTCGACGCGAGAGAGGAGAAGGTTCGAGTGTGGAAGGGAGACCGATCCGAGACGGAGCGACGCATTTTCTAGATGGAGGAAGGGAAATACAGTCATATTAGAAATGAAGTCTCACGTTGCTCTCTCGCATGTTGCAGCGTCTGCATAATTTTGAGCTCCTATCACTGTGTTCACTTCATACTCCAGAACAATAGTCACTAATAAACACTAATGTGGAAATACAATGAGCAGCAATTGAATCACTATATTTAACAGTTAATCGCTAATTAACAATTAAATATATTTATGCGTAAATACCGGTAATGTTCATCAGTGCTTCACTGTACTTTTCCCGTTATCATCATCATCATCATCATCATCATCATCCATGTAAATGATGGGGTGGCCTTCTTCTCTGTACTTCTTTATTTTCCTCAAATACTACAAATTTTTGGCTCTAATGCTGTGATGCTCCACCAGAATTTGGCGATTATTTTGTGTTTTTTTTTTTCAAATGAAATCCTAATTTTAAAATAACTTTCTTCAAAGTCGAGATACCTCCCTGAAAGTCGATAGTCTTTCAATTTCAATAATATTTTTTTTTAAATTGTGGGCTTCTGTTTCTGTGAAATATAGAACTCGTGTATGGTTCGCCTTATGACAGCTTCATTAAAGTTGTCCACAGTTGATTTTAGCACCGATCGATATCTTTCTTTACTTGGAGCACTAAAAGAAGCTGAAGCCCAGGAATCAATGTCTTTAGTCTCCCTTATTAGTTGGCTATTACTGCTCACGGACACAGCGGTAACTTCTGCTACAAGTTTTTCAACACTTGTTACGTTTTTTCTTCCGAAGCTATCTTCATAAAGCGCTACACGATGTTCAGGTCTTCTCGTGACTGCGAATGCAATACCCGACCTTACAGTTTGTTTCTAACAGGCAGCATTTTCACAAACAGAAAATAGCAGTGAATCTAGACAATAAATACTACACACTAAACAATACAAAACAGAAGCACTACAACTATTTAAGTAACTAAATGAAATGTACGTAACAAACACATTAAATTGCAATACACAAGACAGTGGTGGTGTAGTATGTCCTTAGCGCGACTGTACGCCCGCACTAACGCTCCCGAGATGTGACCGCTAACGCAGCCAGGGGAAGACTAAAATGAACACCCCTTCAAACAAACAGTGAACTCGCCCAAACCACTGCATCGCCAGGCCAGAGCTGTCACCATAAAGTAACTGGCCTGTACATGTGTCCGATTTTGAATAAAATCACAGTTCTTCCTTCCGTAACACGCATCCTTGTGAAGTTCTCTTTCTGAACATCTGGAGCTGTGTGTGTTGCAGTACAGTTGATAGCAAAGACACAAAGTCTCGTGACATCAGGGACAGGGTTAGAGATAAAGCAACACCAATACACTGTAGAAGACCTCGAAGTAGATGGAAAGATGAAATTCAGAAGGAATGCATGGAAATGGGAATTACCAACTAGGAGGAACTAGCAAAAGACAGAACAGAGTGGCAGTGTTTTGTGAAATTGATATGGAGTCGACATGCTCCATAATGTCCTTTGATTGACTGAATACACTGTATCTATCTAGCATCCAAACAGAAGTTAGGGAATGTGGTGCATGCAGTTCACACTTGGGCAATTTCATTATATTGCTGCAGAAGGTGGGGCCTTTGAAAACTGGATTTATTACAGATTTTTCAGTTGGGTAATAATGTGAATGTTCTTTAGTAATTTATAATACACTCAATACCATTCTCGTAAATAATTTAAATAATAATTTCATAATTTCCACTTTTATGTTTAACATTCAGGAAGGTGTAAGTCACTCGACTTCAAAAATATCACATATGTTTATATGAACTTTCATCACAATGATGTCAGAAATCAAGTTGTAGAGTATGGTACAATCTTCGTGAATCATCCTGAGGTACCTAATATTACCACTTTGAACATCTTCTAAACGAGTGCTGCTATTTATGTGCTGTTTCCACAGAATTATAGGCTAGTTACGGGCTCACAAATTTAGCACACACAGGGTTTGTGAGAATTATAGGAAAGTAGTTTCCTCTACAAAGTTCTTTTTTTAATAGAACAATGTTTATGTTTCTAGCAAAATTTAAACTAAATAAAACAAGAATGACAATGATCTTTGTTGCACTTACATAGTGCTAGTGCTAACAGTTCAAGAAATATTAACGAGAATGTTGTTGAATAAAACAAATTTACAATTATATCCGTTTTATGCTAGGATATACCATCTGTAAATTGTGAGTCTCGTGTTATGATCCCATTTGATCACTTACATAGGTTCTTGCTTCAGTTGACATTTTGTTTCTTTGCAAATGTATAGCATTGAGGCTTCTAGTCATTGCTGTGTGATATTTCATTGAATAAATTTGTACTGAATATTGTACATAGGATAGTATTTACAAATGTTGAAAAAGCCGATATGTTCCTAGTATATAGTGAAAGTAGGAAAAATGTAGCACATGCTTGTAATTATTTGTACACTGAGAAATATCCTGAGAGATGTCAGCAATATCGAACAGTTGTGAGTTTCTTCCATGAAATTAGTGTGTGTGCGTGCATGTTTTTATTATTCATTTGTATGATCCCTTACCCTATGGCAATACATGTCTTCAGTTGCAACTTAAATTACATTAACATGTTATGCTTCCATATTTACATTATTTATACGTATCCATCTTTAAGTTTTAACAACTATTCCATTCTGGAGTTCAATATTTCCAACAAACTAAAGTCTATGTTCCTAATAAAATGTATGTACATGCTTTTAGTATACCACTTTACCTCATCCATTAATATTCGTAGTGTGTATCATTTTCTTGTTTTGAGTTTTCAACTTTTCACATTCGTGTATTAAGATCCTGCTATTTGCGGGCCTTGAGTGCACGTAACTGTTGGTTCATCCAGGAGTCGGAAGTCTATTGAGGTAAGCTCTTGATTTTCCATGTCTTGTCATGATGGCTGTAAATTCTGGTATTGGGCATAATTTTAGTCGAAGTCTGTTATTCATTTATGGAAAGAATATCTGCACTCATTTTCTCTTGTGAAATTTGCCCATTTTCCCTGCTATTTTTAAGCGACCTATCTTTCTGTTCCTTAATAAGTGACATTATTGGTATCTTTGTGTGTTTGTCTGCTAGCTCATTTCCCTCGATCCCTATATGGGCTTTAACCATCCAATATGTATTTACCAATTTTTGGTAGTTACTGTATTTTTTTCTTACAGGGCTGTGTAATCCAGTGTTGCTTAGAACCATTGTGTAACATTTGCAATAGAACCATTTCCTTTGAAGTAAGCTATATAATCTTCTATTTTCTTAATTTCTGCTTCATCTCTGTTTAGTCAAGGTACATACTTACTGCATACAGTTTGATGTTTTTATATCTAATTTCTAAGACTACACAATCTTCGTCATATAATTGGTTAATCATGATTGTGTTTATATCATTATTATTTACTAATATTCTTCTCTCTTATTGTATTTTCCACATGTATATGAGGCGTGTAAAATCCAAACAATTAAAAAATGAAAAAACCTGCTATGCTGCCTTCCAATTGTCATCCCCTACACAGATCTGATTAAATTTATTTTCATAACTTTGTAACTGCCTTGTATTTTGATTTAATTTAGTAGTCTGACCCAATATTTTGGGTTTGCCCTGCGACACAGAATAGCTCACAATAAAATTTAAAATGAAAAATTATATAAACAGGTATAAAGTTTTCATTTTGTTCCAAAACTTCTTAAATCCAACAATGCTGTGTTAACAAACTTCTTAAATTCTTTACTGGTACCTCTTTTTCTTCAAATTGATATGTTCTTGTGAGAATGATGTGTTTAGTACATGTGTGTTTATTAGCCGAAGTAAATAAATTTATTATATGCACTAGGTTAAAATATCAAATTTATTGTTCCCTTTGATTATTCTCATTAGTAGAACTAATGGTCTAATTGCGAGTACATAAGCCAAAGCCAGGGCTTTTTATCATACATACATACATTCATACATAAGTGTTCTGCCCATGGGCAAGTCTTTCACTGCAAACCCAGCATTCTCCAATCTTTCCTATTTTCTGCCTTCCTCTTACTTAGTTCATGTTTTAAAATTCTCATTTGACTGCCAAAAAAAATTGATCCTACCTAAAGTGCTAAACCGATGTGCTTAGTCTTCACGCCAAATGTATCTTTATAATTTCACGATATGTCAAGGTAATTCAACTGCCATTTAGACATGAGACACTGTTACCACTTTTACATGAACTGAAAATGACTGCTTAAAGGGTACAATGAGATAAGTTTCCTCAGTTTATTATAAATTGCCACATTAAAAGCTGATTTGCAAAATATAAAACACATTAAAGTTTATGCAGATGGCTGTCCACGCTATTTTGATCTAGCAATTCAACATATTTTATCTTTTCAACATCTCCAAAACACGTTTCCATTTGTACAGTTATTTGCACCTGATGTACCTTTAAATCCAGAAGAGCACTGCAAATGATCACGTATAAACTGTTCTTGTCTGGAGAGAAGCTCCAATAATAATTCAAAGTAATTTCCTTTGTTGTCGGAACTTTCATTTTCAAGCTCTTGCTTACCTAAGAAGCAAAAAACTTCGATAAGTCTCTCAGTTACAAATCTATTTTGTTTCACAATTTCATTACGTTTGTTGGCTTGAAGACTGGCTCCTTTAGAAATTGCATGTTCTATTCTTCCACGACCTAACAAGAGAAAACTCTCTTCCTTCTGAAGATGTCTTCTTTAACTTTGATGTTTCTTGGCTTTTCTATCAAAAGTTTTTTGTGACACAGAAGACAATGATCATTTTCACCCCCAAACATAATACAGATATAACAATATAACTTATTTGTCTCAGAGCACACTGTTATCCAAGGATATTTCTCATACCATGACAATTGAAATTTTCTATTTTGTTTTCCTCCATTCGCTATTTTAATATGCAAATGTGTTGTTGATTTCCTATTTCTGTAAGCACATTTTTTGTTTCATACGCCCAACGTGAAAACAGTTTCTCTTTTAATTCAACAAATAATGACTTCAATGTTCTCTCAGTATGAGCAATTTTACACAAAATTAGTATGTAACACACACACGCTTGCACTTTTGATTAAACTAACGCTCAACAATGCAGCACATTCACACAAGACTGATACAGTGCAATGTACTACATACATATTGAGGCTAGCCATCTTTCCTATGGAGCTGCAGTAGCGAATTGATATCCTCTCCCCTCCCCGACCTTCCCACAAGATTGAGAGTGCCGCTGCCTATGATGAGGAGGCTTGTATCACAAGCCTCTTGTACAGAACTATCCATCCTGCCTGAACTATCCTGGAATGACTGCAAACTGTGAATTTAATGTATGTAAGGATCAGAGTGAAACCAAGTGTTATGATTAGGGAGCGGATTTTTATGTGCTAAAAAATTTAAATATATTTATTTTTTATGTGCTAAAAAGTACGAAAATATTTGCTAAAAATAAAAAAAAAAATATTTTTTTTTAATATGACAAAAATACCTTACTTAGCTTGAAAAAAAAATGTTACTAGATACTCACCAACCACACTTAAGTGCTAGTAGTTGGCCGAGAATTGCAGTGAACAACAAAGGTCATCTCCAAATTCTCCTTCACAAATGCATGCCGATTATCTCTGAACAACGACTTATACTGTGAAAACGATCTTTCCACATCACAGGACATCAGACGTGTATATTTAAAGAGAGGAATTTCACAAACACATACACCGTCAATTTCACCTACAGGCACACCCTCCAATACTTGAGCAAATTTACACATTTTTTATATCCACTGTTTCTCCTAAACACATTCTGGAATTTGTCCCTTAGTAATTGTACTTCTGAACCTGGTAGCGAGTCTAGTTTAATTTCCATGGTACGCACCTCCCTGTTTCAGACAACAGGTTTTTGGATGTTTCGAGTTTTTTTATGGTGTCACACATAAAGCTTAGATTTGCTAATAGGAAAGCCAAATCGTTTTTTAAATAACCATCTTTCAGTATATCTGGAAGGATATCGATTGACGAAGCCCGATAACAGGGAATCACAAGAAGATGTATTGCCTTACTTGATAGGCATGACCGAGAGGCGAGAGATTTGTTTAAATTAAATAGCCTAATATTTATACAGGAGCTCTTATCTTTTGTGTTTGACAAACAAAGCGTGGAATGAAATCATCTTCAGCAACAATAAACATTCCTAATTATGTGTTGCAAGATCTTTCCTCAGTGTCCATGTTAATTTATTCTCTAATAATAACATTGACATGCTGCCTAGCAGTTCTCAGAACTTGAGGCGACACTATTACGAAAATGGATCACGGATACACCACACAGCTCTTAGAAACACAAAGCAACCAAGAATTCTTAAAAAAAAGATAACGTACTTCTGAGTGATATAATTGATTTAGTTTTAAAATATATAAAAGTTCTTATAAAAATTATTTAACCACTTCCTTTATTATCCCGAGTTAACTCGGGTTGCTAACATGTGTCAAAATTTATTAACCGAGTTAACTCGTTTGAGTCCCATTGTCTATTTCATAGTGATTTTTTAAGTATGTAAGAAAATTAGTGATGTACCTACAGTGATTCTGCAATATTAAATGACCTCTTTACGAAAATAAAAAAAATATGACACTTTTTTTCACAAAACTGGTAAAATATATAGTAAGGGAAGATGTTAAGTAAAAAAACTCCAAGATTTATGTGTTTATATTAGATTTCCTGAAAATATGTATTTACATAATTTTTTTGTGAAAATATGTGTTTTTATGTGAAATAAAATTCGAGTTTTAAATTTGAAATTTCATGTTCGGAATTCTTAACTTTGTTAATTGTATTTTATCACAGGCAAAAAGAATATTTAATTACATAGGAATCCGCTCCTTAGTTATGATACACACTTATTATGAACTTATACTGTTACTACGAATAATAACTCAAATTTTTTGGGTAGGCTAAGCCTCAAAAGCCTCTTAAGAGCTTCGTCCCTGAAAGCTACAAGTCTGCAATAAAAAGGTAACAATTAATTAATACATTTACTGAGATAAACCCGTTCACAGTAGTAAGGAAATAATATTCCATAAAAATTTATATATTATACAATAGTATCACTACTCTTTTCACTTTGATTTAATCTGTAAATTTAAGTGAAATATGCCTAATTGTGTCATTTTTTACAGAACTATGTTTAACTTCTAATGTAAAATGTGGAACAGTTGACGACTACAAGAAACACCATTTTATTCATCTGTACTCTGCCAATCATCCAGTTATTTTAGCGGTAAGTGTAGTAAAATGAACAAGTACATATTAAATTAATAATTTCCAGTAGATGGATCAATCTTACATTTGTCACTTCAAAAATTAGATTTAAAATTAATGCATCTATTGTCATTCAGTTAATCCTATACTTTCTTTAACTTAGTTTTCCTGTGTACTTATTAAGTTATTTACAAATGGCTTTTAGGAACCAGCAGGTTCATTGCCGCCCTCACATAAGCTCGCCATCAGTCCCCATCCTGTGCAAGATTAATCCAGTCACTATCATCATATTCTACCTCCCTCAAATCCATTTTAATATTATCCTCCCATCTACGTCTTGGTCTCTCCAATGGTCTTTTTCCCTCTGGTCTCCCAACTAATACTCTATATGCATATCTGGATTCGCCCTACGTGCTATATGCCCTGCCCATCTCAAACATCTGGATTTAATGTTCCTAATGTCGTCAGGTGAAGAATACAATGAGTGCAGTTCTGCGTTGTGTAACTTTTTCCATTCTCCTGTAACTTCATCCCTCTTAGCCCCAAATATTTTCCTAAGAATCTTATTCTCAAAGACCCTTAATCTCTGTTCGTCTCTTAAAGTGAGAGTCCAAGTTTCACAACCATACAGAACCGGTAATATAACGTTTTATAAATTCTAACTTTCAGATTTTTTGACAACAGACTAGATGACAAAAGCTTCTCAACTGAATAATAACAGGCATTTCCCATATTTATTCTGCGTTTAATTTCCTCCTAAGTGTCATTTATATTTGTTACTGTTGCTCCAAGATATCTGAATTTTTCCACATCTTCTTTCCTGTATTCCATTGTAAAATTTTTATTTATATTATGGTGACCCGTTTTTAATGGGATTGTCACTTTTTTCAGCCTTTTCTCCGAGAAAAATATGATCTGGACGCCAGATGTCCTGTTTTTTTAAAAATGGCGTCCCATTTTCCTAAAATATTGTTAAAATATTTTTTCTTTTATTCTATTTAATAATCATGTAAAACATTGATTAATTTTATACTGTTACCATCAGATGTCACCATAATGAATTCAATTCGATAAATTGATACCTCAGAGTTTAGATTGATAATCAAAAGGTTTTTTGGTCTGAAGTTAAAAAATGTTTTCAAGTTATTGTCAAAACTGACACTAATATTTTAAAAGTGATAGATGAAGATGACCTATTCAATGAAGTGAATCATGTGAAGAACATAAATGGAGGAAAAACTGAACATTGGAAGGAGTGTGATGTTAAAATTACAGAGAGGTGGACTGAAACATTACAAATTATGAAAGACAAAGATATTAGTTTTATAAACATAATTCAAATCGTAAGTTTTATAAACATAATTCAAATCGTAAGTTTTGTGTTAGGAATACCTGGCACCAATGCATCATCAGAAAGAGTGTTTTATTGATGAATTCAATTTGGTCTAATGAAAGGAATCAGGCCATATTAATCACAAAGTGACATTTAAAAAATGTGCCTCGCATGGACTTCTATAGTTTCCTGAAGGAAAGGCAACACTTGTAGAGCATATTCACTCATCAAAGAAATATGATGCAGATTGTACAGCTGATCTTCATGGAGAATGTTAAAATAGTTAAAAGGTAATATGAGGCAGAAAATTTTGTTATGAAACAAGTTCAGAAAACAGTGACATGGATATGATGTAAGGTTCAATTATTCTGAAGTATTTTTAAACAGATAAGTTAACCTAATTAATCCATACTAGTTGCAATATAAAAAAATGATCAACAATGACTTAAGCCAAATATCCATGCTAAATAATTGGACTTCTAAAAGTAGTGTACGAAAGATTCAACATGGAATATTGGAATATCCATGCTACTCTATTATGTACTTGCATAATTATTATAGCCTAGTTATTGTAAACAGTGTAGTATTTATAACTTTAAAATAAATAAAACTGGACCTTATTGCTCACCGACATATAAATACAAGTAATAATGAATGTTTAGATAAAATGTTGATTCATGTCAACATAGGCTGGCCAGATTTTTTATGGTCCAGCAGGGGATATCGGCAATTTCAAGAAAAACCACGAATGCTTATCTAGTCATTTTCCATTGAAATGTTGTAACAGTAGATACAGTAGAATTTCGTGCACTAAATTTGTAGAATATCTTGATTTTTTTAATTAAATGCATAAACACACGTAACTCCTATACATAATTTGTTATAGCCACTAAGAATTCAATTTCAGTAGTGACGCATGCATGGAAGTCTTTCACGTAATATTGTACTGAACTCACACTGAACTCTAACACACATTTTACAAGTACTTGTCTGAAGAATATATGTTCTTCAGATGAGAAATGAAAGGTTGTTTTCATCTGTAACAAAGCTTTAACTGTTTCAATTTTTATTCTTGACTTTTCATCAGTACAAATTGAGTTCATTGTGTAGAAAAAAAGTCTTTCAAATGATGAATTACTGACTGAAAGACACATGATTAATGACACTATTTTGAGAAGATTTTCAAAAGGTATGGAATTTTTTTTTAAATGTTAAAAAACATCAGACCACTTTTCACCTGTTGGTTTGTCACAAAACTTCTAATTTTTTTTAACTACTTAAAAATGGACACTGTGGCAATTCTAACACTTCCGCGCAATGCAAATGAAGAAAAAGATGCTATGCCCTTCTCAAGGTGTGCAGAATATCTCATACTGTGCTCGCTGGTTCTTCTGTCTCATACTGAGAACCGTTCAGAAATGTAAATGAATCGCAGGAGTTCCATCATGATACTTAAATATTTACGTGTAAAATATTACTGAAACAAAATCAAAACTTCTGGGGACGAAATTAATTTCCAGGGACAAAAAGAGGACATTTGCTCTCTGGGGACAGCAACTCAAAACCAGGGACTGTCCCCAGAAATTGGGGACGTCTGGTCAGCCTATGTCAACATTAATAAGGGTCCCATTTCTTATTTTGGAAATCTGGTCACCCTAATTTATATACAGTTCTTATGCATGAATCCTTGGAAAGAGGTCCCCATCTAGAGACCCAAATGGGGAACTATTATACTTCCAGATAGTTTCACTTTCCAAGGAGCCATCATATTTGGAGTGTTTTGAAAAAACAAAAGAATCGGTCATTGTTAAAAAGAACGAAGTCATTTTTTTCAATATTGCGATAATCAAAGGTAACTGTTCTATTCGTTTAATAATTTTTAAATTATGTTTCTGTTATGTTTATGCTTCACTCCCCGTGATAATATTATGTTAGACAATATAATTAGTTTGTTTCTTCCTCTATTAAATTCGGAAAGAACTTACGAAATCCATCAAAATGTCAATTTCGTCAAGAATTGACTTAGAGCCTTATAACAATAATGGATTAAAAAATGTAATCATTTATTGACGAGCACCATATACTTGACAGTTACATCACCCTTAGTGTAGCATTTTCTCTCAGAACATGGAACAGTATGACTCAGTCCCTAGTCTCGTTTGCTTATAACAGGTTGCATGACTTGAAGGTGAGAGTAGATAAGGTTTTATATGGAATCCACATCACTACATTGCCCAACAACCCCTGATATATTTATAAAATAGGTCGTCACCACCACTGCCGCCGCCGCCGCCGCCACCACCACCACCACCACCACCACCACCACCACCACCACCACCACCACCACCACCACCACCACCACCACCACCACCACCACCACCACCACCACCACCAACACCACCAATTCTCTTTAGAAGATAGTCTTGTAAACTATTCTGGGAACTATTTTATTACAGTGAAGTCTCAAATGGTATGTAACTAGTTATCTAACAATTTAATTAAAATACATGCTCATAAAACTACATTTTCACTTACGTACCAAGGAAATGTTCGGAAATTTCATTAATGTTGGATGGTGAAACATTAAATGGAGTATGTGAGATCAAATATTTTATATTGATAACTCATACAGTCCTCGAATAGCTAATTTTCAAACTTTGAACATGTGTTTGAGTAAGTCACCGAGCTTGAAGAAGCTGCATTATATTGATCCAGAGGGCACAACTTAGAATGAAATGAGAGAAAAATCAGGGTGCGGATGTATCGGGGAGAGGTGCCATGGGTTTTACGTACAGCTGACTTATTAAATCGACAGATCTAAACGAGATCTTTCATTTGGCACCAAAATCAATGTGCTAGCACATTGGAGTCGTGAAATATACTGCCCGGAAATTTTCGTCCACTTCCAAAATTACCGTCAATTGCTGCAGACACCCACCCACGCCTCGTGTATATGTGGCACCAATCAAGTTATGCTGCATAGTAGTTGTATACCCGATCGAACAAGACCACATTTATTTCAATCATATTATTAGTCATGAAGTTATAGTGTTGGAATGGATCACCCTGCAAACATTACATCGCTGTTTTCGTTCTGGTACCTGAAGTGTCGGTCTGATTTTAAAGACGTATAGTATTCACGTCAAAAACATACGAAATGAATAAATAGAAAAATCTTAAATGCTAGAGTAATTAAATGTAGCTGCTATACGCAAACAGGAAAACGTGGAGGAGGGAGCTGAAGGTGCTGATGATGATGACTATATATTGTCGTCATATTATGCAAGAAAATATTATTTTCGAAAACTTATCATTAGGGAGCGGATTCTTATGTAAATAAATATATTTTTTTCTTTTGTACGAACATAGATGCCCTTGAATTAATTCAAAATTCTCGACATGCCTTCCTGAGTACTTCAACCAAATTATACACCTCCTTTGTGAAATGGTCAAGGAGGTGCAGGCCATTGAAGAAAAACTGAACTCGGCACTAAGTTCAAAAGTATAAGCCCTAAAAACAAATTTCAAATCATTTTAAAAAGTGAATATAAAAATGTGTAAAATCGCTCAAGTTTTGAAGGGTGCAACTGTAAGTGAAAATGACGACGTGTTTGTTGACCACTTGCTCTTTAAATAAGCGAGGCTGCCATCCTGTGATGTGGAACGAACATTTTCATAGTATCAGGCATTGTTCAGAGACAATCGACATGCATTTAAATTCGAGAATTTGGAGTGACATTTTGTTATACACTGCAGCTCTAATCAAACTACAACAACTAATGTTTTACATATTGATTACACAACTTTTAACACTGTATCACTTTGGAAAACGTATTATATGTCTTTCACGTGTTAAATTTTATGTTGCCAATAGCAGGCCGAAACATGTTAACAAGGTACCGGTAACATAAAATTTAACACGTGAAAGACATATAATACTTTTTCCAAACTGATGTTTTGTGTAATTATTGAGTACTACAAGTAACCTTTCTTTTATAAAAGAAGAGGTAGTTGAGTCAAAATCTGACTACATATTTTAAATGTTCTGACAAATATTTCTCCATTTTTACCATATAAAAATAAATATTGTACATTTTAGTACATAAAAATCCGTTCCCTACCGGTACTTATAGTTATACAAAGACATAAAGATATAAGAAGATACCGTAATATATTTTGTTTTATTATATAAACATTGCTGGAGGACAAGAAAATGGATGCATGATGAAATAAATTCATACTTGTTTACTTAAATTAGAATGACATGCCATGACTTGCGATGTGTACACAAGCTCATTGAATTCAAAATTTGATAATCATCAACATTAACACTGCACACGCATTTCATAAAATGCATAACTTAATTAAAATATCAATATTCAATTCAAAATTGTGATGATAAATTCAGTGTTGTTATGGTACCCTGTATAGGCCTTTTTATTTTGACAGACATACTGAAATACTTGTAAGTTCACAATAAATACATTAAATAATTATTTCTGTATCAGTAACAAATTTCTTTACTTACCAAGGTTTTATTATATTATTAATGATAACTTTGACTCATTATAAATAGAAAGTAGGCCTGTATTTCAGCGAGAAAATACTGGTAATCTGATATCTTGTAGGCTCAATATTAAACAGTGGCAATATTAAGAATGATTCAGTCCTACACTGCATGTTCACAAAATTGTAGTGACTCTATTGTACTGTCATAAATAATTGTTACATTGTCAATAGAACTTATGAAATCATGTATTACAAAATACACAGAACTCTTTATATTTTTAAACAGTACTCGTAAGTGTTTACGTTATGGAACGAATTTTTCTCACCTCTGTATTTACATAGTGGCACACTTGAAAAGTATATTAAAAATTTACCATATGCTGTTTGCCATTCAAATTTTGCACAAGGCTCTTTACTGTTTCATGGAAATTCCAATAGAGGTCATATGAACATCTTTCTTTTGAGCAGAGTGCTAAAACAATAATCTTTTATATTAAGTCAAAAAGTATTGTGATGACTCAAGAAGTTCCAACCTGTATTTTATACTTGGTGGACCTCAGCAAGGAATATACCATTCTGCATTTGTACAGTAAGTTTGAAGAAGAAGGCAGCATAAGGGAAGAAAAGAAATAAACTTACTAGCAGTCCCTTCTCAAGAAAATATTAGTATGTCCTTGGGTTGCCATGCAGCACAATCCAGGAACGTCTATTCAGTGAGCTTCAAGAGAAATAGGAATATCTCGAAGAACAGTATTGTAAAGCAGGGTTATTTTGGCCCACCTACAGAGAAAAAGAATTTAAATTTTCCCGTACTATGAGTTTTAATTATAAAGTAAATTGAAGAATTTCATATAATATACAGTAAAACCTCGATAAGACGCGCCCGCTTATTACGCTATTCTGTGTAATACGCTTTTTTTGTCCGGTTCCTGCACATTTCATATATAATGTCTTTATAAAATACCCCGTTTCTTGCGCTCAAGTCCTGCATAATACGCTATTTTTGTAGAATATTTTCGATGTAATTTTCAGCAATGTACTGTAACAGAAATAAAACATTTTGGCCATTGAATTCAGTGGTGCTATTAACCTGAAAAGTACTGACATTCGACCCTTTATCTGCGCACTTAACCTCCATACTATACAACACCCCCATCCTCTTGTTACGCTCTCTTATTCGACTCTTTACCTGCGCACTTAAAGCCTAAAATTCTCAAAAATTTTTCTGCTCAGTTTGTTGTCCTTTAGTGTATTGAAGTGTTTGTGAGTGTGATTAACTGATTACAATGAGTGTTAAACGAAAAGTGCTTTCTGTGTCGGAAAAATTGAAAATCTTACGAAAGTACGATGAAAATAATACTCTTAATCAGAAACAACTCTCTGATTCATTAGGAATCCCATCATCAACATTAAGGACGATACTAAAAAATCGCGACTCATCACTGCAGCTGCAATGTCAGGAGGCTGTAAGCACAGGAAAGTGAAGGACTTGGAGAACATGCACATGGCAAACAACTATAAATTACTTTTTTTTTTTTTCCGAAAGAACTAAGTGCAGTACATATTGTAAATGTCTTTGACATACATTACAGTAATTACATAATAGAGTAATACTGTATTACCTTTCATGACTCATGTACTCAATAAAGAAAAATTTTAATAGATACTGTATATAAGTCAAAATTAGTGTATCTGCCTAATATGCGGTTTTTACACGCGGTCCCTTGAACAGCATCTTATCGGGGTTTTACTGTATCTTTGATGAATTCTTTCCGACATTGGAAGAATGTATATCTCTCACAGTATGTCAGCATTTTTGACAAGTTTTGCCAGTTCACAATAAGTACTGTCGTGATAGATAACATAACTTGTATCCAGATAGCATCAGTGATTTAAAAAGTCAGTAAGTGCATACATTCTAAGTTAAAAGCATTGGCCCACAATATATATTAATAGTACAGTATTTAGTAATTGTGCACATCCTTAGCAATACTTTCAGCTCTAGAAAATCTGACATCTGTCCACATGGATGCATGCTACATTGACCCAGGCAAAAGTATTGCTAGTTCTAAAGTCTATTATAATAAAAATCTTTCATTTTCAGTATCCCAGAAAATGCCTAGAGATTACAAAATTGTTCCTGGAATAGGAAATACTTAAGTATATAACAAAGGAACATTTAACAAATGTCTGAATCTCATAATTACGATAGTGAAATATTATTATCATAAAGAAAAGCTGAAAAAAAGTATAAATTCCTAAATGCATGATAAAATATAAATTGAAAGGGCAATTTTCTCTGAAGCCTAAAACATCCAACAATCTTCAAAGAATATGAGCAAGTTTTTGTTCAGCACATTTTCAAACTTTCAGAATTCAATTTTCTGTAGATGGATTAGTTTTGTTATTCATAGCAAAGCCGTATTTACCAAAGGAAAGACAATAAGATGTTTTAAAAACAATCTTCCAGGTCGAGACACAGTTGAAAGAAAGGAGCAAAAAAATCTGGACTAGAAACAAACCCTTCGAAAACTAAAGTCATGACCAACTTCGAAGAGACGCTGATTAAAGTAAATAACACACAGTTACAACACTGCAGGAAATACAACTTGCCAGACTTGGACATTCACTAAAGGACAGATCCAGATGATCCAAATAAGTGAACGGAAAATGGAAAGAAGAATACTGGGCATCAACCTCCAAGAAAAACGAGGAACTGCAAAGATGGAGCGGTCTAGAAGATGTAGCCACCACAGCACGGTTAATCAAATGGAGATGGGAAGGACATGTAATCAGGATGAAGCCAGACACTACGGTATAGGACCCAAGGATGGGGAGAAGAAGAAGAGGACGACCATGACAAAGATGGGAGGGGTGGGTGAGCAATGGACCAGAAAAGCAAGAGAAAGGGCAAAGTGAAAAGAGAAGGTAGCAGGACTAAAATAAATAGTGAAAGTGAAATGAGTAATGGAGATACAGTGGAACAAGATGAGAATAAGCGAAGTGAAGAGACAGCTACTAGATTTAAGGACAAAAACAAGATATAAGTTTAAGTATGATAAATAAGAATGTGCAAAAACACGCAGAGAAAAGAAAGCTCACAGGGAATAGCTCATCCTGTGAATTCTGCCAAGCTGGCCCTACTGATAAGTAAGAGGCCCTTGTCCTTCAGGGATTTAATGGGCTTGCCTGTTGTCTATATATGAGATATCATAAATGGATCAAAGTATTCCCATGCAGTTGATAACTTTTGACTCATAAATTTAAATTCAAATTTTTGCATGCTTACTACAACTTTGATAAAAATATCACTGTTGATGTCTTTTCTGTAAATTTTCTCACAAGCACACAAGCAATTTCATTTAGTTTATTCTTCATTTTACGATCTGCAAATATTATGGAAATGCGTGTGCAGATTCTTCGGTTATACAGTCAGATTCATGAATGAAGGCTTGAGCCACAAAGTTATCAGAAACATGTGCACTCGCCTTGAAGAGGTTGTCTGCTGCAATGGAGGCCACACTGATTCATTACGTAATGCAAGAACTTCTATTCAAAGAACTCCATAATTTGTGTTTCAAGTGTAATTAAATTTTGTTGTAAAACAAAGTTGTAGTTGAAAATTGAAATGTGTCAACTGTTTGTGTGCTACCCTGTAGTTCAATGAGTCTCTGTGTTACTATTGGTCTGTGTGAATATAGGTAGAAACGTTGCAACTAACACTTTGTTACAGTCAGCAGATCTCTAAAAAAAAGTCTAAGTTATAATTTATTTAACGAGCTCGCAACTGCAGAGGTTGTCCCGCAGGAGTTCTTTTACATGCCAGTAAATCTAGTGACATGAGCCTGTCGCATTTAAACACATTTAAATGCCATCGACCTCGGCTGGGATCGAACCTGCAACTTCGAGCATAGAAGGCCAGCGCTATACCAACTATGCTACCGAGGGCGACAGCAGATCTCAAGACAGTATATAATAGCTGGGATCAATAACATCACATAGGTCAATTTTAGGATATGGACGTTGGAAAAATATTATCACATACATCGTGCAAGGAATGAGTGCGTGACAGAGGTCTAATCACGTGGAGTGACTTCTTGTTGTGTTGGCAGATCTAGCTGTCATGCAACAACTTGAATGTAAATACAGGGTCTTTCATAAGTATATCGAAAAATTAACTCTCTTGGATAATTTTTTGAAATGATGTTCATCCTCACGAGAAAGTACCTTTCCCGGTGCCCTAGAGTCGATTTGGAAACAAACACTCCCTTCCCTCGTCGCCAGAGCTATTAAACGAAAGAATGGCTAGTGTTTTAAACCTTTATTAAAACACATAAATGTAAAAACAGTTTCAATTGTTGACAAATTATGGTGTACAATTTTCAAAATGTCTTCCATTCTGCTGAATGCACAAATGTAAATGATGTATCAACTCTGGTGAGCTGCATGGCATTTTATCATTCCAGTCTATCACAATAGTGTGTATAGGCATGGCCATGTGCCATTATCCTTGGCGTAAAGAAGGCATGCTCCAGGTCATTTGAAGTCCTTGGCATATAGAAGGCCATGCTCCAAGTCATTTTAAGTTGGCATCAAGTGCACATTACACATGGATTAGTAGCTTCCTCTGGCGACGAGGGGAGGGAGTGTTTGTTTCCAAATCAACTATACGGCACCGGGAAGGGTTCTTTATTGTGAGAATGAACATCATTTCAAAAAATTATCCAAAATAGTTGATTTTTCGATAAACTCGTTACTTATGAAAGGCTGTATTACAGTGATAAAATCCATAGTAAGAGGTGAACAAGACACATTTGTTAGATGTATTATGAAAAGCCATTGTTTGTTAAGGACACTTCTTATCTAGAGTTTGTAAACAAGATTTGCCTGTATTGTCATAGTTTTCCCTTGTAGTATTTACTACCGTATTGTAATGGATTTTGACAGCACCACTTTTGTAGCGAAAAGTGAAGTATTGGTACCTTACCTGCCTTTTCTTTTAAATGAGTAGAGTATGAATCGAACACTGTGAAACAAAATTCTGTGATGGTTGTTTTAAGAGGGCTTTGCGTGTTGTTGCTATGGAAATGTGTACAATGCTACATTGTCGCATAAATAAATTAATTTAAAAACACCCATCTTTTTCGTAACAATCATGAACACACCCCACCACAACAGGAAACCAGAAGTTAGCGCCGGACCTCACTAGGCTTCGGACAATGACAGACACCATGTCAAAACTAGTCAGCCAGCTAATTTTTATAATATTAATACAGTAAAGAAGCTATAACGTTAATCAGTAATTAATCAAGTGTTAAAAGAGTGTATCCAACAATGAATAAATAAAGCTGTTGACGTTTGTAGTTTTCCACCAATTTACACAAATTAATGCATCAGTTAGTGGAAGTGAGTCTGCAGTCAGGCAGTGCGTCCTCTGTGTGCTGTTGTAACATTATGCAATTGAAATCAAAGAGTGAAATTTCATTGTGGGGAATCCTTATGCTAGAAAATATTTCGAAATCAGAGGCTGAATAGATGAGTGTGTGGCGTGAAAGAAAACTTGCAAAGTCGTGAATTTGGGTTATGTCGGGATCCTTTCTCTTGATCAGACATTTTAGCGGCAAAATTCAAGTACTTTTTAAGTACAAGGGAAAGTGTCACTTTTACACTGAATCACACTCATGCATTATAAAATATATTTCAACACTACTGAATACCTTAAAAAACATGAAGCACTTCAACAAGCCTGTTCTGAATAATATTATAATAATAATAATAATAATAATAATAATAATGATAGACATATTTTTCAATTTTTCACTCAACTCAAAGCGATTTATTTGCTAGCCACATGGTTACTGCATGGTGCAAGCAATAACAATGAAATTAAATAAACATTCGGAAAGACCTATAAGCCCAAGTTGTTTCCACATCCTTTCCTATGTCGGAAGTCACCAAGATGTCAGTACATTATTATTTTCCCATGCAAAGATTTAAATTGGAATGATGATGTGATAATGTACCATAGTCATTTTGCCATACTTAAACTTTCTAGTATAATCATTTTACGATTTACCCACTTGAGTATGTTAGATGGAGCTCCTTGTATAATTAAAATTTTCTACTTACTTAACACACTAAACAAGGTATGTTACTAATTTACGAGTGCTTATTTCTAACATGACAGTTTCAAACAAAATCAAGTACGAATCAGGTACGAAAGGTTAATATAATATTTCTGTAAATATCACTTAAATTATTTTCTCATTCACCAAATGGGTTAACTGCAGGATAGTGTAATGGCTTAGTATTCAGAAATTGTGAGACTTTATTACATCGGCCAATTATTGTCCTGAATTGGAATTTTTTTGATTCCATTGGTTATTAATTGTAACCGTAACTGATGATAATTCTGTAGGATCAAAAAATTAATCTTTACGTAGGAATTTTTTTTATTTTTGTTTCACCAGATAAATGTATGGACACTACCTAGAACCACAATCTTCCTTCCAAATCAGTTTCTATTCAGAAAATCATAATCATTTAACATTCCAACCACAACTGCAAATGAAGACATCACAAAATAAAGCACAAGATAATTAATTATACATATAATTCTTTCCCCAGCATTGCAATAGTTATTTTACAATACAAGTGTTAAAAATCACATTTTATTTTGTGAGTAAGGATATTGGGGAAACAAGGCTGTAGTCTAAATGGAACCAACCTGCGAATAAAATAATATAATTTTTAACATGCGTGTCCTATTCTAATTTTTAGACAGCTGTTCATCTGTGCTGATATAGAAACAATTCTCCCAACTTCTCCATTGTTGTAATCCGCCTCATTATAATAGTGAAACTTTATCAGATTATCGCATTATAAGAAGCCAGTGTTGCTCAGTAGTAGAGTGTTAGACTGCAGATTGAGAGGCCATTGGTTCGAAACCAGGTACCTATTTTTTTAATTACATTTAATTCTTAATTGTTTTGTATTTATCAATAAAATAGTTTTTGAAATTATATAATTTTTGTATGTTTCTTAACCAAAAACAGTCATTTTTAAAAGTTGGTCTGCCATTGTTTGAACCACTTTATTGATTGGTTGCTGTTGTTCCTGTGTGACATCTGGTGGGAAACAATTGACAGTCTGTACAAACAGTTGAAAGTCAGTGTTTAAGGTACTAGTGTATTAGTAAGCACTAATGTTAAAAGTACTTTTCACATATCACCGTATAATAGTCAATTTTTAACATGCTTGCCTAGCATTAAAATATCTACTTTTAGGAATAGCTTTGTAAAAATAGATTTCAGCTAATGCTTGAGAGCTACTGCTTTCCGAAAACAAAGTAATAACAGTCACAGAAAAAAAGCAATGGTTACCAAAGAATTTCTCATGAGCAGCCTTTCATAACTTTACATAAATTGAAAACAGAATACAGTATATTATAAGAAAAAATTAGCACACATAAGTTGTTATACTTTGGATTTAACGTTCGTTATTTTGTAATAACTGTTGATTTGTTCAGCAATTTTACGAACAATATAAATCAGAATTCAATATGCTATTTCTAATCCGGAAATATCTTAACTCTAGAATGTTAGCTTCATGTTAGCAACACTCAGCCTCTTTGAACACTAGGGTTGTGCTATTTCTGGTGTTACATTTTGCAATTATCTGACGTTAGGGAGAGAAAATTGTCAAATGAAACAGAGAATGATTATAAAAAATTCTATGCCATAAATAGCTCAACAGCTGTAACTCAGCCAGTTAATATCTTCCTACCAAACGAACCAAGTTCAGTTTCTGTCATATCCTTTCAAATTTTTTATGAACTAAGCAACAATGAGAAAAATTTCCTCGAAGCACTTTTGTTTCCCTTCCAACCTCATTCCAGTTTCCTTTTTAGTATATAATCACTTCGAATTTGACAAGTTTCTATAATATAAAATAATTTTAAATGAAGATTTAATAACCTATGTACTCCAAAGTAACACAGTGTTTAATGTAGAACAATGTCCTGAACTAGGAAACCAGATTCAAGTTGCTTCCCTGATATGAAAGAGAAAGTAATTTATAAATATTTTATAGTAAAGTAAATACATTATATAGGTACCATAGATTTAAAAAAGATTAAAATATTCACACATGAAGATATGCGCTGCTGTGAACAGAGGTGAGAAAGATTCATTCTAAAGTTGGGTGTTCATATCACATACTTTTAATTGTTATTATTCTTTTTGCAGTACTTTCCCATATGTAAGAACAAAACATCTCGTTTCTAACTATTTGGTATAGATTCCTATAATACGTCTCGCCCTTACATTGCAGTATGTTCGTGTTAAAATATGTGCACTGGTATCAAATACCAGGTGAAATTCAATGTGAGAGAGAGCAGCTTTTATAATGCGGGAACATATTTTTCACTAAAGAAATAAATTATTGCTTTACTTTGGGCTCTAAATTATAATACCTTTTAAATACTTAAGGTATCGCCTAATAATGTTAGCTATTTAAGGGGATGCACTACTGAATTTTCTAATTTCTACATTTTAAGAGATAATGTATTGAAATTTTAACAGCATATTATGATCATGATTATGAATTAATCAGGAAAATTTCAATGATCTAAGTCAAGAAATAACTCTTTTAAAAATAACATTTGAAAATAACACGTTTATTTTGGAAACCATTTTTTGGAATCTAAAACAAGAGTTTTCTATGTTTTTTATAGTGCATATTATAGCTGAAACACAGGTTGTGATAATGGAGCATTGGAATTTAGCATATGAAGAGTACAATAAAAAAAAAAACATGACATTTCTTCAAAAACTGTCATTTTTCAGTAGCGCATCCCCTTAAATTTAAATAAAAAAAATAAACTCAATTATTGTCCTTATGTTGACACTGGAAACCCATGTAAAAATTGGCTTAAGATGGAACGTGAAAAATTTGGAAGAAAGTTATCTGTATTTACTTCTGATTAAATACTGTTGAGAGTGAGATATCTGCAAACACAGGCACACACCACTCTGAACTAGTATTCTGCATATCATTTTTTTCCTATCTCGTTTCTGTTTCTTAGCAAAAACTGCAGAAAGCAGACAGAATCCAACCAGATAATCAGTCTGAGTGGGATTCGAACCCACTAAGTGCAGCCTCGAATAAAGAGCCCAACTCCTTAACCTGAGCTATGTCAGTGACTATGCACATTGGCTATCTTTAAAGAAATATCATGAGGAGAGACATTGAAAACTGATCAGATGAATGCTAGTGCTAGTAGGATGCCAAAAGAATACACGGCTCCCACAAAACACCTTTCTGATTTCGAACACATGTAACTTTAGTTTAATAAAACTCAGATACATAAAACTGGTACCAACAGAAAGTAAAACTGAATAAGTTTTAGTGCTTTACCTCAAAGATGTTCAATGTGAGCCCTTCTGATAACACGACACACTTCATGCCTGTAGTAGAGTTCCTCCCAGCTACATTCAAGGATATCATAATCGATTCATGCGATGGCTCCTGCAGTGCATGCTCATAGATCAAGTATGGTCTGTGGTAAGGTGATATGTTAGACTCTAACTTTAACATACCCCTACATAATCAAGAGGTATAAGGTCTGAAGAATGTGGAGGCCAATGAAGAAGTTCACTGCCATTGCGACAAGAGTCACAGCACTTTGTCCTCTGGTTTAGGGCCTGAGTCAGTATGGATGAAATTGCAACCACCTGCATAGGATCTTCCACACAGTCGACTTCGGCATTTGCAGCTTCCTGCTGGCTCTGATGGTAGATTTTCGCGGACTACGTGAGAAACTTTCACAGACACGCTCGACTGTTTTTTCAGTCAATGGCAGATATGTGGTTGCTCTCCTCTTACAAATGCATTCCCTTGCCTTAAAATCGGAGTACCACTTGCAAATTGTAGGCCCACTGTGTGGTTCTGCACCAAACCTTGTTTGTAAATGTCGTTAACTGACTGGTTAATATGAAAATCAAGATACAAAAAGCTTTTCTGTCCTCCATAGCAGCCATTTCGTCTCAACAATGAACAAATGTTATTACGAGTATGCAGCAGTCTTATCACATATGATGTACTAAAACAGAACTTTCCGACTTTCTCTTTCCATTGGTATGAATTTTAAGAAGTATCTGAGGTTTCATTAAGCGTAAGTTACATGCGATTGAAAACGGAAAGGTCTTTTGTGGGAGTCCTGTATAACAAAACAACAGATGCTCTTGGGATTACACTCTGATAAATATTTTCCAGACGTGTAAGCATTATTGTATATATTTAATTTTTGGAGGAGAAAGAAAGGAAATAATGACAGCCAGTCTCTTTCCAAAACATGTTTAAACTGTTCTTGTCCACATCTGTGGAATAACGGTTAGCGGATCTGGCTGTGAAACCAGATGGCCCGGGTTCGAATCCCAGTCAGGGCTAGTTACCTGGTTGAGGTTTTTTTCCGGAGTTTTCCCTCAACCCCAATATCAGCAAATGCTGGATAACTATTGGTACTGGACCCCGGACTCATTTCACCTTCATTTCATTCAGACGCTAAATAACCTAAGATGTTGATAAAGCGTCGTAAAATAACCTACTAAAAAAAAAACTGTTCTTAACATTTTTCTCGCTGATGTCCCCACATGTACAATCAAAAACGAAAAAGTTTATCACTGACAAACTTTTTCATGTTTCATGTTGAATATTTTAACACATGTACCAACATAAAATTTATTTTCATAGATCCCATTAGTTATAACCAGACAGCTGAATTTCGGTCCTGATTCTGAACTTTAGATGTACGTCAATTGCAGTAAGGTCATTAAACTCACTGCTATGCCCTCTGTACGCCAAGGGACACGACGTCTTACTGCTGTGCAGGAACTGAAAATCCACTGTCTGGTGATAACACTACATATTACATTTAGTAGTACAACGAAATATAGATTGTACCAACGTAAAAGATTTAAAAACTTTTCGTCAACAAAGAAAGTATTTAGAACAAATTACATTTACAATGACAAAGCTCTCCAAAAGAAAGAGGAGAAGTTCTGTTTAAAAATTGTAATGTCATTGAATATTTATATTGGTGTCATCCCTTAGAGGCATATGTTCTTTATGGTATGGATATGTTAATTCAAAATATTACGACATTCCAGATTTTAGGTATATTTGGTAACAGTGTTGCTGTAGACAAGTATAGAGCTTACCAGCAACATAATGTCATGAAAGAGATGATGACACAGTCCATTTAATACAGTACTCTAATGTAAGGATGAGATACAAGTTCTGATTTGAACTTAAATTATTATTTTTTTAATTAAATCAATATAGTTACTGAAATGAATGCGTTACATATCTTACACGAGATGACAAAATACTAAGGATATTCTTACTGTCTACTGCAAAGAATTTACCATTCTCTTTATGAACTTCATACTGTGCTATAAGTTACATCTACAGAAAATGTCTGTGTAATGAATACATAACGTTTATATCAATTCTTAAGTTAACTAGTTCATTACTGCAATGGTAAATTATAAACCAGGTTATTTTCACTTCAGACGGATGACAAAGGAGTTTTTGCTACGTCCCTCACTGAAGAATATATTCTGGCTGCTAACAACTATGGGTTGTCCAGAGAACAACTGTGGCAAATGGTTCTATCTAGCATAAAATATACATTTGCTTCCGACGAAGAAAAGCACCAATTAAAACAACAGTTTCTGAAAATTAAGGAACTAATCAGCAACGAGTAAGTTTTTGTACAATTATGACACAATACAAGTGTTTGTGTTTTTCATATAATTATCAATGTAGCAATGTAACTTAATAAAACAATTACACAAAAACCATTAAACAGACATAGTTTCTTTTTTCTTCTGTCCTATTCTATAAAATGTTTACATACATATATATTATTATTATTATTATTTTGGCACCACAACAAAGAAATGACAGTAAATAATACTTCAATTTCATATGAAATGTTCCTGTTAAAATTATGTGACTACTTTTCTTTTGTGATCAATGTACAAAATTCTGAACTATAAAAAGAGCACCACTTAAAACATGAAAATAAAAAAATTATTAAATTATTTTTACAAACATTCTTTACTATTCTACACAAGGATATTGAATTCCTAGCACTGATCACAATGGATATTAAAACAATTATGTACAACAGATAACTTCATAAAATGGTTCGTTATGAATGCTTGATAAAATATTTGCAAATGCAATGCATTCCCATATTATTTACCCATGGGTCAGCATGTTTGATTTGGACCCTTCTGTGACATTATACATATATGTATGTAGTATAAATAAAAGCTTTACAATTACAGTCTGTCCCCGAACAACTTGGTACTAGGTATGATATAGGCCTTCACACAACAGGAACACTTCTTCATACATACAATATCAAACATTACATAAAGTAAATGCAAATTAAATAACAATAGAGAAATTTAACCCTGCTAATACTGAAACTCTTTACCGATAACATAGGCCAAGTGAGGTTAATATGTTACAGATATTTCTATGTTCACACTATTTTCTGTATGAATAAATTAGATAACTGTTTATAATGTGAGTATATATACAAGCTCTTCCATAGGAAATGCATCAGACTGAAGAATGAGGTCCAATTACTGAGAGAAATTTAAATACAGAGCTATTATTATCATAGGTCCCAGAAAAGAGTGGCTGGCCGGCCGCGCCCTGCGTGGTTTCTGCCGAGCGCATAACCATTTCTCTGGCGCTTCTCCAATATATAACAGTACTAACAATAAATGTTAAATAATTTGGATTTACCATGCTCACAGTTGTTGCTGAAAATGGCCCCCCATTTGCCGTCACACACAAGTGACATCTTCTGATAAACGAATGAAAAACTTTCTGAAGTTCCACATCATTGATAGCTTGGATTTCTTCTCGTATATAGTCTTTTAGTTCATCTATGGGATGAGGATTTTTCCTATAAACCCTACCTTATGGTGTTCCCCATAAATAAAAGTCACAGGATGTTATATCTGGGCTTCATGGAGGCCACAAATTATTACTGATTAGTCTCGTACCGAAAATACGCCTCAATTCCCTCATTGACATGGCACCTGTATGAGCAGTGGTGGAATCTTGTTGGAAATAAACTGACAATCATTCCACGTAAGAACACTACGTTTTCTGCTTGATTTTCGATTCTTCACTGAGCCTGTTTCTTTAAATCTTTTAGTGAGTCGTCTAATTGTTTTTGCACAAGGCACAGGTCTGTTTGGAAACTTTATTCGAAATTTTCGTCCTGTTTTCGCACACGACCTTCTGCCTTTTATATAGGTATTGTACATATACACACGTTTACATAATGAGAATTTGTTGCTAGGCATTACCTAAATACATAATAATCACTAAACTTTATACACTAACGTTGTACACTTGAAGAATTGAAAGTTTCATTACATGATTTCTAAGCACACTGAATGCCATATGGCTACTGGAGATCGATTGCGCGGGAGAAACGGTTAGCGCATGGCAGAAACCACGCAGGTCGTGGCCGGCCACTTTTTCTGGGACCTCCTATGATAATAATAGCTCTGTATAACGACTCTGAGACATATTGCTTCACTTCTATATTAACAGAAACTATTTCTTGAAAGTTGTTGTCCTCAAGATGTCTGCAATTGTAACAATCCCAATTTCCTCTTTATGAAAAATAATTAATTTTGAACAAAAGAATCTTTGGCATTTACAGTGTCATTCAATCTCTTGCATCATAATGACTAGTAGCATTATTTATATAAAAGAGTATATAACAACTTTATGGGTACACTATTGGCTGAACTGCTAGAGCATCAACTTTCTATGCTGGTAACCCAAATTTGAATTCCAGCAGGTGCACTGAAACTTGTGATGGACAAAGATGGTGCTTGGTGATAGGATTTTGCAGTCTACAGTTGCTCCATTAATAATCATCATCACCATCATCTTATTATGGGGCTATGTAGTTCGCCTCCTAGTATGCATCAAGGGCAACACCTATGGTGGCTAAAAGGACTATAGCTTCGTTGCATCACCATACATGGGGATGCTTGGGTGTGACATAAATCAAATCGTTCATCAGATTAAAAATATACAGGTTGATTCAGGAATAGTAAATATTTTAGGGGATGGAAATACAGCTGTTTGAATATTACGCATAACAAGTATTACAAGAAGGAAAGACAAATGATTTAATGATTACATTTTGTCAGTGCACCCTCAAAATCCACTATGTCCATTTAAACAGATTTTTCAGGGAAAAGAAGAAAGCATTATCACCAGAGCTAGGAAGTTGGTACCAAAACTGTTAAGTTGTGTGAGTTTGGAGTTTCTACTGAATGAAAAGTAATAGCGCATCTCTCAATGTCAGTGAACCAGAACGACAAACATGTACAGCTGGGTGGTAACGAAACATGTGCTTCAATTGTCCACGGCCTTAGAACAAGAAAATAATAAACGAATAATAAAAAAACAATAATTTGTATTTATACACTTCGTAACCCTCAAACTAAAATAATTTACCCATACATATAAAAATAACATACAAAGTATACAATTATGATTCTAGCCTCATTATAACAAATATCAATGAACATTTTCATTTTATCAAAAGAAATACTTATTTTATGTTCAGAAAAGAAAAACAATATTTGTACTATGAAAATATTTGTTCTACGTTACAAGATGTTACTAGAGCAAATCTGAAATGTGATATAGTACATCTTATTATCATCAGGTGAACAACTACTTTGTGAATCTAATAGTGTATCTCGTATGTGGCACATAATATTAAACCCATATAATTGTTTTTAAGAAAATTTTAAATTTCTATTTTAATGACAGCTAGGAAGTTCGTATCATAATTCTGAAGTTGAATTTGGACTATAATGCAACCAAATGCATAGCAGCACAAGACATCAACATTTAACGAAGAAATCGGGGAAAAAATAAACGTGTTACACACTCCTGCTTGCATAATTATTTAATAACAGATGAGTTTACTTTTTTGAAATCATGCACAACATTACATAAATAATACAATAATAACAGCTCGCTTTGTTCAGAACCTAAAATATTAATATAAATTAACAATATTCTTCAAACTATTCACGACTCTACGCAGTTCCAGAGAATACCACTATGTGTTGTTTATGTGAACATACTGTGTATTGTCTGTAGCAGCAGGGTGAGGAGAGGGTGATATCTATACTCCTTGTTGTACTGAACTGAATTTCCTACCTATGATTATCACTTTTCCTTGATTTTCGAAACTACTTTCGGTATAACTTCAATCATTACATGAAAAATGATCGAATCTCTACAGGATAGCTACAAGCTGTTTTTTTACACCCATTATGAACAGTGCTACCTTCAGACGATATCGAAAGAGCAACAAGTACTGTTTCTTTGTATGTAGTCAATAGTATGTAAGTCATCTGTCATTCCTTCATACCATTTATAAGGCCTGTTATGTGTAACATTCAAACAACTTATCTTCACACCCATATAACAACTTCATTATTATCCAATTTTTTCAAATCTATATTTGTACAGGGAAGTTTTTATAATTGCCATGACATTATTACTGTTTTTTAAGGAGACCTGTAAGTAGTCTTAAAGCACTGTGGCCCACTGCACACTCCATCTACTAGGTCAGCGTTTTTAAACTTTTTTTCAAGGTGTGGCACACTAAAGTTGTCATTTAAAATCCAATGGCACACTAATATATTATAAACCAGTTCCTAACTAGGGGGAATTTTTTTCATAAAAACAAGTAAAATACAACATTTATTACAGTTGGTCTGTAGAGACACTTGTGACGGAAAAGATCGCAGTTGGGGTTTTTCACAGGGTTCTCCAAATTTCCCATATTTTTTTAGGTTATTTTACGACGCTTTATCAACATCTTAAGTTATTTAGCGTCTGAATGAGATGAAGGTGATAATGCTGGTGAAATGAGTCCAGGATCCAGCACCGAAAGTTACCCAGCACTTGCTCATATTTGGTTGAGGGAAAACCCCGGAAAAAACCTCAACCAGGTAACTTGCCCTGACTGGGAATCGAACCTGGGCCACCTGGTTTCACGGTCAGATGTGCTAACCTTTACTCCACAGGTATGGACTTCCCATATTAGACCCCACATAATTCCATCAACATTTCTTCATTTCATCATCAATTCATAGCATTCCCCGAATGCCGGCTGGTGATGTATGGAGGGGGCTGGCCTAGGGTTGAGAAGGGTTGCTGTGCTAGAAGCCTGGTACACAGTGAACTCTAGTTTGTGATCGGCCAGTGTGGGTTTGGGAATTCGTAGTGTCCACTCTCTTAAATTCAAATTCAATTCAAGGTTGGTACGATATTCTAACTTTACTGATCTGGCAACCCTAGTTCCGCATCAGTCATTCTCTCTTCTGCTGATCACACACCTACGAGTTTACCATGTTTACTGAATGTTGACTTGTGCTGCTTTTGCTCAAAGTTGACTCTTGTAAACTTACTTTTTTTTACTACTCTTTTCACTTCTATTTTTCCAATTTTTGCTACAACATTTTCATTTTCTCGTGGCACACCAATGGATCATTCACGACACACCAGTTGAAAATGACTGTACTAGGTGATCAGCCAGAGCCAGGTCCACGTCATCACATTTTTTTGCTCTTGGTATTGCCTTCTGTATGCCAAGAGACATCTGATATGGCATTGGGATTCTGAGAAATATCTGTGTGCGGCAAATAACAAATAAATTTTGTCTTACTAATCATCTTCTAATAATAATTTTTTTTGTGCCTGGCCTACATCCCCTTCGATATAAATTAAGGTGAATGGCTCTTTTTGTTGAAAAAAAGTTTTCATATACGATTCCTACATACTGACGAATCTGCTTGAGAAATACGAAAGTGATTTGAGCAAGAATTTCCCTAGTGCTGAAGTCCCAAGTTATTAAACTGTTCATTGCTTAGTGAAAAACTTGAAGTATTAGAAAAAAATATGCGTCAAGTGCTAACAGAGAAAATTTTCGACAACACTGCATTTTGACTAGAAAATTCTTCTAAAAGATCTCTTATGCCACATTCTTAACAAATAGGAATTTCCTACAGTTCAGTTCAGAAAGTAACAAAATTATTAAACTAAACCCATAAGAGGTTATAGTGATGCATGACTTAGGATCAGGTGATCCAGTTTCTAGACACAGTTTTGCAAATGGATTTTGACCTTTGTTCATGACGGAGAGATAGACCTGTTCCTTATTTTTTTTTCAGATAAGACCTGGTTCCACCTGCGTGGATATGTGAATTGTCAAAACAGTTTACATTGAGTACAGTAGAGAAAAATCAAACCTTCTTCTTAAAGTGCCTATCCACGACCAGAAAATCAGTGTTTGGAACGCCATTAGTGGCAAACGAATTATAGGATCAATTTTTTTTTGAGCAGACAATCAGTGGCGATAGGTACATTACCCAAATTTTGCAGCTTTTTTTTTTTCTTGAATTGACTAACTGAAAGAAAGCGTAATTTTGGCTTCTTTCAACAGAATTCTGCAACAACGCATTTTGCCAATATTTCTTTACAGGCAATCCATTATGCATTTGAAGAATGGGTGATATCAATAATATATGGCCTCCATGACTGACTTTATACCCTGTGACTGTTAATCTCTGGGGCACACCAAAGGAAAGTGTACAAAATAAACCCACACAACTTTCACAAACTAAAATAAATATCCGACAGAAAATAGCCTCTGAAATGTACTATCATCAATTGGATCAATAATTTCATTTGTGAGAGTTTTAATATTCATTTTTATTACCTAACAAAGTATAAGAACTATCGACAAATCTTGTTTCCAACACAAACAAGAGATTCAATTCAAGAATGGTGGAGAATTTCCCAAGCCAGTGTAACAGATGTACAGAAAAAGGAGAACAATTTCAACATCTTCCTGGATAAAGTAGGTAAGCAGAACACTTTATCACAATGAACAGCTGTGATGGATGGCTACCAGTGCACAGAAGATGCGAGTCCACATGCTGAGAAAAAAAATGTCGAGCCACGAATCCAGCACCAGCTGATTACTCAGTATGTAAATCAGAGGTGCAAAACTGTGCTCCAATTGTGGCACATGTCACAAACCGATACACGTGACTCATCCCTTCCTTTAACCCCCACAAGTCATTGGATATGGTGGGGAGTGAGGAAATATGTATTCAGTGTACTTGCAGACATCACAGATATGCAATTCAAGGTAAGGGGATTGTGGACGAGCACTAAACTCTTTCCCCATGCTTCCACCCCTCTCTTCCTCAGTTCTGCAACCCTGATGTAAATTATACAAGCAATCTAAAGGTAAGTATAAATTGGCGTAAGTTTACTGATCATCGAACCTGAGGCTTTCAGCCAGAATTTTATTCTTATTGACTGTAGCATCATTAGAAGTTAGGCAAATACTGTATTTTGAAAATTATAGTTTTCAGAAACTAATTTTTATATGTAAGACTTCACAAGTGATCTTTGTGAAGAAAGTGTTGAAAAAACTCTAGAAGACATTCTTTGATGGGGTGCTGAAATCCTCTACTCCCTTGGTGTACAGTCAGTGACAACAAAATTATTGAACCCACATTTTTAGTACACAAACAAACTAAAGAAATAAATTTTAGGGATTATACGTCATTTCAGAAAGAATTATGATAGTAACACTAAAGATCTGTGGGAGAGAGATATTGTTAACTGCGAGTCCGTAGCAGAGTTAAGGATGAATTTTATGAAGAAGTAGCAGGAATGTTAATTATGATGGTTGTTGTTTAGTCAATTGTCCGAAGATAGGTTGGAACCTCATAAGTGACGCAAATAAGGAATTACTCATGAGGCAATTACGCCAGGAGATAGTGGGGTAGGGTGACCAATTCCTTCCTCCCCCCTTCTATTCGAGTGATACCTACAAAAATGGTAGTTTAGTTTAACTACATTATTATTAGGTAGTTCAGTTTAACAACATTATTATTAGGTAGTTCAGTTTAACAACATTATTATTAGGTAGTTCAGTTTAACAACATTATTATTAGGTAGTTCAGTTTAACAACATTATTATTATGTTCACAAAATTAACTAATATTTTTTCCTCAAGTGGAAGATCTTGCAAAACAGAAACATATATAAAAAGTTTGTCTATTTTGAGAGTAATTAATTTTTAAAACAATTTTCTGATTCACCTGCAAATTCATAGATACGAGGTATCACTTCTTAGTCATACCATTGCAAACAGTAACATATTTCACTAATCAGACTTAAGATGTATACAAACTATTGTTCTTCCTTTGACACATATCGTTAAGTGAGATGTACTGCCTGATAATAGATGTACATATCAGCCAGAATCTCAATCAGAGGTATGAATATGATTAAAGGTTAACTGAAAACTCATCATGGTAAGGTGAACAATCAAGAGGAGGATGATGTAGTTGGAAAATTTGGAAAAGACATCTTTAATGACGTTCTCTACAGCAGAAATCAATTATGAATTATATTATCTTCAGACAAGTATCGTTTATTATGACAATAAAATAGGGCGTCTACAGACCTTGAAAAGGTGAAATTAGTCTGAGCTTTATTTTTAGCCTGAGAAACCTGGAATTAAAGAAAAAAAAACTTGAATTATTTCAAATTCTTCCATGATTTAATTGTTCCTTGTAGCAGTGATGAAAAGCCAACCAATGTATAGACCTGGTAAACTGAGGGACATTGCTCGAGATACCTAAGCAACGAATTTTGTATAAAATAAATAACTGAAGTAGTTTTTGACTGCTTATTTTATATACTTTATTTTCTTTGTTTCAGAAGAGTATGCTTTGTTTCTGAAGAGTAAAAACCGAATAAAAATTATTTTATCTTACATACACTGTTTGAAAGTTTAAATTGTTAATTCAACATAGCAAAAGCATAATTACAGTAAGTCTTCAAGAAAAACTGACGTAAGTGTTCTTTAATTCTTCAAAAAGTGCTTTTTACAAAATAATATTATAAAGAATAACAACCTAAAAATGCTACGTTTTCTTTTCACAATA
The DNA here is from genome assembly GCF_040183065.1 of Periplaneta americana. Classification (NCBI taxonomy): domain Eukaryota; kingdom Metazoa; phylum Arthropoda; class Insecta; order Blattodea; family Blattidae; genus Periplaneta; species Periplaneta americana. Next base: position 107,426,912 of record NC_091121.1, read on the forward strand.
TTAATAGCCTAAGTAATATTGTTACTTTTCAAATTTTAAAATGGAGAAAAACAAGAGTGTATTTAAAATGAAAATGGGCGACTGAAGTTGAAGACCCATTTAGAGCAGCTTACAAACTTTGCAATATTGAATTTGTTTCAAATATGGTAGTTGGGTCATTAAAATCTCATAAGAAAAGAAAAAATCAAATGGCTGTTAGATCACAACATTCAACCCATAATATGCTGCAGTTTTCAAGTACTCGGTAGTGGTAGTAAACAGCATTCATCTACTTCCACTGTACCAGTGCCTAGTAAACCTACAATATCTGACCCAGTTGCCCACAAAAAACCTGAAAATATTTCTTACTTGTTAACAACCAGTGACATCTTAAAAAAAATATGTATTCAAAGAGCAAGTGACAAAAGCAGAAATAATTTTGACTTTGAATAAAATCATTTAATTTATTGTAATCCATAGATTTTACATCATCATTATAGCTTTAAGATCTAGAACAAGTCAAAAGTTACAAATTGTTTATAAGTTGGTTATTTAACAATGCTGTATTTAGCATCAATGGAATTGGTAATAGCGAGATGGTATTTGGTGAGATTAGGTTATATCTGCTAGATGTTAATATAATGGTACTGTTGTTTTCTTCAACGTTTTCTGATTATAACTAGGACCAGGATTTGTATGTAAAAAAATGTTTTTTTTCTCCCCCTAATGCGTACATTCCTAAAACAAAGTTTAATATCCATATTGGGGTCCGATAAACAGAAATTCCAAATTTTATTTTACATAAAAACTCATATTTTACAAAAAAAAGTTATGTGAATAAATATTTTCTATATTTTCTCCATAAATACATATTTTAGTACTTTTCCTCATTCTCTTTTAACATTTTACAACAAAAATTTGTATCAAAAGAATTCAATACCAATGCTTCACTTCCGCTTGGAGTGAGAATGATTCACTTGCACGTACTTAATCGGGGAAGAACAGAATCCAATCTCGAGATTGTCATACAGTGACTTCTATGTTAATATACGTGTTTTTTTTTTCTGCTTCTGTAAACAGTTACTCAATACAGTGAGACGGATATTCTTGCCTGTTTGTTAGTTAGAATCAGCTCACTAGAGCAGTTGGTTTATTTTGTGAAGTGTAGCTGTGTGAATTAAAAATGCCTAAAGTGAAATTGTGTGTACGCGAGAGTCTGCAACAGTACGTACTAGAGTTTAAAAACACTTTTACCACCAGCCAGCCATGTGCGAAATTAGTAAGTGCAGACCAATAATCCTAGGTAATACAACATAATATGTCAGGAAGTAAGCACATTACAGCTCCATCACGTGTTTCATCGAGACAAGTTCTTACAGGAGAACCAATGCCATTCTCATCTTCCAACATTCCAAAACACTCAGATTATTATTCAGATTTATGTAAAGCCTTTCTTTCAGCTGACATTCCCTTTATATGGTGAACAATCCCGAGTTCAGAAAGTTTTTTACTAAATATACGAACATACAGTAAGTCCTCCTGATCAGTCGACGCTAAGGAAAAATTATCTTCCAAAATGCTAAGATGAAACATTAGGTCTATATGTGAAAATCAAAAAAACTGGTTAAGTACTGACGAAACTACCGATGCTAGTAGTCGAAAAGTGGGAAATGTAATGGTAGGTGTACTTAAAAATGACAAACTCATTTCCAAGCAATTTTTCTTGCTAGCCTGTTAAGAAATGCCATCTGCAAATAATATAACAATAGCTAGGCTATTTAATCAATCTTTGGAGATCTCGTGGCCGAATGGTGTGAAATATGACTCCATGGCATATATGAAGAAAGCTGCTGAAGGTCTTTGTGTAAGTTATCCTAACATGTGTCATTCACGTCCTGCATAGATTGTGTGAAACAATTTGATTCATTTATCCTAATGTGGACAAGTTGGTGTCCAACGGAAAAAAAGTTTTTGTAAAATCACCATCACGGATTTCAAAAAAATAAATCCTGATCTTCCATTGCCTCCTACACCAATTGTAGTCATGCATTGGGGCACCTGGCTTAATGCCGTGTTGTATTACGCAGATCATTTTAAAGCATTTACATCTGTAGTAAGTAAACTGGACAAAGACGATGTCTCTGCAATTGAGATTATTCAGAATTTAATATGTGGTACTACTTTAAAATGTGACTTGCCTTCATATCTGCTAATTTCGGTTTCTTGATTCACTCAATAAAGAAACTAGAGTAATTCAGTTAAAGAAATACAGTATGTTGAAAGGCAACTTAACACTATCTCAGGTTCGAAAATAGAAGTTCTAAGAAAAAAAATTTAAGGGTATGTTCGAGAAAAATAGTGGCTTCCAAACTCTCTGCAAAGTTGCTCAAGTTTTGGAAGGCCAAAATATAAGTGAACTTGATCGTGTATGTGTTAGTAATATACCCCTTCAAATATGCAAGATTAACATCATATAATTTAGAACGTTTCTTTTTTCAATATAAAGCATTGTTCTCGGATAATAGGCAAGGATTTGTGATCCACAATCTGGAGATGACATTTGTTGTGCACTGCAACTCCAGTTAGCATTTTACATCTGATGTTTAGCTGCAATTGGTGAGTTCCAGTAGGCTATAATTTTTTCTAGTAAGTTACGAACATTCTGATGTTTTTGTTTTCATTTTCAGAAAATATTTTTTTACTTTTAGCACATATTTTTCAAATTTTTAGCACATAAAAATCCGGGCCCTAACTATAACACTGCTAAAACAATGGATTTATACAAAGACAAAATCGGTTATGTAACCATTTTTGGTTCAGTCCATTTTTCAAACAATCTTTACTTGCTAAGTTGCATAATAGTGGCTTTTTTCAATATCTTTCGATGAGCGCTTAAATAATACTGCTCAGAAAACCACATGGATTTATTGACTCGGTTCTGGAACAATGATGAAAACAAAGTGAGGACACAACATTTAACTCAATATTCCTTGGTCATGCTACTGCTCAAGGTTTGTTAAATGCATTTTTAGACTCATTCAAGGAATGAGGGCTTGATTTTTCTACTGCAAGTTTCTCTTAATGGTCCCAATATAAGTTTAAAATTTCTCATTGATTTAAAGGCATTTTTGAATAAGACTATGGGGATGGACCACAACTCTTAGAAACAGGAATATGTTCATTGCATATTGTTAATGGAACCACACATGCTAAAGCTGGCTGGAAAGTAACGGAGTTTTTTAGGATTTTACACTATTCATTCAAAGGCTTCTCTTCAAGAAGATCTGTTTGATTTTGGCGTCAGGAACTGATGCGTTCCCAATTACATTCTGTTCCATTAGGTGGGTTGAAAATTCAAGAGTAATCAAGCATGCCACAGCTACAATTCCTGCTAAAAGATGCATTTTCATTGGGAACATTTGTATAGAACTGCATATGGCATTTTGTATGATACAGATCTGAAAATAAGTTAAGAAGTTTAGACTGGGAACATGTATAGAATATTGTGTAAATCATATTTTCAATTTTTTCTAATTCCCTATTGTACTGTAATTTTAAAATGCTTTTGTCAATGAAATCTGTAGTTAAAGAATCCCAGAGACATTTTCTCACCTCCATTTCTTCAATTAAACTTAAAGATTTGCTGTCCACTCCATATTTGTTCATGTGAGCTACATAGAAACATGTGCACATGTTAAAGTTGCAGAAAATACTATGTTATCGGTTGCCTTGTGATACATGGAACTTTGTCATAGACATGTATAGAACTCTTCATTTGTATGATACAAATAGGGACACGCCTCATAACATCCAAAACATGTTCAGAACACAAGTTCTATACAAAATGCTCTCAATGAAAACGCACCCTTAAAAAAGTATGTCGATGGAGTGAAAGCCAAGGCTCCAGCAACAGAAAACTTCTCTCCAAAGTTAAGACCCAGATCAGCGATCCTCTACTACCTCCAAGACTGGGATTTCTTCAGTTTATATCATTATAACTAAAAGAATTCCTCATTAAATACCAGACAGGCAATCCTTTGTTACTGTATCTGTGGGATGATCTAAACAGTTTGATCCAAAGTTTTCTAAGACATTTTGAAAGCAACAACATAAAAAAGACGTGAATCAGTGTTTATGACAAATCATTTCTTACATAATTAAAATAGGACGTTTGATCCAGGGAACATTCGTGTTTGTTAGAAGGATAAATCGTTTAATATGTTACTTAATTGAATTGTATTTAAATAATTAAAATGCGATCATTTTGGTCCAGAGAGCACTCATTTGGCGCAATGACAATTCCTTTAACATGTTTCTTATTTGTTATTACATGAAACCATAGTTTAATGAAGATTGACATATCATTTATATATAAGCTGTAAATAAGGAAAAAAAAGTATTGACTGATGCTGAAGCTGAAGCAGGTGACTTTGAAGAACAAACAAAAAAGTTACTGGACTCTAAAAACTAAGAAAAGAAGGAAAATATTCATGTTTTCCACTTTTTTGTGGATACATAATGGTCTTCCCACCAATATCTATTTTGTATTTCGACTTACTATGCACATGGCATTGAAATTAAAATAAATATAGTAAAGAAGAGAAACTGTACAGAACGAAAGTGAGTGGGCAGTTCCTTTTCTTGACATTTTATTTACAGAATTGTTATGTGAATAAAAAAATACTTACGCATATTATTATGCAAAATAATCTGACAAAAAACAGAATTATTCTGGAAAAAACTGGAAATACAAATCAATACCTAGTAGATACTCTGTAGAATTAAACTGGGAGCTAAGGAGCTAACTGTGGTTCAGATCACTATTTGTCAGCAGCAACATCCGTTTTTCCTTATAGAAATCATCAACATTTCACAGCTTAAGCCATTTAGGCTCGTTCCGGTCTCATAGATTTCAATTAAAAAGTTGTATCCATCTCTTCTTTGGCCTACCAACACTTCTTCTACCCTCTGGATTATAATCTAAAATGATTTTTGGTATTCGGCCTGGTTTCATACTCTGAACATGCTCCTTCCAATTGTTCCTATATTGCTCTATTTTATCCATCAGTTTAAAAATATTTAATTCATTCCTGATATCTTCACTTTTTCTTTTATCCAAAAGTGTGCAACCAGCTACACTACGTAAAAACCTCATTTCAGCTGCTTCTATAGTTTTTTCTTCTTTCTTGGTTAAAGTCCAAAATTCACTACCATACAGCAATATAGGCACAGCCATAACCTTATAGAATTTTAGTTTGGTTTCTCTTCTAGTGTATTTCAGGGATCTCTTTATTGTGCCACATATAAAATTAAATTTACTAAGTTTATTAAAAAGATCTTCCTTCTTAAAATAGGAGCTATTACAGCCTAGATAGTTAAAATTATTTACTTGCTCAATAGGTTTCCCATCCAAAATAATTTTTGCTCGTAAGGTATCTGGTCCTTTAAAAGCTAAAACTTTAGTTTTCTTTGTAGATATATTAAGATTATAATTTTTAAGAATATTACTTAGTTGAAATGTGGCCTTCTGTAAATCATTTTCTGAGCTAGAAATGAGAACCTGGTCGTCAGCAAAAAGTAACGTATCTAATATTTGTTCTTTTATTTTAAAATGTGAATCTAAATTTGTCTGCCAATGAAATATGGCATCGTCAATATAAACATTAAAGAGAGAAGGCGAAAGTGGACATCCCTGTCTTACACCTCTATTTATGGTTGCCGTTATATCATTTTTATGTCTCGTTCCAGTTTCAACCAATATCTTGTTTTCTACATACAAACTTCTTATTACAGTTATTAAATGTTGAGGTACTCCTTTCTGTTTCATGATATTCCATAATTTATTTCTATTAACTTTATCAAAGGCCTTTTCAAGGTCTACAAACAGTATAAAAGTTGGTATATTATATTCTCTATGTTTCTCAAATATCTGGTTAATAGTAAAAATATAATCGGAACAGGATCTGCCTTTCCTAAATCCATTTTGGGGTTCTAGGATAATTTTTCCATTATTACATTAAAACGAGATTTTAGTATCGATGCATAAATTTTATAACAAATCCCCAAAACACTTATACCCCTGTAATTTTCACAGTTTTGACGGTCTCCTTTTTTATAAACTGGATAAATTTTTGCCATTCTCCATTCTTCTGGGATATGACCAGATTTCCAACACATGTTTAACAAATCTAAAAGACGATATTTTAATTGAATTGATGCATATTTAATTAATTCATTATTAATATTATCAACATCTTATAGAAATATTGATAAATTAAAGAGACTACAACAGAAATTATGTCGTATAAACCAAGAAGATATAATACATTTGTACGAGAGAAAACTTAAGCGTTAACTTGAGGATGTAACAAAAACTAACATCTAACCAAATATAGAAATACAATAATGATGCGTGCGCACACACACAAACCTCTGTGAACGCGAGATACCTGTTTTGCTAATTTGAAAACATATTACAATAAAATTCCAAATAACCAGCAAAACGAAAAAACGGCACTTTTGGCTGGGCCCCCAAAAAAAAAAAAAAAAAAATATTAAATCTGCCACATTGCCACAGTCTGAGCCTTCAGTTTTGCGACATTAGGAAGTTCGCACTTCAGTAAATATTCGACCCTAATACTTTGGATGGGCCAAAAAAAAAAAAGTTTAAATCTGCCACACTGACACAGTCTGGGCCTTAAGTTTTGCCACATTAGGAAGTTTGCACTTCAGTGAATATTCGAACCTAACATTAGTGTATTATTTGTGTTGTGTGATGTGTTTTAATAAAGAAAATCCACACAGTTTTTATATTTATTCAGTTACTAGCCGTACCTATGCGCTCCGCTGCACCTGTTAGAAATAAATATAAAGTAATTACATAATTAAAATAGGACGTTTGATCCAGGGAACATTCGTGTTTGTTAGAAGGATAAACCGTTTAATATGTTACTTAATTGAAATTGTATTTAAATAATTAAAATGCGATCATTTTGGTCCAGAGAGCACTCATTTGGTGCAATGACAATTCCTTTAACATGTTTCTTATTTGTTATTACATGAAACCATAGTTTAATGAAGATTGACATATCATTTAGTTTTAATGTGTAAACTTTATATTACTTGATATATGTTTCTATTGAATTATGGTAATAACTTAATTTTAACCATTGTTTTCTACGTCTTCAGTAAATGGCGCTTGGCCCACTATGGTTCTGAACCCTTCAAATAACTTAAATAGTGATACAGCATAAACAGTGATATGTAATTATATTTCTTTCTTTCGAAAATGTAAGAATTCACGATCTCCTATGTACCATTGCCATGGAATGAATAAATGTGTTTTTTCTTCCTACTCAAAAATTTTATATTTTGCACACAGGAATTACACGCTACAATCTGAGGCGGCGGTGAAAATGTATTGTATTGTTATTTTAAAAGTCTATCAGTCCTATCAAAATTTAGCATAGAATAAAATTTATCGGAAATGATTTTTAAAGAAACTTTTCTTATGTATGAGCCGTGCCCACTACCACGGTCGTTCACCTAGTACGTCACTTCATCCGTCAGAGCGCTCTCAGACATCACAGTATAGATAGCGCTATCAATTCCTTCATTTGTTCTTTCCAAATAACCCTATTGGCCGGTTCATTAAGTCTCACGAGGATAGAGGGGGGAGAGAGTTTACCTGTTTTATGGAGATACACAGAGCGTCTCTCGGGTTCCGGTATGCGGCAGATACACTTAACAAGACTTAGGCTCTCGTACACAGGAGATACACGGAAACAGTTGGCTCAGATTCAAGCTCTCATACGCGGCAGAAACATTTAACAAGACTTAGCATTTTGGTACGCGGCAGATATAGACAACGTGACTCAGCCTTTGCATGTGTTGGAGATAGATCAGTGGAGTAGTTAAATTGCGTCGTGTGTGTTTGGGATTTTAGTGGATCGTAGTTTGAAACATCGCTTGCTTGTGATACGTCTTGGGGGCAAGTTTTAGTATTTGCATCGAGTAACATATTTGTGAGATATATATATATGTTTGAGGTAAATTGCATTGGGAATTATGTAATGAGATATGATTTGAAACGTGAGTTCATGTTCCGAGATGGTTAGAGTGATAGAGCAGCGGTTACGGTCTCACATATTGTTTTAGTGTTTTCCCTGCTCCATTTGATTATTGGTTTCCTTCGCCGCTATTTTGTTATCATATGCGTAGAGTTTTGTTGCTATTTAAACGATCCTTGGGATTCGAATTATCGTCCGTTACTCATTACGTGTATCTGTCTCCATCCCTCTCTCTCTCCGTTGGGTGTTCATTTGTAAAGTGCAGAGATTTGTGTTAGTGCAATTTGCACAGTTTATGTGAGCAATATGTGCAATGGGTAATGTATAGTGATCTGTCATGTAGTGCCTTATGCTGGGTAGAGTTTCTCTCTTATTGAGTGTACGTGTATTTATAGTTTGGTTAGTTAGACTGAGTGGTATCTATGGTCGAATGGATCATGTATTAAGTTAATGTGCTGGTTGGGTGTTGTGTTCAGATTCATACTCAGATAGTTAATATATATATTTAGAGAGTGGTTCATGAACATATGGTTAATAGGTTAGTCACTGATTGTCGAGAGACGGCCACATTTGATGGTTTAATCACTTATAAGTGTGTTGGCCTCAGCCTTGTGATACTTACATGATTTACATATCCTGGGGATATCATTTCAGATTAGTTTGTCCTATTTTCACTCACCTATTTCATATTTATTGTTATTTCATTTTCCATTTATGTAAATTGTTACTTATTGTTGTTAATTATATTTGTTTTACAAATTCACACTATTCATTTCTAAAAGTCTTCCACTGCGCACATCCAATCCTTCCAATGTGCCGTCCACCTGGCGAAAGCAGCCAATATAAGAAAGATAAAGAGGAGGAGTGGATGATCGTACCACCGCCGCCTTCCAAAACATGTAACATTTTTCACAAAAAAGCAATAATAAGCGAGATATTTCGATTTAATTCAGGCCCCGTTAAATGAAGTATTTTGAATGCCATATAGCCTAAAATCTAAATTACAATGAACTTAATTTATATTTCAATTTTCATCGAAATCCGTTAAGCCATTATCACGTGAAAAGGTAACAAACATCCAGACAGACAGACATAAAAAAAAATTTCAAAAAAGCGATTTTCGGTCTCAGGATGAATAATTATACATGTTAACACCAATTATTTTTGGAAAAGCGAAAATTACCAGAAAATTTTCGGTTACATATTTATTATTAGTATATATTATATTATATTATATCATATAAAAAGTGTGTTGATAATGGATGTACTCCGATAAGTAAGTTTTTAATTTGTTGTGGAGGCTCTTGAATCTCAGAAGCAACAACTTTTACAACAGTGCAACATAATCTGCTTGGCTCATTATCCATTTTTTTTTTTTTGCATTGCATTTATTGCATATAGCCTATTTTATGTATTTTAACACGATTCAATTGAGCATAGTTAAAATTTGAATTATAAAATAATGGATTGCTAAGCTAACGTACTATTACTGCATACTAAATCAATACACTCTCCTTGTTCGTTAATTCTCTGAGATTAAAATGAGTGTGTACATAAATATTATTTTAAGAAATACAGAAAACGAATGTACAAAATAGCCTATCAAATTTTCTGTGCATAAGAAGCTATTTTAATCTTGCCTGTCCTCGATTTACTCAGAAGTTACTGTAATAACATTACAGCATTATATCCATCTAGAGAAACTACACTTTCCAATGGTGAAATAATAATTAATTACACAAATCGGTTAATTTAGCTTCCGATATTACTTCATACAAACACAGAAACATTCTCTGTAGGCTATGTTTAATAGCTTTCGATTGTTGCTGTCGAAGGCCCCTTATAGACGAAGTCATTTGTTATTTCATTGCACTCTCTTAGATGGCGTTATTTTAATTTTAAAACTCATTTATCTCATTAAATATCAGTCCTATCAAAATTTTGTAAATAATAAAACTTATCGGAAATCATTTTTAAAGAAACTTTTGTCATGTAACATTTTTTACAAAAATCAATAATAAGCGAGATATTTCGATTTATTTAATTCAGGCCCCCTTATAACCCCCCTTTTAAATAAAGTATTTTGAATGCCATATAGCCTAAAATCTAAGTTACAACGAACTTAATTTATATTCCACTTTTCATATAAATCGGTTCAGCCATTATCGCGTGAAAACGTAACAAACATACAGACAGACATACAAACAAAAATTTCAAAAATGCGATTTTCGGTTTCAGGGTGGTTAATTATATATGTTAGGACCAATTATTTTTGGAAAATCGAAAATTACCAGAAAAATTTCGACTACAGATTCATTATTAGTATAGAAGATGAGCAAGTGATAGAGACAAAAACTTCACATGGCTGCAGTGTCAACATTTGGCACCTTGAAATACGAACTTTTTGTCTGCATATACCGGTATTTATTCAATTATCCAGCAAAATCTCGTATCTGGAACTAGCCTGGTCCCTTTGGTGCCGGTTAAGAGGGATTCTATTGTACTATACTCATTTCTTTTTTTTTTTATGATGAAATGCTTCATAGTTGGGTCCTTGGACCATGATATAGGAAATTACAATACAATACTCCGACAGACAACACAACGTAAAAAAAAAAATCACTTTTACTTGCACAAAGATAGGTATACAGTGGGCAAGTTTAAATTTCTGTCGCTAGTATACACGCATACACACAGAATCATTCAATGAACACAATTCGTGCATTTTTTATTGCTGCATTATGAGTTGTGACTTGTGATCTCTGAATTTTTCTTGAGTTTGTATAATTTTACGAAGTGGGGAAGTTTAAAGACGAAATGAGAATGACAATCACTTCCGAAAAATTCTTAATATTTCACTTGAAGAACTTTATAACTAACATATTCGAAAAATGTAAAGTGTGCATTCAGGCAAATGCTCATCATTTCGAGTATTTGTTCTGAATTATAGATACATAAACTTTTACTTTACTCCTGAAAGCAGGTTATAATTTACTGGGAGACATTCATGGCTAAACAAAAGGTCCACAAAGCTAGAGGTTGCAACCAGTAGCGTAATTAACTTCCCTGCAGTAATTGATGAGAGTAAAGAGTAAATCTTTCAAAACATAATGTAAGGAAAATTAATTAAGAAATATAAAATATCTTAGGTTTATTTAGTATCTTTTTTTACAAAATTTACCTATTCAATTAATGTAAACTTGTGATACTTTGTATGATGACAATGATCCACCATATTCTCAAGCATCTTCAACATCATTTCCTCTCTAAGACGTAGCTTGCAGGAGTGTGAAGTTTGCTATCTGCTATATACCATGATATGTTCAGTTAGCATGCAGAATTGTAGCTGAAAATACTAAAATATTTTACATCAATTTAGACAAATCATTAGAATATAAAACTACTTTAAGTTTCTCTACTATAGTAACTTCCTGGGCTCTTACAGTCCTAATAAAAAATTTTGTCAGAAGTGACTAACATTAGGCTGTCGTTTTAACGAGCATTCCAAATACAAAATATATATTAAACAACACAGGCACTATTCCAGATTTAAAAACCCTGCGGTCTTCACTTTTAAGGCATTCTTGTAATGCTATATAACTTAATCTAAGTTAAAATAAGAAGACAACCGTCATTGAACATAGAACTAGACTAGATGAATCAGATTTACATCACCATTCTCTCTAAGATTCGTTACAATATTAGTCTCCACACTTGAATTCGATCTTCTGGCTACTCTTTTGAAAGAGATTTCACTCTAACATCCTAGTCACTTCCCATTTCTCCATCTGAGCAACATGTCCAGCCCACATAGTTCTCTCCTTGATTTAACCATCCTAACAAAAGTGGGACAAAAATATAGTTTACAAAATACCTTATATAAATATGTATTGTACATGCATCTGAAACAAAATTAATATTTATATTACACTTCACTAGCAAACGCTAATTGTAATATGCTAGGTATTAGCAGGGTTGAGACAAATAATGTGATATACATTCTTTATTAAATTATACAACACTTCTCCTGTATCAAGTAAATCGGAGACAAACTACAGAAAAACCCGTTTAATTAACTTTAATTCAGAATAACGAGATACTGTTTCATCAGTTTAGTTTGTGATGTCCTACAAACCTTGGCATGTTTCCTGGCACCAACATTTGAAGCATGTATACATTATGGACATTCAGGGTGAGTAATTACGCCGACGTTTGAAGACAATAGTAAATATAGAACGTAATCTGCGCCACCGACTATGTTTATGAAGTTTATTGTTGGTATGGTGACGTTCTCGTTCCTTCAGACGAATCTCTCGCACGAGAGTGTGAAAGGCATCATCCACATAGTGTCTTAAAGCTGCAGATGTCTCATAAAATGGACAACCAAACTGGGATGCCAGTGCACGTCCCTCATCCGGAGACACCTGCGTCATTAAATTGAAATTTATGTCCGAATTGCAAGATTATATAATTTCCTATATCACATAAATTTAATTATTTCATAATTTTTTTTCTCAAGACAAAAAGAGAAAAGAAGCTTTTACTTTCAAGTTGTAGGTTCCCTTTCTAACTTCAATATAATCCAAAAATTATCACTTAGTTTAGAAACTTGTGACACTTAAGAGAAAAAGGGAAAGGTGCAAAAAGTAAGACAAAAACAACAGTTGAAAATAATATTCAGATATCATTAGAATTTAAGTGAAGTTTAATATTTTAAGCAACATATTTTTCAAATAAAGCAGTTAATATTAATATCTTTATTATAATATCATCAGTGTTTGCTCGACACCGGAAGTAGGGCAGACATGTGATCTTATTCTCAGGAGTTGCCACTTCTTTTTGTTTTATCTTACCTTATCCTTTGCAAAGTGCATACAAGACTGAGGTCACAGTCATCCACAAGAAGTGAAAACGTTGTATTACTTAACCTTCTGTCAGGCGCAATGTATCTAAGAGATACCTTTCATATTAATATCAGTTGCATCACTGTGCCTGAAAATTATACCAAGAATAAAATTTGTATTTATTTTGTAAATGTTACACTTAATTTTGTATTTTAGAATAATTAAATGTTTATTTTGTTTTCAATATGCATTCTAATGCTGAAAAAATAATAGGCATTCTAGAAATGCTTGGCAACTATACATTTCAATACTATTTCTCTATGGAAAATGTCCCACAGTATATTCATTACAACTTGCACATCCCTGGCATCGTTTTTATTTGGTTATTTTAACGAGATTGTATCAACTGCTAGGTTATTTAGTGTTGATGGGACTGGTGGTAGCGAGATGCTATTTGGAGAGATGAGTTCGAGGATTCGCCATAGATTACCTGACATTCGCCTTATGGTTGGAGAAAACCTAGAAAAAAGCTCAACTAGGTAATCAGCCCAAGTGGGGATCGAACCCACGCCCAAGCGCAACTCGGATCGGCAGACAAGCGCTTTAGCCAACTGAGCTACGCTGGTGGTCACGCCTGGGATCATTAAGATCATACACTTTTTTTCTGCGACATCCTGTTCACAATAATAGAACATTAGCACTGCAGGCTGCTAAAACACTGAGTTACACAAGCATGTGAAATGTGTCTCTCAGATACTTCTGATTAAAAATGATTTAAAGATTAACAACAGATGGCAATAATGAATTCTACGAAGCTAGTATCAAGTACAGCTGTTTCGCTGTTACAACAATGACGTTACGTTTTAAAAATCCGGGAAGTGGATCTCTCAGATGCATTGTGCCTGATGGAAGGTTAAAGACATAATACATCCACAATCAATAATTACATGCTTTCCTTGCACTTCTTGAAGATGAAATCGGAATTGTTATGGTTTTGTTATCTTAGCACATCCTCTGTTATTAAATCTAGAGTTGTTGATTATGGGCGAAGGCTTTTTAAACATGACACAGACTATAAATGTAGCAAGGAAGCATCAAAGTTAAGTTTCATACGAATAAACATTGACATTACAACCCTGAGATTTAATTTTATTTTTCAAGTTAACATAGTTCTAACTAATGAAAATTCATGATTCAAGTTACGAAACTCTGCTCTCTGAGATAAATTTTAGGCTACATAAAGAACTATAGTTACATATAATCAGTCTTCTATGCAGAGAGCCCGGGTTCGAACCCTGGCAAGGTCATAATAGAATTTGTGGTTCACAAAGCAAACGTCGCGAGTTTGTTTTGCTTAAGCATGATATTTGAGGTATTTATAAGGGTAAATTTAACAAAAAAAATTGTGAAAAATTTTGCGCATATCATTATTACCAAAAAATACGGTTCCTACTTATTAGGTTGGAAAAACAAAGCACCAGAGAATCTTGCTTCTCATAAAAGGAAAAATTCCAGTCAGAACTTCTAGTAGTGTGGAAAGTGATGTCAACATGACTCTAAAGATTAAAATTTCGCATATCAAAGGCTTCTTTCAAGGACAAAAGAGCACACAAATGAAGTCTAATATCATTCCAAAGCAAATACGCCATAAGAAAAGGATCACAACTAAAAAATTATAATCACAAATAAATGTGTTTAAGAACTGATTTTGTTAGCTTAAGCTCAAAACCATGGCATCATATCTGACCATACTTCAAGGTGGTTTGATTAATCGAGAATTATTAACTCTACTATCACGGCTAGAATTTCTACACAAAGAGACCATTCTCTAATAATAAACATCTTTCTATTAAAAACCTTTCTCTGTTGTTGAAGATCGAATTTATTTCCAACCAGGACTAGAGGTATGTCTTCAGAAGCTCGGACCCTTGTAATTAATTTACGGTATTCTACAGCTTCTTGGAAACTGTGTCTGTCAGTAACAGAATAACAAATCATGAAGCCTTCCCCACAGCGCATGTACTGGTCTCTCATGGCAGTGAATTCCACCTGAAATCATAAATTGGCACAAGTATTAACCATACATACAGGATGCAGGGGAGTATAAGGGTACAGTACATCAGTTATTTGTACAGTAGATTTCAAAAAGGCATATGACTCGGTTAAGAGAGAAGTTTTATATAAAATTCTTATTGAATTTGGTATACCCAAGAAAAAAGTTGGAGTAATTAAAATGTGTCTCAGTGAAACTTACAGCAGAGTCCGTACAGTCCAGTTTCTGACACTTTTCCAATTCACTGTGGGCTAAAGCAGGGAGATGCACTATCACCTTTACTTTTTAACTTCACTCTAGAATATGCCATTAGTAAAGTTCAGGATAACACAGAGGGTTTGGAATTGAACAGGTTACATCAGCTTCTTGTCTATGCCGATGACATGAATATGTTAGTAGAAAATCCACATACGATTAGGGAAAACACGGAAATTTTACTTGAACCAAGGAAAGCGATAGATTTGGAGGTAAATCCCGAAAAGACAAAGTATATGATTATGCCTCGTGACCAGAATATTGTACGAAATCGAAATATAAAATTTGGAGATTTATTCTTCAAAGTGGTGGAGAAATTCAGATATCTTGGAGCAAAAGTAACAAATATAAATGAGGAAAGTAAATACAGAATAAATATGGGAAATGCCTGTTGTTATTCGGTTGAGAAGCTTTTGTCATCTAGTCTGCTATCAAAAAATCTGAAAGTTAGAATTTATAAAACAGTTATATTACCGGTTGTTCTGTATGGTTGTGAAACTTGAACTCTCATTTTGAGAGAGGAACAGAGATTAAGGGTGTTTGAGAATAAGGTTCTTAGAAAATATTTGGGGCTAAGAGGGATGAAATTACAGGGGAATGGAGAAAGTTACACAATGCAGAACTGCACACTTTGTATTCTTCACCTGACAAAATTAGGAACATTAAATCCAGACATTTGAGATGGACAGGGCATGTGGTACATATGGATGAATCCAGAAATGCTTATAGTGTTAGTTGGGAGGCCAGAGGAAAAAAGACCTTTGGAGAGGCCGAGATGTAGATGGGAGGATAATATTAAAATGGATTTTAGGGAGGTGGAATATGATGATAGAGACTGGATTAATCTTGCACAGGATAGGGACCTATGGCAGGCTTACGTGATGGTGGCAATGAACCTCCGGGTTCCTTAAAAGCCATAAGTACAGAATACAGGGTGTCCCACAGCGATAAGTCCATAGCTTACCTACGTGTTTCTGAGATTATTTTGAGTGAAAAAGTTCTAATCAACATGGGTCCAAATTGCAACGGTATCTACAGAAAACACAATTCTAAATTAATAATGTTACTTGTGATTTAATTACAACAGTATGCAACCTCGTCATAAGGCTGCAGTTCAGTTAATTCTAAAAAGAATGCGCCCACATCACTCAGCTACATGACTTTGGTTTATACCCATTTCACATCCGAAGTCTCCAGGCTCTGCAACCAAATGATGTTCCTCTTCTTATCGGACAAGGCATGTGGCTGCAGCAAGATGGTGCACCTTCACACTTTGGCAGGTGTGTGACTACATTTTTAAATCAACAGTTTCCACATCGTTGGATTGGCCAAGAGGTCCAGTATATCAGTTATGTATGCTGCTCGGTTGAACACAAGGGTCGAACTTCTCAGAAAGATAATGGAGTGCAGTGAAGGGTTGAGAAATGATGGTGGTGTTGTAATGACAGCGATAAACACTCTTACAGACAGAATTCAAAGATGCCTCGACAACCTTGTTGGTCATTTCGAACCTCAAATGTGACAAATCAGAATATGTATTCCTTAAAACAAAATTGCAAAGTTAATCACAAGTAATAAAATTATTAATTTAGAATTGTGTTTTCTGTAGATATCATTGCAATTCGGACCCATGTGACAGAACTTTTCGCTCAAAATAATCTCAGGAACACGTAGATAAGCTATGGACATCCCACTGCGGGACACTCTGTATTACAAACATCATGGAATAACACTGATAAAAATAGCAGAACATAATGTGTCTATCTACACGAGATACGTGATGGATCAATCAAGCATTAACTAAAAGAATATAGATTCGATCCTGGATAGAGACAAGGGATTTTTTCTTTTGCAGTTACTTCTAGAATAGATGTGATTAATTCAGGGGAAAATTTTCCACTGGGGACATCAGGTGATCTTAACTATTTTACTTTAATTAACATAAACTATAGACTAATTGAAGGGTTTCAAGCCAAAGGTGACTATCCCTCAAAATTAAAAAATTGTATTATTATCTTAATCAGTTCTCAAGATAAAGATCTATCCTATGCAAATTACAACCAACATGTTTCTTATTCGTAATATGCTCCACTCTGTGAATTGGATAGGCACAACATAGCAGGGTTGTTGTAATTTAACCCAACCCAAAAAAACCATATGGGTTTTTTAAAAAAAAACCCTTCAATAAAACCCGACACAAAACCCAATAAAACCCATATTATTTCTCACAATTTAATCAACATACAAAATATTACAAAAAGATGCATCATATTTATTTACTATAACAATTTGTCAGCATTAGTTATTAATTAGGTAATGTTTCATTATAAAGAAAAAATTACTTTTATCAACACGGTGTTTTATTGTAGAATGGTATTAATATTAACTACATCACAATTCAGTCCTTCTTAACGTGCAGAAATCTGTAGATCTTCACTAATTTCTCAGCTTTTTCCTCTCCTAACTTATTTCTTAACTTTGACCAAACAAGCCCATAGGTGGAGAAGATTCTCTCAATGGATGCAGTGCTGGCAGGGCAAGAAATTAAACTTTTCACAAAGCTAATAAATCCTGTTGGCAAAACATAGTAGCAGGAAAATAATCAGAATCAGCAATTCTAAAAGATATAACACTTGTCACCCACTCTGGATGAATCTCTATGAGCCAATTTTCTGCACTTTCCTCTTGATCTGCAGTTATTCTTGCCCCTCTGAATCTTGGATCTAACATATTAGCAAGATAGTGGAAGGGCTCTAGTGCTTGTTCCTTTCGTTTTTTAATGGCATCCTTATATGGTTCCATGTCAGGATTTTCTAGGACATCAATCCAAAGTTCTACAGCTTGTGCAATATTTGTGTTGTCTGCTTGAAGACGATTCAGGACTCTACAAACCTCAGACAGTTGACGAAGAAGATAAGTGGCATCCTTATATATTATAACATTATCCAAGATTTTGCTAACATTAGCAGGAACTTCTTCAGAGTGCTCTGTCATAATTTCTACATATTTAGAATAATTATCAATGAAAGTACGCAGACAATCATGTTGGGAATTCCATCTAGTGGAATTTGGGAGTTGTGGCATAAGACCTTTCTTTTCTCTTAACCAACCATGTGGTTGATGGTGGTTCCGAAAGTACTTGTGGACTTCAGCAATATGCTTAATTACACTTTTTGGTGTTACTTCTTCTTCGAGTAGATTAACATAATGAGCAGAACAATAATGTCAATAATTCAGGCAGGTCTTCTTTTAAAAGCTGTCGCATTTTTAGCATTTTATTTTCATTGTCAGTGCAAACAGCAAACACATTTTTCTGAAACTTATCCTCACACATTTTAATTGAATTTTTTAAAGACTCCGCACAATATTCAGCTGTTTTTTGACTGGCTTCACAATCAATTGCGTTTAGTAGAAATGCCTGGTACCCTGTATGGATACTAGTTGCTATAATTGGGTCATTCTTTATATTAGACCACCCATCCTGCAGCAGTACAATGCTATTATGTTCATGCAACTGAAGTTTTATATTTGCATCGAACTCATCTGCAACCTTATCAAGTAATATCCCACTTAAGTTGAAGCGATCAGGACCAACATAACCAGGCCGCAATGCTTGAATCATGTCTTTGTATTCTTTACTTGAAGCTACATTGAATGCTATGTTATTAGCATAGAAGAACTTTGCTATGAAAAGATCCAGTTGTTCTTTTTGTTGATCAGTGGTTTTAATTATGAAGTCTCCCAGGCTGGTCTGTTTTCTTTTCAATGGGACTGAATATTCACTGGCATGACTTACTACTATTGCACTGCTACTGCTGCCAATAGAGGAGGAATCCAATATAGAACTATTATTATTGTGTGTTGGTGCAGCTAAGACATCTAACTCTATTTCCAGGAGAGTTAAGTCCTTTTTCTTGTTTCTCATGGTGCATTTTTTCAGGTGACATTTTATTCTTTCAATTTTAGCACTGACTTCAACATTGCAATGCTTACAAAAAACTTTCTTCTTATCATCATCATGTAAAACCTCTGACCATTCTGGTGCTGCCTTCCTTCCAGCCCCAAATGGCACGATGTTGAATTTTACCTATAAGAATAATAATTAAATTAAGTTATTTAATTAAATTCAATTCTAAAGGAGGTTATTCTTTGTTACACTGATTTTTATAGGTAGATTGTTGGTAATTTTTAGGTTAGAAGTACACAACAAAGCATTTTAAGTTTATTTGATTTGTGTTCAGTAAATATTATAGGCCTATACTATGGAAAGATATAGAATGATAAACTCATAAGTAAGATACACTTACCTTTATTTGAATCCAATGCTGCACCAAAACATGAATTTTCACAATTCACAGAAAGCAAAACAACCATATACTTAAAGTATTCTGATAATATGCAGGCTGCCAACTTAAGAATATTTCATAATAATTTACCAATGTTTGCTTATTTAATTTACCAGTTTTTGCTCATGAAGTAGTTCTTAGAATATGTTGGTGTTTTGAATCACTTAGTCACGAAATTGAACTATTTAATACTCATTAGAGAAAAACCCAAAGAAACCCATAAAAACCCAGTAAAACCCACTGGGTTGGGTCTTTTTTTAAATACCCGGATTTTTCTCAACCCTGCAACATAGTAAATGCTAATTCCATCAAGCCATACATGACCAACATTAGTGAATCATTTTGCAGGACATGAATCATTTGGTTGTTTATTAAACCTGAAAAGAAGTTAAGAGTACTGGTGTATTTAATATAAGAGATAGCTACTATATTTTGGAATTATGAGTGCTGAAATAGGAAGTAGAAGCAACCAAGAATCGAAGAAAAGAGAAAGAAAACGTAAATTAGAGGCAGGTGAGGAATATGTTAACACTAGAGGAAAACTTGTCTCTAAAGAATATTTATGGATTCATTATGCAATTTTTCACTAACTGTAACCAAAACATAACAGAAGATAGAAGGCAGAGAATCAGAGAATATTCAATGATTATTACAAACTGAACTGGGATCTTAAATCGGCTTTCATTATGAGTCATGTCGAATCTGTTAATAAAAAGAAACATGTAGCCTACTAACGGTAATTCTTCAATGCGTAATTATACGAGAATCTACAAGCTGCCAGCATTTGATGATAATGAGGATATTGTTGTGTGCAAAACTTTTTTCAAACAAACGTTACAGATTTCTGATGATAAAATTGACTTCACCTTCAAAAGGGAACAGATAAGAGGAGGGCCAACTGCGGACCGATGTGGTCATCATGAACCCCAGAATAAAACAGGTCAAGAGGACAATAAATTTATGTGATTTCATTAATGAATTTCAATCTTACCATTCACATTACAGTATGAAGGATAGCCTAATGCAAATAGAAAATAGAAGTTTTCTACATTTTTTTAGATACAGCATTCATTTTTGGTACACATAGCCTATGTATCTTACCAACCTCATAGCGTTACCAAAATTTGACTTTCGTCATATACTTATTTTTTCAATTATTCAATTTTAAAAATAGGAGGGTTAAAATTTTCAAACTTCTACTTCTCATACAAACTTCATTCAGTCAATCTGAATATGTTACACATCTCCACTGCTATGTTAGAAAGAGAACTATGCATTCATTTTTTTTTAAATAGTAATCCCAGATTACAGAGAAACAAACAATTGTGAAATAACCACAATATTTTTTTAATTATTTCGTTTATGCTAGATATATTTCTTTCCTTTACAAGTTCTAGAGGTATGAAAAAGGAATCATGTGCAAAATTGTTAAGTGTGGTGTGTGGTACAGTGAATATAGAAAAAAATCAAATTCTTAGCTACAAAATTGGAAAAGCCTTAGTGATTTCGATAAAGAGAAATGCACAAAATATTATAGAGGAGAAAAATGACTTTAAAGTTGACACTTCAAGGGCGCAGACCTTCACGCACCTTCAATTATGACGTCATTAGGAGGGTTTCCATTCACATGGCGCACTTGAAACTTTGTAAATGTGTAGAGTATGGTATTATATTATTATTATTAAAATATTTGGGGCTAAGCGGGATGAAGTTACGGGAGGATGGAGAAAGTTGCACAATGCAGAAGTGCACGCATTGTATTCTTCACCTGACATAATTAGGAATATTAAATCCAGACGTTTGAGATGGGCAGGGCATGTAGCACGTATGGGTGAATCCAGAAATGCATATAGAGTGTTAGTTGGGAGACCGGAGGGAAAAAGACCTTTAGGGAGGCCGAGACGTAGATGGGAGGATAATATATTTGAGGGAGGTGGGGTATGATGATAGAGACTGGATTAATCTTGCACAGGATAGGGACTGCTGGCGGGCTTATGTGAGGGCGGCAATGAACCTTCGGGTTCCTTAAAAGCCATTTGTAAGTAAGTAAGTAAGTAAGTAAGTATGGTATTAGGAGCAATTTACTAAAAAAAGTCAATTGTTTTTGTCAGAAAATGTAGTATTTTCTCTATAGGTCACTCTTAAAAATCTGATGGATTTTTGCCACTACATTCCACCTGTTCATCATGAATTTTATAGAAAACATAGAAGTGACAATGCTGAAGATATTCCCATTATTAAATCCAAATGAAATAGTCAACTTCATATTTCTTACATTTTCATAAAAGAAATAAATTAATTTTTTCAACAATTGTATGCTAAAAAATAAATTATGTGACACTCACTTTAGTTTGAAAAAATATGTTTATTTTTTTATGCCAAACGTGACTAACATCTCTAGTTTGAAAAGAAAATGTCATTCTGTTTTATGCCCTCCATGACTAACATTTTCAGTGCTCTAAAAACTAGACTTCTTAATTAAGAAGTTATTATTTTTTCTTACTATATATTCCATTTGACACTTGTAGATTACAAATAAATGTTGTGTGGATACAAAAACTTGCTGTGGGTTTAATAATTACTTCTTTCCTTTACCTTTCAATATCTCCAAACCTCTTCCTTGTGGTTTAGTCACCTTTGCCTTGAAACCTTTCAATTATGCTTTACTTAGTTTCTTCTTTTAACTTTGCAAAGACGAGTCAAATGAAACCTGAACATTGACAAGTTTTTAGCATAGACGACCATGAAATTCACTGCAGCATCTTGGACACATTCCACTGCAAGTTCAGATGATCAATATCAATCTGATTGTGTCTTGAACCAATCTTAAACAATTTCTTACACCTGAGATCCCAGCTCTTTTAATGGTTTCGTCAGAGGTCTAAAAAGATTAACACTTTGCATCTGGAGGCATTTAAATTGCTCATTACACTGTGCTGGCAGATTTTATACATTTCGGAAAAAAAATCGCAATTTTCGCAATATATGTGTCAAAAATATGAAATCTTCGCACACATTAGTACAATGTTGAACAAGAAAGCATAAATGAAAGTTAAGACACTCATGTTCAAGTGTAAAATTATATCCATGGCATAAAAATAGGTGTTTCAGTATGTATAATGCTTTGCTGGTGCAATATTCGCTTTGCAAGCACACACGTTACATCTTGAGTTCCACTCCATGGTGTCTAGAATTTTTCTTTCGAATTTGTATGGATAATGCCCACTATCCACAAGTCTTCCCACAGGAGTTTGTTGGATTTTTTCCACAATTTCATTTCCAACATAGGTATCCAGACCTTCTGCTATGTTTTCAATGAATGTGAGAAGTCGAAATTTGTTTATGCTTGCTTTGTGATGTAAAATGAATGCATTCATAAAAGAAAATTCGAACAAGTAAAAGAACAGTTCTTTCCAACATTTCAGAGTTTTTCTTTGGAATGAGCAGTACGCAAGCAGCAGATCAGATTTGTCAACTCCGATCTTGTATTTGTTATAGTCTACAACAGGATGGACTTGTTTTCTTGTGGCTTTCTTTGGTTTCGGCATGTCAACCATTTTATCTTCGTGTACAGTATTGAGCAGCAAAACTTATCTCACATCACATCATTTTACTACAAGAAGATAGTTTCTTTACGCAGATATTTTTTCACCCTTTTTCAATTTTTTTTAGAGAAGGTTTCCTTAGGCATTTCCTTCCTGTTTGTTAGTCATTTACAGTTGCCGCAGCTTTTGTGCCTTGTGTCTGTAAGTGGTTAAACAGTGATGGATTTTAGAACCATTGGTCCATGTATATTGTGTAATCCTTATTTTTCACAGGTTCATAAATTCTATTGACCCACTGAATGCATTGTTGTAGTCCGGTTCTTCAGTTAGTGTTCTAATATACAACTCCAGGTTACAAACATAGCCACTCCTTGCTTTGCACAGTTCAAAAACTTTTATTCCATAATTATGGGGCTTCCCTTTCATATATACTCTGAAATACACTCGAAATCGAAAAGCACAAATAGCCTCATCAATTGTGAACATTTTTTGGGAAGTATATAGTTATTGAAATGTTTATTTAGTGTGTCTAAAATGGGACGAATTTTGAAGAGAGCATTGTAATGAGCTTGATCCCTAGGTACATGATTTTAATTATTGTTGACATGCAGCATCGTCATGATAGCCAAAAATCTATCATGAGACATGCCAATTTTTTTCGCATAATTGGTTTTCAAAAACTATAACAATTATGGCAGTGACAATGACAGCGAGGATGATGCATGAGAAAGAGAGAGAGAGAGAGAGAGAGAGAGAGAAAATTGTGATGTTTTCTCAACATTTGTGTCAATTGTCAGGACCTCGACAATTGAGACGTTTGAGATGGGCAGGGCATGTTGCACATATGGGCGAATCCAGAAATGCATATAGAATGTTAGTTTGGAGGCCAGAGGGGAAAAAACCTTTGGTGAGGCCGAGACGTAGATGGGAGGATAATATTAAAATGGATTTGAGGGAAGTGGGATATGATGATAGAGACTGGATTAATCTTGCACAGGATAGGGACCGATGGCAGGCTTATATGAGGGCGGCAATGAACCTGCGGGTTCCTTAAAAGCCATTTGTAGGTAAGTAAGTATTATTATTACTATTATTATTATTATTATTATTATTATTCATCGTCATCATTATTTACCTACAATACAAGAATACAGTAATGTGATCCAAAGCTATCAATTAATTTTTACCTGTCCAGCTGTGTCTAATATATCCAACTGGGATGCTTCACCATCTATAACAGCTTGTTGTTGGTATGCATCCTCTGCAATTAAAGACAATGAATAATGTTACAATTCTACTGTAACAAATAATATTCTTTGCTAAAGTAAAATGAACATAATTAAAACGTACATATTTCAATTTCAAATAGTAGGCTGTATATCTTTTTAAAGCATGCTATAAGATTACAACAGGCAGAAAGCAAACATGTGGGATTGAATAATTTTATTATGTGATCGTGTTTCAGTTTCATTTACAGAATAAAATATGAACTCTGGAATTTCTTATGCTGTACACTGAATATATGACATTTATGCATGTATGCATAAACGACATTTATGCGTGTATGCATAAAGAATATATGTTTATGTGTATATGTTCAAAAGAATAACAATTATATAATATAATCAGTAGAGCTGGGATTTTTATGCAGTATCATATGTATGTAAATATGTACTAGTAAAACACAGTGAAATATGTAGCTGAATATGTACATTCATAAAAGAAATATATGCAATATTTTATAGGTAAACCAAATATTTTACTGCGTAACATTTGTTTTACAACGTTTACAATGTGATCACATAAACAATGAAGGAAGATTACTTGTACTACTTCGGGTAATTTATAAGAATCCAGGACTGCACATATGCACTACTGGTCTATGTTGATGTTACTAATGATATACAGTGTAACTAAATTCAATACCCAAACTTCTAAGGATGATAGAAGAGACCAAAACAAACGTTTTTTGTTAAATGACCATGGGTCTGAAACTACGAGTAATTACTGAATGACAAAACCAGAAACTGTACTATACTGTAAAGAATAAACATATTACAGTTTTAACGTTACTTACGACACTCATGCTTCAAAACCATTTCAATTTGTAATACTTTACAAAAACTGTTCAAAAGTGCGACCTCCTGCTTCAATACAAATTCTGCAATGATGTGTCATTGCCTGTCGTACACATTCAAAGATTGAATTGAATTTAAAAAGGGGAGGGCTATGACAGCCCTAGCACTGTGACCTGAAAAAAGATCTATTGCACATCCCCGTCATAATAAATTCTAAATTATGTTTTCTTTAACGACGCTCGCAACTGCAGAGGTTATATCAACGTTGCCGGAATTTTGTCCTGCAGGAGTTCTTTTGCATGTCAGTAAATCTACTGACATAAGCCTGTCGCATTTAAGCACACTTAAATGCCATCGATCTGCCCGGGATCGAACCTGCAACCTTGGGCATAGAAGGCCAGCGCTATACCAACTCGCCAACCAGGTCGACCCGTCATAATATCCTAACAGTCCAATAGTTTGATGTTCTTAATGAACTGAATCAAACTATACACTGAGACAGTTGATAGCTCTTCAAGCTTTGGAAAATATTTTCCAAAGATGAGAGCTCTTTGATGGGCGAATGCATTGTAGTTGCACAATAGATGAGCTACAGACTCATCTCCCTGTGAACAACGAGCACAAGCTGGGTTGATATTATGTCCCATCCTGTACAGGTTCTTCTTGAGGGCACAGTGTCCTGTAAAGAATCCAACTGTCCAGCAGAGCTGTTTCTTGCTCAATTTTAAAAGGTCACTTGACCTGTTTTCACCAAAATCTAGTATGAGGACCTTAGAGTGTCTGCAGCCCTCACTTGAGTTCCAGTAGTTTTTGTGTTTTTTGAGAGCCCAGTCCCTGATAACCTGCTTTACTGGTCTTAGAGATAGTCCCAGCACAGGCTTAGGTTCCCTTTTTGGCAGCCTCATCTGCTCTTTCATTACAACAAATCCCTGTATGTCCTGGCACCCATTTCAGTTGAAATGTGTTATGTTCAGCCAGTACTATGTGGGACTCGCGGCATTCCGATACCAGTTTTGACTTAACCAAGGGAGCTTCAAGTGCCGTAAGTGCTGTTTGGCTATCTGAAAGTATAAGAATATGTCTACAATTGTAGCTCTTCCTAATAATTAACTTACCCTGATACTGGCTAAGATAGCAAAAATCTCAGCCTGAAAGACTGTGGCATATTGACCCAGGCTAAAAGAAAGCTTGGTGCCATTTCCAAATAATCCAGCACCACTTCCTGACTTGATTTTGGAACCATCAGTGTACCAGACTGGACCCTTATTGTTCTCAGGTATAACCTGACTTTCCCATTCACTGTGCTCTGGGTAAGTGACAGTGAATATATTGTCAAACGAAACCCTTGGTTCCAAGATGTCAGTTCTCATATTGAGAATCCGATAAACATCTTTGTCCCAAGGGAGTCTGAGATGATCCAAGTGTTCAATATTGACCACCGTTATCTGGCAACAGATTCTATGGGATGCCATGAGGGCCTCAACCTCAACCCAGATGTGTAATGGGATGAGTCCTATCAGCATTTCCACTGTTGCAGTGGGAGTTGTTCTAAATGCTTCTGTTATTGCTATGCAGAATACCCTTTGCAATTTCAGTCCTGCAGTTCCTTAACTTAACTCTTGGCAACTACATAAGTGTAGCATAAGAGAGTAAAGGTCTTATCATAGTGATATATATTCAATATATAATCGTAGGTGGGGGTCAAAGGGGTGGGAGGCCTCAAGGGAGTATAGTCGGCCGATGACTATATTCCAGTAAAACTTGGGTAATGCCAGTTATACCTACCAAGTCCTATGCATGCATGTCTTAGTCATGGCCCCTGGGTAACGCTAAGTCATGCAAGGGCGAAAAGCGAGTTCCTGATGCTATAATTGGGACTTATCAGCTAAGGGAGTAAACCCCGACAGAAAATCATCGTCCAACCGGGATTGCCGGATGGTTGACGACCCCATCTCATAAAAAACAATTGTCACGAAATCCAATGGAGAAATAGCCGGACGGACTTATTCACGAAGACATGGGAAACGAAACAAGGACATGATTATCGGAACTTGGAATACTCGATCACTCTATTGGCCAAAAGCCTTAGCATTACTCATGGAACAATTAAAACGATATAAAACTGATATAATCTGCCTACAAGAAATAAGATGGATTGGGGAAGGCATCATTGAAAAAAAAGATCATACGATACTCTACAGCTGCCATAAAAGTGAACATAAATTTGGGGTAGGATTCATAGTTAGTAAACGTCTGAAACATAACATAATGTTTTTCGAAGCGGTCAATGACAGACTGTGCCGACTGAGGATTAGGGGCAAGCTGTTTAATTATAGCAACATCAACTTCCATGCACCCACAGAGAAAAAGGATGAACGGGGAAAAGAAAACTTTTATCAGTCCTTAACAGAAATATTCAATAAATGCCCAAAACATGATATCAAAATGGTTATTGGTGACGCAAATGCACAAGTGGGAAAGGAAGAAATATATAGAGAAGTGGTAGGTAGGAATGGATTACATGACATTACCAATGATAACGGAGAAAGGCTCATTAGCTTTGCCGCATCCCACGATTTGGTGATAGGATCCATGCAGTTTAAACATAAGAATATTCACCTAGCCACATGGGGCTCACCAGATAAGGCATATTTTAATCAGATAGACCATGTACTTATTGATAAAAGACATGCAACTAATCTGATGGATGTGAGATCATTCAGGGGAGCAAATATAGATTCTGATCACTACTTAGTGCTATCCCGAGTGAGATCTAGAATCTCGAACATGAGGAAGGATAAGGGTGTCAGAATAAATAAGAGATTTAATAGTGATAGACTCAAGGATCCTGACATTGCCTCCCTATACATAAATAAATTAGATGAATGCTTAAAGAGCCCTGAACTAGAACCGAACACACCATCAACAGTAGAAGAAAGCTGGGCACAGCTGTCATTTAAGATCAAGGAAACGGCGGACCAAATACTGGGCAGGCAAGATAATAGAAGTAATAACCAAGATGATTGGTTTGATGATGATTGTAGAGCAGTGACAGATGAGAAAAACAGGAAATATCGAAACATGCATAGTAGAAAATTTACGAGGACAGCCCGAGAGGAATATCGGGAGGCCAGGAAAGTTGAAAAGAAGCTACATAGAAAGAAGAAAAGAGACTATCTCAACCATAAGATGGAAGAGCTGGAGCACCTTAGAACAAGGAATGATATCAGACTATTCTATGGAGAAATAAATCACAATAGAAGAATCACCATGTGCAGGGATGAAGAGGGGAATATACTGGCGGGGAAAGATAGCATTCTAAACAGATGGCAAAGACATTTTATCAACCTACTGACCTCTGAAGAAGAACTAAATAATGATCACGTCAGCAATTCCCTGGAGGACAGAGGGAACAGTCTAGAATTATATCCACCAACGTTGGAGGATATTCAGGAGGCAATAGGAAAACTAAAGAATGGGAAAGCTCTTGGAATGGATAATATACAGGCAGAACTACTCAAACAGGGAGGTCAAGAACTTGAGAAACAAATAAATGAGTTAATGACACACATTTGGATTGATGAAACTATGCCACAGTCATGGAACTATAGTGTCATATGCCCCATACTCAAAAAAGGAGACCCCATGGTTTGTCCCAACTACAGGGGTATTAGCCTACTGAATATAATTTATAAGATTTTCTCCAATGTGCTATTCTGCCGTCTCTCTAAATACTCCGAAAAAGTGTTAGGCAACTATCAGGGTGGGTTCCGGCCAAATAGATCCACAGTGGAACAGATATTTACACTTAGACAAATTCTACAAAAAACAAACGAATATAATATAACCACACATCATCTATTTGTCGACTTTAAGGCAGCGTATGACTCTATTAACAGACAACAACTATATTCAGCTATGTATGAGCTAAAGATCCCATCTAAATTGATCAGGCTAGTTCAGATGACGATGAAAAACACAATGTGCCACGTCAAAATTCAGAATACCCTCACAGATGAGTTTGAAGCAACCAGTGGACTAAGACAAGGGGATGCACTGGCGTGCATGCTGTTCAACATTGCACTGGAAAAGGTTATAAGAGATTCAGAAATACAAACAACGAATACAATTTATTATAAATCAGTACAACTCCTAGCCTATGCAGATGACATCGACATTGTTGCTAGAACAGTACTGGAAGATGCATTTAACTCTCTACTGGACGCAGCAAAGAGGATGGGACTACAAGTGAATGAAAAGAAGACCAAGTACATGATATCTAACCCAAATAGAGCTTGTGGTGCAGATGATTTCTTGAGATTGGAAACTATAAATTTGATCGAGTAACTAATTTTAGTTATTTGGGCTCTATAGTTAGTCAAGATAATGATATGAGTCTTGAAATTGGTAAAAGGATCTTCCTCGCTAATAGATGCTACTATGGTCTCGTGAGACATATTAGATCTAAAATATTAACCCCCCCAAAGCAAAATTAGGATATGTAAAACCTTGATAAGACCAGTCCTCACTTATGCCTCAGAAGCCTGGACATTGACTAAAAAGGATATACATAGATTAAACATTTTTGAACGGAAGGTTTTAAGGTCGATCTTTGGACCAGTCAATGTAGATAACGAATGGAGAGCCCGGTATAATCATGAATTATATGAACTCTTCAGTGAACCCAATATAACATCTTTTATAAAAATGGGACGCCTGAGGTGGGCTGGTCATATAATGAGATTAGAGGACTCGAGACCAGCCATCAGAGTCCTCCAATATGAACCAGGGGGAAGTAGACGAAGAGGAAGACCAAATGTCAGATGGAAGGATGGCATCAGGGAGGATGCCAGAACTATTGGAGTTAAAAACTGGATGAGTGTTGCTAGAAATAGGGATGAATGGCGGAAACTCCTATGGACAGCCAGGACCCATGATGGGTTGTCGAGCTAAGGATGATGATGATAATCGTAGGTTTTAGACCCCAAGTCTTACCAAGCATTCTTCTACAGGTCCAAAAAAACCTGTAGCATTTGGCAATGCAGAAATCTAGATGCTTTTTCCAAGTTAATCTCTTGTCTAGGATGAGTCCTACTTAACTTGTGCAGAGTAGATGTCTTCTCACCAAAAAGAGTAGGTTCCTTCAAGTTCATACCTCATTCTAGTGAAAGGTACCACTACCATTTTGTTAGGATTAACAAAGTTTATTTCTGTTGCACCTGGCTTCAATCTTTTACAGTGCAACTTCAAGCACTTCGAAGACTTCCTTTTAACAATTATAGCAATATCATCTGCAAATCTGATGGTAAAATACCCAACCCCATTGAGATCCCGCAACAATGCACTCACAATCAGGTTCCAAAGCAAGGGTGAAAGAACGCCACCTTGAGGACAGCCCCTGGTCGTAATCACCTTTAGCGTTTCCCCAAATAGGCTCATGATAATTTGCCTATTTTGTAGCATAAAATATATCCATCTACAGATGACTTTAGGGACATTATCCTCTTGAATAGCTCTTGACACCACTTCACATGAAATTTTATCAAATGCTCCTTCTGTATCTTGAAATGCTCCGATGGCAATTTCCTTAAAAGCCAGCACCTTCTCAATAGATGACACAACATGATGAAGTGCTGCTTCTGTAGATTTACCTGGCAGATAGGCAAATTGGTACTCGTGTAAAGGAAAATCCTTCAGTACTTTGTCCCTAATGTGCATATCCACTAATCTCTCCAATGCTTTAAGAAGAAATGAGAGAGGCTTATTGGACGATATGCCTTGGCCTTAGCATAGCTATGTTGCCCAGGTTTGGGTATAAATGTCACTTTGTTCTGTCTCCAGGCCAATGGAACATAACTAGAGGCTAGGCAGATCCTTTAGATTCTACAAAATAAAGACTGCAGTGAGTCATTTCTCTGTTGCAGCAAAGTAGGCATGATTGAATCAGGACCTGCGGACTTATATGGTTCAAAAGAATTAATGGCGCATCTTACTTTAGTAACAGTGATCACATCCCTGACCAGGTTCCAATCCTTTCTGCTCGAACATAAACAGAGTAAATTTGGTCGTCCCAGATCAGTCAAATGATCACTGTTACCAGTTTTTAGTCCGTAAAATGAATACTTGCTAGATGAACCAGCGTTTCCATATCGGACTGTGTGTAACTACCATCTTGTAGCTTGATTGTGCTTACTATCTTGTGAGCACCTTTAGTCATTAGCTTCTTCAAAGACTGAAGGCATGTGCTGTAGAGAGTCGGCAACTGCAAGCACCCGATCAATGAGTTCTTCCTTCGATTCAATTGGAGTCACGTACACCAGGCTCTTCAAGTCTCCCACACACAAAAGTCAAGTGAGGTCAGGTCAGGTCAGGAGAACGAACAGGCCATCCGATGGGCCCAACACAGCCAATCCACTGCTCACCGAATCTGTGGTTCAAATGTTCTCGGACATCACGAGAGAAATGAGGAGTTGCACCGTCATGTTGAAACCACAACTGATGTTGAATAACAAGAGGAACGTCTTGGAGGAGCTCGGGCAATGCATTCTCGAGGAACCGCAAATACAGGTAGGAATAGAGTTTCTGGTTTTGTCATTCAATAATTAGTTTCAGACCCATGGTCATTTAACAAAAACGTTTGTTTTGGTCTTTTCTATCATTTCTAGAAATTTAGGTACTGAATTTTGTTACACCCTGCATATTGTTTGTATGTTATGTTTCTGGTCTAGGGAAAATACTTCTTTTACAAAAAACATTCATAAAAACGTTTTTTTTTTTCGTAATAGATGAGTATTTCTCCTGGACTAAAAACACAATATCAGGAATAGAAAAATTATATTGTGGCATATATGCAGTTCCGGATTCTCATAAATTACCATACTTTGTTGCACAATATACAGTTATATGTTTTATAAATGTCAATATTAACCATTTTGAATACATTGCCTGATGAAAGGGTGGAGGGGAAAATAGTTCGTTAATCTTTTCACATAGGCCTAATTGAAGATCCACAAGTATCCTACAGCGCGAGCAGTTTAAAAGTCTCGAAGCATTACTTGGCTGGTCAGCAGCCTGAGCCATGCAATCGCTGGCATTCTCCTCTATGAAAGAGCACTGCTCTTCCAGCCTGTAATCAGTCGTGAGTGAGAATTTATTAGAAAGTACAGAGTGTTGGTAAGATATTCACTGCGTCATTGCATATTCATCTTGAAGACGTACATCAAGTGCAGAAAGTTTTATGACAAAACAAGACACGCATTTAGAAGTAAATTTCTTGGCAGCCCAGTTCCAACATGAAAAGCTTAGGTTAGTGGATAAATTTAATTTAAAACAAGTTCTGTGACTCACGGAAAAGACATCATGTGCTTGCAGAAGAAAAACTTTATGAAATAGGAACTGCCTTGGAATGTGTCCTTGACAATCCCCTTTCTACATTTAATGTACATCAAAATGACTATACGACAACACAGTGATTATCTCACCATTGCACAACAATACCATACTAATTAAATCTCACTCACGACTGATTTTAAATTGGAAGAGTGCTGCTCCATGGAGGGAAATGTCAGTGATTGCATGGGTTCAGGCTGCCAACTGGCCAAGCAACATTTTGGAACTTTTAAATTGTTGGTCTATATAATCCTGAATTGTTAAAAACTATAAATCTCACGAGTTGGAAGACAATACTAACAAAAACTTAAGTAAAGAGTCAATGCAAACAAATCTTGTCTATGGAATAAGGAATAAACAATTATGTACTAGTATTTTATTGAAGTTTATTTCAAACTGACGAAACAAACAGACCAAAGCCCATATTAATTTGCAATCAGATAGGCATACCTTACGGTTTTACATGCAAGAGTACCAAATGAATATGACACTGATATGGGCGAATCTCTCAAATGTTGTTAATTTGAAGTCCAATTCCACTCCTGCGAAAACTAACTTTAAAGGGAAGTCGAAAAAAATTGCACGTCTTTCATGGCTGTAGGCTTATATTTCCCACCTCAAATTATTGTTTAAATATTTCATACAGTGATAATAAAAAATGAAGAACTCCTTAAATGTCAGCCTCCTGGACTGTCCGTTTCCCTTATTTTATAAGAATTTCAGACTCTGACACCATGATATTTTTTTTCTTAATTACCTGGTCCCCTATTTCGAAATGTATACTTAAAAGCATAATGTAGGATGTCTATAAAATATTTTACACCATTTACACGTTTTTTGTGTATTTGTAAAGTTTGTCCAGATTTTTAAATGTTAGTATCCTGGAAAACAAATTATAGGGATATTTTTGTTGCATAGGTAGGTACTTTTTTTTAAGTTACACAATGCAGAACTGCACGCATTGTATTCTTCACCTGACATAATAATTACGAACATTAAATCCAGACGTTTGAGATGGGCATGGCATGTAGCGAATCCAGAAATACATATAGAGTGTTAGTTAGGAAGCCAGAGGGAAAAAGACCTTTGGGGAGACCGAGACGTAGATGGGAGGATAATATTAAAATGAATTTGAGGGAGGTGGGATATGATGATAGAGACTGGATTAATCTTGCACAGGATAGGGACCGATGGCTGTCTTATGTGAGGGCGGCAATGAACCTGCGGGTTCCTTAAAAGCTATTTGTAAGTAAAGTAGGTACTTTTTTCTTCTTAGGTTCTTAATACTGAAACAGATGTTCAATTCGAGGGAAACATCAAACACCAAAGTAAGATTCATCTTCTAACATTATTTTTGGAGCTTACAAATGGAAAAAAGCAGTAGTGTTCAGTTATACTGTGTCAATATACTGGTAGCCATCACTTCTAAGATATAATATATAAAATTCTGAAATACACCCTGAAATTATCATATAGGCCTAGTAGACTGATATTTCTAAACCACTTACATAACTTAAAAATTACATTCATGGCTTAACAATAAAATAAATTAATAGTGCAAAATGTCAACCTTTTGGCAATCAGCCTCCTGCTGGCTTTCTTATACCAGAAGGTTGACAATCAGTTTACAGTGTAATTAGGCATTTTATTTACTGAAGTACGATTTAGCAATCTGTCAGTAGGCCTATGTAAGTACGTAATACTAATGACCAGACATCGGATTTTAGGGCAAATATCTATTCTGTCCCTTTAGGAGAGAGAGAGAGAGAGAGAGAGAGAGAGAGAGAGAGAGAGAGAGAAATTAATATTTACATTTTATGAAAATTGAAAGCTATTCATAGAGTTTGACAGTGCCCTAAAATAATTGTTAAGAGTCTAATATGTTAATATTTGGCTTAAAATGCCTAAATCAATGTAAAGTTAAAAAAAAAAAAAAAAAAATTTAGTTGGTTATTTAACGATGCTGTATCAACTACTAAATTATTTAGCGTCGATGAAATTGGTGATAGCGAGATGATAGGTGGTGAGATGAGGCCGAGGATTCGCCATAGATTACCTGGCATTCACCTTATGGTTTGGGAAAACCTCGGAAAAACCCAACCAGGTAATCAGCCCAAGCGGGGATCGAATTGCGCTCTACGGCAACTTTAGAACGGGCAGGCAAGCGTCTAAACCGACGGTGGCCTCAATGTAAAGTTTCGTTATTTCACTATTTAGGTCTACCCACATGCTCATACATGTAAGCAATATTAGGTAAATGCCAGTTTTTCATGGATTAACACCACCAGAAAACGCAATAGACCACCTCTGTGGTGTAGGGGTCAGTATGCTGATCTCTCATGCAGAGGGCCCAGGTTCAATTCCCGGTCGGGTTGTATTTCTTGGTTGAGGTTTTCCCTCAACCATAAGGCAAATGCCAGGAAATTCGGGCCACAACATCCATGAATATCACCGGCTTCATTCATCACCAAGATCATATTCATAACAAATCAGTAATATATCTACAGATGCCATCTAGTTCACACATTAGAACCAATCTCAACAACAGTGCACAGGCCTATTTCACCCAAAAGATTAACTCGCAATATAACCAGAGATGTTAAAGCGAGTATAAAAAAAAAAAAAGACGCAACAATGGATGGAACGTTGTATTTTCGTCAAACAGAATTTCAACAACAATGCTGCATAATGGTTAGTCTAAATGTCTGTTAGCCGTTCCTCTTTCCTTCTCCTTATTGTGTTGAGAAGTTTTATGTGGTAGGACGTTATCGGCTTAATGCCAAAAGGTAAAATGCAACATCAATGCTGATCCGGCAATGGCTAACAGAATTTCAACAATTCACTTTCGATGGAAAAATAATATGCTACGAGATTTATAGCAAACAGGTATGTAGGCCTAACAATAGTTTAATATATGGTAATTACAGATGATATGTCGCTGAGTCAATGATTCAGTTGAATTAGTTCTTTTGATTTGAATTAAAATTATTTTTAAGGCTTTGTTCTATCTCCTACATGTCTCCCCCTATTCCGTCTTTTCTTCAACTTCTACCTTTTCTCTTCTAGATGTCCCTACCTCTTATTGTACCATTCTCCTACTCTCTTTTACATCATACATGTTTGGCAATGACTAATAGAATTTTCACAATTCACTTTCGATGGAAAAATAATATGCTACGAGATTTATAGCAAACAGATATGTAACAATAGTTTAAATATATTTTAATGAATAGGCCTATTATAATATTTATACTTTGACTGAGCTATGCTGAGCTGAAATTCATTTAAAGACAATTACACTTTAAAGATTTTAAATTTCGATAGTTAGGTAGACCTAAAGTATTTACGGATCATTGAGATTTTGCTTCTTCGAACCAAGTAACCACAGTCTGTGATAGAAATATGGCAATACAACATTCAGAATTTTAATTCAGTTAACCACTGCTTATTTTGTAAACAAAGGCCCATAGTCGTTATACTCTGGCAATATAGATGATTCTAAAGTTCTGTTGTTTTTTTTTTAGTCGGTTATTTAACGACGCTGTATCAACTACTAGATTATTTAGCGTTGATGAGTGGTGATAGCGAGATATTTGGCGAGATGAGGCCGAGGATTCGCCATAGATTACCTGGCTGGAGAAAACCTCGGAAAAAACACAACTAGGTAATCAGCCCAAGCAGGGATCGAACCCGCGCCCGAGCGCAACTTCAGACTGGCAGGCAAGCACCTTAACCAACTGAGCCACGCCGGTAGCGCTGTTGTTTTGTAGGCTACTGATGCTGCCTCATATATGGTTGCTGCAGATCCACTTCTTAAAACTTTTTATCCTAACATCAGTCATGTAACCTGTTTACCTCATGCTCTTCACAGGTTTCTAAACAATCAGGAACGAATTCCCTCTTGTCAATTCTTTCATTTCTAATATGAAAAAATGATTTTGTAAAGCCCCATTCAGGATTTCAATATTGAGAGAGATATCCCAAGATATTCCACTTTCACCTCAGCCTGTTGTTACACAAGGGGAACATGGATTCTGTCAGTGGTGTATTATTCTAGATATTTTAAAGAAGTGGTCACAATTATTGAATAATTACCTGAATCCGATACTGCAGCGTGTGAAAGCAGTGAAAGAGTGTCTGTCAGTGAAAAAAGATATTGCCTCACAGAACAACAAAACAATAGAGATGCACAGCGCATGTTGTGATAGGGAAGCAGAGAATAAATGGTGCGCTCCTAGTGATCTGGCTGTGAAGCTTAACATTTGAAAATTTGAGCGTGATATTGGTGGTTTTGTTGATCAAATTATAAAGACTGTTAAAGATGAATGTTATTATTTTTGTGTGCTTACAGGTGGAATTCATAGTCATCACTTATAAATGAGTGAACCCTTAAGTGGTTACTTATATTCATTTCTAATTCATAGCTGTCGCTCATTCACATAATGAGTGATTACTTAAGTGAGCTCATCTGTACCCTTAAGTGACCACTCATTTTCAAAATGGATACTGAGAATGATTTTGAGGATTTTGTGGAGTTTGTTGAACGAAATAAGGAAGGCATAACTTATGTGTCCCATAAAGGTATATTAGAGACATGGAGAATCCTTTGGAAATGTATAGTGGACTGGAATTTAAGAAATGATATCGTTTTCGCAAGACCACAGTTATTGATATTTTACTGTCTTTAATAGACAAATACTGTATGTTGCAAACAATAGAGGGTTACCACTCCCGCTGTTGAAAATGTTGATAGCACTAAGATTTTATGCAGATCATCATTTCAAGTAGGTCGTAATTACACTAGGTCTATTTCTCACAACAGAATTAATATAACTTATTAACACCGAATACATTATTTTACAATTGGTTTGCAGATATGTACCACGTAAGTCAGCCTATAGTGTGCAGAATAATTTCAAAAGTCTCCAAAGCAGTATCGCGTCATATTAAAAGGTTCATAAAATTTTCAGAATCTGTAGATGCATTCAATGCATTAAAAGTGGACTTTTTTAAGAAAGCTGGTTTCCCAGGAGTTACCAGTGTTAATGATGGCACATATGTATGTGTACACTTCAATATCAATGCCACGGGAATCGAGTTCAAGATCGTCTTCAACATTGGTGTCAGACGCTGGACGACCACTAGTTTTCAGTAAGTTTCTCTTTTCTGCCGCGAATTCTGCCTTCCTATGAAATTTTATATTTTTCCATTGTTTCTTTAACTGCTCGATATTCCTTAAAATATTTTCGGGGTTGGAATTGAATTCTGATGCAGTAGTTTCCCAAGCATCTTTCTTTCTTCAAAAAGAGATACAATTAGATTGCCTGTTTTCTACTATGTCTTTATGCCTTAAAACAAGCTCTCAGAGTAGAAGACGTTCCTCTTGGGAAAAATTCTTTCCTTTCAGCATAACCTACTGTACTTATTTTCAGCTAAGTTTATTGTTATTCAGTACAATAATATTGATAACTCGTTGTTATAGCAACTCCACATGTAGAACGGCCTTTGATTAGTCCAATGAGAGCCAGCTTTTATTATGACGTCATGTCCGGCAGCTGTAAGTGAACACTCATTACGTGAGAATAAGTGTTGTCTATGAATTCGGGATTTACTTAAGGGTTCATTTATTATAAACAATCCCTTATTACTTAAGGGTTCACTCATTTTATAAGTGACGACTATGACGACTATGTTTGAGATGAAGGTGTGTGTTTAGAGACTATTGATAATAGAATAGCTGCTTTGGAGTCTGACAATATAACTGCATTTTTAAATTTATTGATGTGGCATAGAAGATTCCTGAGACTTTCACTTATTGCAATGATTTCTCCATAAAAACTTGTTGTTCCATACCTAAAACTTGTTGTTCTATAAAGTGAGAAGAGACAGCACGTAACACATGCACCGGCACCTTGTTCTCTGGAGATCAAGGATCCATCAGTGTATAAATGAAGCCAGTTTTGTGGAGGGTACCTAATATTAATTGTCTCTAAAGACAATTGTTTTAGTATTTCAGTGTTTACTTCTGATTTTAGTATTTCTTCTGTTAAATTTAGATTAGGCCTATATTCTATATTTAATAGAGTTAAAGGGTTTGGTTTAATTTGTAGGTTTTCTTTTAAATTCGGGATATTGATTTTCTGTTTTAATTCTTGAACAATGGATATGAAACTTTTTTGAGTTTTCAATCTAAAGAGAGGACTGTATGAATGCCAATTCTTTCCTGGTAATCTAATAAGCTTTTCATATTGAATCAGTGCTTTTT
This sequence comes from Periplaneta americana, assembly GCF_040183065.1. Classification (NCBI taxonomy): domain Eukaryota; kingdom Metazoa; phylum Arthropoda; class Insecta; order Blattodea; family Blattidae; genus Periplaneta; species Periplaneta americana. The sequence continues at coordinate 107,465,735 of NC_091121.1, forward strand.
CTTCTATTGTCATTTTGATGCTGTTAATATTAGTGAGGAATCTCATAGAATCTATTGGAGTTGTTTTGATTCCACCAGTAATGAGTCTGAGAGCTTGGTTTTGAACATATTCTATTTCGTTTATGAAAGGTGAAGTAATTAAAATTTCTCCGCAGTATGTCAGCACTGGCTGTATAAACATTTTGAATGTAGTGTTCAAAGTATTCTTAGAGCATCCCCATTTCTTTCCTGCTAGTCTTTTTAGAAGGGAGAATCTTTTACGAGCTTTTTCAGAAATGTATTTCAAATAAACAAGTATAAATAAAATATTAGTTGTTCTGATGAAATTTTCACTTATTTTATTAATTAAATAACATAAACATACAAATAACTCATAAAATTCATTAGGTTCTCGTCTCAAAAGAAATATGGCGGCTATTTTGTTGTTCTGTTGTCTACGAGATACATCTCGTATATAACGGTGTTTCCCACTAGTATCCAACCAGAAAATTCCATTGAAACGTTTAGCACTTCTAGTGATCAGGCAACAAAATAACGACCTGCACAGTCTTACTACCAGAAACTCCTCTCTCAGTTTCAATCCCCTGTATTGCCTACATAACATCAAGCTTTTCATTTATACTGCAAGCACTGAACAATTAGAACGTAAAAACAATAACTGCCTACATAACATCAAACTCTTCATTCATACCCGCAAGCACTGAACAATTAGAACATAAAAAACAATCTCTTTGTAGCCAAACAGCAATAGCAAAGGATGCCTAAGTGAACATACAGTAAGTGCTTTGGGTGAAACTGGAAAAAAGTTAAAAGTAAGTGGGACAATGTACTAAATAAGAATGTAGGATTTTCATTGTTGGAAAAAGTATCAACAGTGATATTGGGAGAAAATGTAAATGTTCCAAGTAGATAGCTTAGGGCCTATTAATATTTCTACTGTAACAAATTTAAAATTTGCTTCTCTCACATCTGTTTCAGTAGAAAGTTTTTTTGCTTTCAAAATCATTCTCACTGACAAAAGGCAAAGATTAACTGTGGAGAATTCAGAAAAAATTCTGGTGATGTACTGTGCAGATAATTATGAAAAAGAATGAGCATGGAACTAAATTTCAATAACTTAAAAAATATAATAATTATATACTTTTTTTTCAATGTATTAAATTTGTGCAGCTGTAATTTATTTATATAATATATAGTTGTCTGCCTCCATTTCTTAAATATACTTTCTTGTGTCATGTTTTATATATTTTATTGTATCATTTTAATGAAATACCATAGATTTGAAGCCTTGATCATATGTGCCTAAATGCACTTTAGGTTTACTAAAATAGAGCCTAATTTATTAAATTTTGAGCTTATTTTAGGCACCTAAAACTGCAATTTAGGCAATCCGATGCCTGCTAATGACATACCAGTCAATTCTGAATTGTTCGGTATTTTGTACTTTTTCTAGAAAATGGCTCCAAAAGAGAACATCAAAGATTGGAGAGGTTGAAGAAGAAAAAAGAAGCCGAAAACTCATACAGAAAAGCACAGATTTTAGTAAACATTTCCTCTGTAAGTAGGCCTATGCACAGGAGGTCCAGTTATTCAACTTTGGTGGGTCAAGGGGGCAGATAACTCTTCACATAGGAGTGGCATACAATAATCCCGAGAGAAAAGATAAGGAATTGTATTCATTTTGTACTCTGTCTGACAGCATAGTCATGATATACCTACACTATCAAAATTACGTTACACAACATGTTATATTTTTATTTTATTTTGAAACTAAGTAGGCCTACTGCAATTAATTTCTTAAACTTTTCTTCATTTAAGTTCATGTGTTTATCTGAAGCACGTTCTTGAACACAGAAAAAGATTTTTCTATGTCACAAGAAATGACAGACACGTATTCACCTGTGAATACTTAACCAAGAAAATTTGGGACAAAGTGAGGTCGAATTGTCTTTTGCATTTCCACATGACCATGACCCCATCGGAAACCGAATCCGCGATCACAATTCGACACATATGTATACTAAATTACAGTTTGCAGGCATGCTGCTTCTGTCTTCCTTTCTTTCATTATTTTGATCTCTGGCTTGCAACAAGTGAGAGATGGGGGGGGGTTAGAAATTCCAGTGAAACAAAGCAGCTGGTTTCCATCTATCACTCACTATAATATGCACATTCAACTTTTCGTAAAGAGCTTACAAGCAAACATTCTCATGGGGGGAAAATAAAGAAGTTAATTTTTTCTTCCACCATGTTAATAATGTCAAAACATGTGCTTATACAAATTTTGGCCGCTCCATCATAATTACAAGGCCGTACAGAAAGTGATTTTCCCTGGAGTCGTTTACAAAAAAACACAATTTCATGGAAGGATGTATTGAAACAGATACAGCAATTGTTGCGCTATTTTTCAACATATTCCCCACTAGAATTGAGACATTTGTCATACCTTGGGATCAACAGAGAGGTGCACAACACGACAGAAGGATACAAATATTGATCCCATGGTATGACAAATGTCTCAATTCCAGTGGGGAATATGTTGAAAAATAACGCAACAATTGCTGTATCTGTTTCAATAAATCTTTCCATGAAACTGTTTTTTTTTTTTTGTAAACGACCCCAGAGAAAATCACTTTCTGGACGACCTTGTAATTGCGGTGGAGTGGCAAAAATTTGTATAAACACTTGTTTTGACATTATTAATATGGTGGAAGAAAAAAAATTAACTTTTTTATCTGCCCCCATGAGAATGTTTGCTTGTTAGCTGTATCAGTCTTTTAGATTCTCCCATTCAAAGACTAGTTGTCAGGTAGGCTGCCACGAAATCATATTAGCTTCCTTTTATTTTTTCTCAATAAACAAATAACGTGGAAATACCAGGTTCTGCGAAGAAACATTCATAAAAGGCACAAAAATCTAAATATTTTAATTTCATTTAGTGTTCTGCCCAAGGACAGGTCTTTCACTGCAAACCCAGCTTTCTCCAATCTTTCCTATTTTCTGCCTTCCTCTTTGTCTCCGCATATGATCCATATAACTTAATGTCATCTATCATCTGATATCGTCTTCTGCCCTGAACTCTTCTCCTGTTCACCATTCCTTCCAGTGCATCCTTCAGTAGGCAATTTCTTCTCAGCCAGTGACCCAACCAATTTCTTTTCCTCTTCCTGATCAGTTTCAGCATCATTTTTTTCTTCACCTATTCTTCCCAGCACAGTGTCATTCTTTATTCTGTCTGTCCACTTCACACGTTCCATTCTTCTCCAAATCCACATTTCAAATACTTCTCTTCACTTCGTCGTAATGTCCACGTTTCTGCCCTTCTACAATGCCACACTCCATACAAAGCACTTCACTAGTCTCTTCTTCAGTTCTTTTTCCAGAGAAGATGCTCCTTTTTCTATTAAAAGCTTCCTTTGCCATTGCTATCCTCCTTTTGAATTCCTGGCAGCAGCTCATGTTACTGCTTATAGTAAATCCTAAGTATCTAAAGCTGTCGACTTGTTCTACTGCCTCATTTAGAATTCGCAAGTTTACCTCCTTTATTCTTCTTCCTATGACTGTAAAGAAAACACCTTTTAGGATATAAGGCTTTAATAAACAGAAAACCAATACAGGTTACTACAACAAACAAACACGTTGCTATGACACCAAGTAATTCATTTTCACTACATTCTTCCCCTCTTTGATGTTACTTGCTAACATAGTCATCCAGGTACTTAGGCGATACTCTTGTCCGATTAGAACGACGAAGCTGCTGTTCTTGTACACCATTATCACTGTTATTTTCGTTCCCACCATTAACTGTAGAGTCCTGTCTTACAGGGATGCTGTTCCGTTCATCATTGACATACTCTGTGTGTTTTTCTATGAGATCCCGCTCTTTGTTGTCATTCTCATGTGGTAACATAGATGGCGATTCCTGGGCACATGGAGCTAACTGCCTTGTAGATACAGTATCTTCTCTACCATCCGAGTAGCGGACATGAGCATACTCAGGGTTCGCTTCTAGAAGTTCTACCTTATCAACCAAAGGGCAATATTTTGTAGGACACTCATTACATTTTAGCAACACTGGTCCAGGTGTTGTTAGCCATGTTGGTAGAGAAAAACCGTAAGATGATCTCCTGGAATGAATAAACATACGTTCGTGGGGAGTCTGGTTAGTTGCAGTGCACAGCAACGATCTTATTGACTGAAGGGCATCCAGGAGAACTGTCTCCCACTGTGATACTTCTAACTTTCTGCCTCTCAGAGCTAATAAAATAGTTTTCCATATTATCCCATTGTACCTTTCAGCTTGCCCATTGCCTTGAGGATTATATGGAGTAGTGCGACTAGATGCTATACCATGACTTGCTAAGAAAGCTTTCAATTCATACGATATAAGTGATGTACCTCTGTCTGAATGGATGTAAGAGGGCATACCAAATATGGAGAAAAGTTGTTGTAAACATTTAATTACTGTCGAAGACTTCATATCCGAGCAAGGAAATGCGAAGGGATATCTAGAATATTCGTCCACAACTGTCAGAATGTACCGATTTCTAGTAGTTGAAGGGATTGGTCCCTTGAAGTCTATATTTAATCGTTCAAAGGGTGAGGTTGCCTTTATTAATTTTCCATTGTGTCTGAAAAATCTAGGTTTAAGTTCTGCACATACATTGCATGATGCAGTTACTTTCTTAATATCATCGAGTGAGTATGGTAAGTTTTTACTTCTTACCCAGTGATAAAGACGAGTTATTCCAGGATGGCAGAGTGCTTGATGTAATGTTCTTAGTTTGTCTCCAGGCATTTCTGTAGCAGAACATATACGGGAGAATGCATCAGCAACTGCATTTTCTCGTCCAGGCCGGTAAACTATATCATATTTATAACATGACAGTTCAAGTTGCCATCTCTTAATCTTCTCATTATTTATCTTGTTCTTTGTAGTATTATTAAACATGAACATAACTGATTTCTGATCGGTTATCAGCTTAAAATAACGACTTATGAGGTAATGTCTCCATTTACGCAAGGCCTCAACAATAGCATAGGCTTCCTTTTCAACAGCAGAGTGCCTCTGTTCGGTTTTAGAAAGAGTTCTAGAGGAGAAAGCAACTGGTCTCCCTGACTGTGACAAAGTCGCTCCAAAAGCAAAATCAGAGGCATCTGTTTCAACTGTAAATGGGGAGTCTTCGTCAATAGAAGTTACAATTGAATCTGCAACTTCTTGTTTTAGACTTTTAAAAGCAAGTGCAGCATCCTGAGTCATAGGAAAAGCCTTACATTGAACAAGAGGTCGTACCTTCTCGGAAAATTTGGGTATCCACCCTGAATAATGTGCAAACATTCCCACTGCACGTCGTAAAGTGCGACTGTCACTAGGTTGAGGTAAATTTAACAGAGGGCGAAGTCGTTCAACATCTGGCTTGATAGTTTTATTCTCAATTGTATAGCCTAATAAATTGATACGTCTAGTAGAGAAGACAGATTTATTCTCATTTAGTGTGAGTTGAAATTTCTCTGCAGCTTTGAGAAAACGTTGCAAATTAATATCATGTTCTTCCTGAGTACGTCCACATATTGTTACATCATCCAAGTACGAAAATGTGTCCTTTAGATTTAGATTTTGTGATTCAATAATAGCGTCAATAGCTCTTTGGAAACATGCTACCCCATTTGTTACACCAAAAGGAATTCGACAGAACTAATATAATCGACCACACGCCTCGAAAGCCGTATATGGCTTATCTTTCGACATAATAGGTATCTGGTGATACGCACTACGCAGATCTATAGTGCTGAATATTTCATATTTACTCACTTTCCTTACAACGTCTTCTAATCGAGGTAGGGGATATGCGTCCAAAAGAGTGAATCCGTTTTATGAACTCATTGTCCTCATTTGAGTGTCGTCGAGATTTTATGGCAATAGGAGTGCAATCAGAAGTAAGTGTGTTAAAAAGTGATGCTGGAGGGACAAGAGCAGTAACTAAACTGCATACTGAAAGAGGATCTTTAGATCCACCAAACGAAATATCGAGACTAGTGTGCTGTCTTAAAATGTCATGTCCAATAATTACATCAGCACATAAGCCTTTTAAAATTAGCAGGCTAATACGATTATATGTGTGATCCTTTAATTGTAATGTTACTATACACATTCCTTTCACATGAGATTGGAGAGATGTAGAAGCCATAGACACATGACCTTGAGCTGGTAAAATCTTGAACTTATGAGTAGATGCAAATTCAAGACTAATGAAACTTTGTGAACTTCCTTTATCCACTAATGCATCAGTTTCAGAGCCATTAACTTTAATTTGTATAACGGCTTTAGAAAGACAGGATGGTGAAGCAGCTAAGAGGGACGCTGAAGTTTCATCTTGAGACTGTTTGAAAAATTTCGATTTACAAACATTAGCAAAATGCCCCATTTTGGCACATTTCTTACAGATGGCATTTCTAGCCGGACACTGAGTACGAGGGTGCTTTTCGCGACCACAAAAATAGCACATCATTTTCGTAGCTGCAGAAGTAGGTCCGCCTCCATAAATAGAGTTTTCATGGTTTAAAGGTTGTTTATTCTGGTCAAGTACAGCATTAACAGACGGATTTACAGCAATAAAAGATTTTGAATTTTGTTCCGCCATTTCTAATGATCTGGCTTGACTAATGGCAACATTTAATGGCAGTGTTAAATTTTCAAGTAGACGTTGCCTTATATGCTGTGATAAGAGACCACTGATAAATGAATCACTTATAAATTCATTTTTATTTTGGTCAGCTGACACAGCCTTGAAATTGCAAGCTTTGCTTAATAATCTTAATGCTTCAACATATTGATCCACGGACTCACCCTGAAACTGACATCTAAAGACTTAGTAGAAAGATGGTACCTGGCAAAAACTTCACTCTTCGGTTTAATATACAAGGATTCCAATACTGCGATAGCAGCAGAGTAGGTGCAAACTTCGCTGATATGCTCGTATACAGAGGGAGCAATGTAATTAGTGAGCAGCAAAAGCTTCTGTTCTTCATTAGCTTTTGTAGATTCCACGAAATTTTTAAACGTACAATACCAGTGTTTCCACTGCTGTTCTGCGCCATTAGTATTCACCTCTACATCAAATCTTATAGGACTCTAGTAATTTATCCATAGTTACTTTATTATTTTATGTTTTCTGTTTATTAAATTGTAAAGAAAACACCTTTTAGGATATAAGGCTTTAATAAACAGAAAACCAATACAGGTTACTACAACAAACAAACACGTTGCTATGACACCAAGTAATTCATTTTCACTACAATAACCATGGTCTTCGTCTTATTCGCATTTATCTTCATCCCATACAGTTCACAGTTGTCATTTAACTCCTGTAGCATATCTGTCAGTATCTTCTCCTCTTCTGCTAACAAAGCCATATCATCAGCAAATCTTATGTGCTATTAAATCTAAAATCTTCAAAATATGCATTATTCATGAATTTACTCCAAAAAAGGCCAAAACATGCACGGAAAAAGTACGGTTATTTGAATCCGATGTCATAAAACGAATATTTGCGAAGTCTGAGAAGTGCGTTGCTGAGAAGTGTAACAAGATTATAGGCCTATTTTGTTTTGGAGAATATTTTACTTTTACAATTTTTGAGGTTGGAAATATGTTACATTTGAGAGATTCGCCCATATGGAATTATTAAACATTGCCTAAGTACTAAGAGACAAATGAAAAATACAAGACTATGAAAACGTACCTATTGTTGGGTCATGGTAATCCAAAAACCTGTGTTTCACAAACTGAAGCGTCAAAGCTGAAAACACGATAAAAATTCACTTTCAATTAAAACACTATTGCCCTTTACAACTACCGTTATCCATTTCACTAACTTTGCTTTTCAAGATTAATAATACATTCACCTGACTTCCCTACTCCACCATCACCAAGCACAACAATTTTATACACTCGTAATCCACCACGGGTTTGACTAGGTACTGGCATATGCAGTCCCTGAGACCCGCCCCGTCCATCTCGGTCTGATCCACCGCAGTCAAAGGCCCCCATTTTTGTGGATTTTCGGCCTGGAGTTCCAGGCACACACCCGGACCCTGATGGGCCCGCTTGTTCCGTCGCCAGTGCTGCAGTTCTCAGGGGAATTTTCGTCGAAATGACCCCAATAATCATCCAACCACTTTCACGGTGCACACATAACGATTACACTCGAAGGCATTATAATACGGAAAATTAGTTTACAGAATATGTGCAAAATTATATTTAATGTACCCTAGACCATTTAGTAATGGCCTAGGGTTTATTACAAGAAAACGAAAAGCCCCTCCCAAATTTTACACATCAACTTCCACCCCACCACAACAAACCCACACCCAGTCGCGAACCATAATTTGACATGGGAGCAACTTCGGAGCTCAGTTTTGTGCGCTACCTAGTATACAATACTGTAATTGCAGCTGTCAGAAAAACAGCTGACAAATCCATATTGTACCAACGTTAGTTTGCGAATGAGGGATTTAGTAATTACATCATCGGGAGAAATTTTTATAAGCGCTTCCTTCAGAAGCTTATTGAACATTAAATAATAATATACTATCTCTCAAATTATATAGTTCACAAAGTAATATTAGAGTTATGATTATGTATAACAAAAAAAAGTTAGCTGGCTTCGAACATTCGGACAAACGAAAGTTGTTCACAGTGATTGTGATATCAGGTTGTGTTTGTGTCGCATTTTGTGTTACCAGCCAGTGTACCAACCCAATAAACTTTAGCAACAAGTCGCTAGGTAGGTGCTATGCCTGATGTGCAATGATTTAGCGACCTTTCACTTTGGTGACTTTTATGTAGCTGTAGTTGGCTACAATGAATAACATGGGAATGCCGAGTTTGTGATCAACAGATGGAGGCGTTCAGGAACGATGATTGGGAGTGTCGATTTTAATTCGCATAGAGTTAAATATTACATTAATCGCATTTATGATAAAACAACTGTGTGTACGATGTAATTACTAAGTTCCGAGAGCTTCTAAACAGTATAATTTTTCTTTTGTGATCACAAGTGTTCCCATTATTAATTTGTAAATTTGGGTTAACTTACATTGTAATGTCTGCATTAGTGGATTATGGAAGCAGTGATGAAAGTGAAAATGAAATTGAGAATGAGAATGAGGAAAACACCAAGCCTATTACAGAACCAGTCATAGAACCGGAATCCCCAGTTTTGATACAAATTACCAAGCGCAATGAAGATAAACTTCAAAGTGAAGGCTTATTTTCTGCTCTTCCACCGCCAAGAACAAGTACAAATACTTTCACATTGGACACAGAAGACAGGTTAAATGTCAGTGATTCCAAACTTTTGCAAAAGAAACAACCAGTGAAAATCATAATTCCATCTCTATCAGAGGTAAACACAATGCAAAAAAGAACCAATTTTTACGGTAGTTCCGAGAATACTTTAGACGACCAGGCCTACACCGAAGTCGCTACTGTGATAAATGTAGATTAACTTCCCCTCCCCAAGAACTATTGAACGCTAGCTCCGAGAGAGCCACGGGAAAGTAGACTTTATTGTATACAGATCGTGGCCAAACTAGCATTGAGGTAGTCCCTTCGTACTCCGCTTATACGAATCTGACGTGACATCAGAGGAATTAGTAGGTGTTAATAAGAACCACGAATTTCCAAGTTCTTAAGAAGGGTTATAAGGAAAATTCAAATACTTGTATTTCATTGTGTTCTGGTTGTGGAGGGTAGCACTTGCGTATAAACTGTCCGTTTAGACAATCCGTTTGTTTTGCTTGCCAGCGCAAAGGCCAAATAAGGGAAGTTTGTCTCTCCGTAGTTCGTTCAATCGACTCTAAATTAAGTACCGGTACTAAATTGTCTGCTGAAATTACTCGCACTGATAATAATTTTGGGTCTATCAATTTAGTTTACCAGTAGGAAATATAGCCTATAAATAATGTATTGCTCAACAATCGAACAGTGAGCTTTGAAGTGGATTCTGCATCAAGATATACAATAATTTCTAAGCATGTTTTTGATAAAATTAATTCAGATGGCCCTCTTAAGTTAGAACGTTTTATAACAGAGCTTCGTGATTACCAGGAGAACCCAGTTCCTGTCGTAGGGAGATGCAAAATACCAGTTCGTTATGACAAATACTCTGTTCAACTCACAGAAATTGTCACTGAAAGATCAGCTACCAACCTTCCAGGTTTAGAATGGTTTGAACCTTTGGGTATCTGCATTATTGAAATAAATGTGATTAATACAGATATCTCACCATTACAGTGAATTACTCGATGAGAGCCTTGGTTTTTACACTGAACTTTCTGTTTCACTTTCAATTGATCCATTATTTACCCCAGTTCGTCATAAAACACATATTATCCCCTCTGCATTAAAGGAGAAGTTGATACATAGTTAGATTGTCTGCTTAAATTGAAAATAATTAAACCAGTAGCATGTCCTAAATGGTCCGCTCCAATCGTTCCGGTGTTAAAACCAAATGGTGAGGCGAGATTAACAAAGCATTACGACCTTATTCACTCCAGATTGCCAATACAGTGGACTCTCCTAAGTTTGACAAAACAGAATTGAAAGTTCAGTCCAATAAGGGTAGTGGGTGTGGCAGGTGAAATGAATAGAAATTCTTATTGGTTATCCATCAACGAATACAGTACTGTACTTGCATTTCCTGCCCGCCCCGAGACTTGTGTATGCACTTCTAGTACCACAGTGGGTTTCGACAGTTCTATCTCACAAACGGCACAATTCTCAAATAGAAAAAGAAGAGTTCATTAATTTAAAATCAGTGATCACTATGGATATCCTAATCAATAAAATATTCTGTTTTCCTTTAACAAAATTATCACTACAAGACACAGAACCGATTCCCATTCAAATGGCAAACCTGTTTCTTAGTGCCCATATAGGGGCGTGTCTAATTCTCCTATGTAAGCAGTCGAACTTGAATTCTGTCGAACTTAAGAGCTTCCACTGTACATATCGTTTACTATCCACTTTAAGTGGTGGGAAAATATTTTTACGAATTGATTTAGCAAATGTATAGCTATTTATAGTTGTCAGTTGATGAAACTTCAGCAGAAGTTCAGACTATAATTACACGTCGTGATGCATTTAAAGTTAATAGGTTACAACGATATTTCCACTGCATCTGGGCAATTTCAAGATTTGATGCAAAATATTTTACATGGCGTGGTACCCTTTTTCGACAATCGATATTTTAGTCTGTGCTGATTCACTTTTCGAAATGCGAAATAAAGTTAAAGTAATATTCACATGCTTACGTGAAAAGGGTCTTCGCTTACGTAAAGAAAAATGTCAATTCTTTGTAGAAAAAGTGAAATTTTTAGAATTCAAGATTACTGAAGGGCGTTTCTCCAAAGAAAAAGTAAAGTCAATTAAGAAAACGCCTACACCTAGAAATGTTACCAAACTTCATGCTTTCTTGGGAGTGCTTAATTTCTATCATCAGTTCCTTTCCATTAGACCTAAAGCAACTATTTTTTAACCGTTGTATAGATGCCTAGATAATAATAATAATAATAATAATAATAATAATAATGATTTATTTTAGCTGGCAGAGTTAAGGCAGTAAGGCCTTCTCTTCCACTCTACCAGCAAAAAGTGTATATACATATGCATGAACTTACAAAGAATTCAACAATTTGATTTAGATGAGAGTTACATGTATTTATTTATTTACGAATTAAACAACAAAATACTATGAACTATTAATTAAACACTGAAATAAACTGTGTAGCAGAATGCTAAAATACATAGAATGTTAATATATTTCAAATAATATTAGATAATAGAAAGAGATTATTAAGAGACAGTTTTGAAAATACAGCACTATTAGGATGATGTCTAAAGAAAGAAGTAACAATGTAGTCAGTGATAGTTTAAATCAGTATTATAAGGGTATTAGATGGAAGTGGACATCCTTTCATCAAGAAGGTTTTGAAAAAGTTAAAGAATTACTGTCATCTAAACAAGTCCTTGTTCATTAAGATCTTCATAAGCCATTGATTGTAGTTTGTGATGCATCTCCGTATAGAATTGGCGCAGTTTTGTGTCATGAGGAAAAGGATGGCGAGAAACCTGTAGCATATTATTAAAGTACATTAACTAGTCAGAAGTGAAACTATGCACAGATCAATCGGGAAGCATTAGCGAACATTATGGTTATTTAAAAATTCCGTAATTTTCTTTATGGTCATTAATTCACTATAATCAGTGATCATAAACCATTGTGAAGGATATTGAAAGTCGCAAATTGAAAACACACATTCAATTAAGATGTAAGCAGATTTGATCTTCTACTTGGTGCACCATGTTGAACGTCATCTTTGCTACGTGTATTGTATTATATATATATATATATATATATATATATATATATATATATATATATATATACACACACACATACATACATACATACATGTTCTGCCCATGGACAGGTTTTTTCACTGCAAACCCAGCATTCTCCAATCTTTCCTATTTTCTGCCTTCCTCTTAGTCTCTGCATTTGATCCAGCCCACATATCTTAATGTCGTCTATCATCTGATATCTTCTTCTGCCCCAAATTCTTCTCCCGTTCACCATTCCTTCCAGTGCATCCTTCAATAGGCAGTTTCTTCTCAGCCAGTGATCCAACCAGTTCCTTTTTCTCTTTCTAATCAGTTTCAGCATCATTCTTTCTTCACCCACTCTTTCCAACATAACTTCATTTCTTATTCTGTCTGTCCACTTCACATGCTCCATTCTTCTCCATATCCACATTTCAAATGCTGCTATTGATTTCTTTTTACTTCGTAGTAATGTCCATATTTCTGCCTCATACAATGCCACACTCCACACAAAGCACTTCACAAGTCTCTTTCTTAGTTCTTTTTTCAGAGGTCCGCTGAAGATGCTCTTTTTTCTATTAAAAGCTTCCTTTACCATTGCTATCCTCCTTTTGACTTCCTGGCTGCAGCTCATGTTACTGCTTATAGTGCAATCCAAGTATTTGAAGCTGTACACTTGCTCTACTGCCTCATTTAGAATTCGCAAGTTTACATTCTTCATTTTTCTTGTGACAACCATGGTCTTCATTTTGTTTGCATTTATCTTCATTCCATACTGCTCACAGCTGTCATTTAGCTCCAGTAGCATATCTCTTAGTATCATCTCATCTGCTAACAACGCCATATCATCAGCAAATCTTATGCACTTTATTCTTCTTACTCCTACATTTACCCCTCCCATGTTCTGAAAACAGTTCTTCACCAAATCCTCCAAGTAGATGTTGAACAGGATAGGATGTATTATATATATATATATATATATATATATATATATATATAAATTAATGTCATCACCATAATGCATCCAAGGTATAGGCCCAGTGGCCTGTTCCGGTCTCAGTAGTTGTCGAGAAGTCTTTTCATCAGTCTGCCCTGGGTTCTCCTATAAATACCAATACTTAGGCTTACTTGGTTCCCAAAATTGTAGTTGAACATTACATATGCACTCGTAGGCCTATTTGCGATAACCTTCAATAAAGCTAATCATACTTGCTGCTATTTTCAGCTTAAAAATCCAACATGTTGAAACAAACAAATGTTCAGTTTACTCACGACTACTTGCTACATGCTACTGTTGAACGAAATAACTCACAAGATACCCACTTGCTATGGCTAGCTTTCAATTGCCTCATGCGCTATCATTTTAGTGAAAAAAAGGCATGCACAATTGAATTCATTTTGTGCAATATCGCATGCATTGCTTGAATGCGTAAAATTGAAAGAAAAATTGAACCTTAGACGCATCTTAACTGGGTGCAGGATCATGTTAACCACACATTATCCCTGTACTGGTTGGATGAACGTTCTCCTCTGCTGAAACATATGAGCAAGAGACTAGTGGTCGGCCTTGGGCCTCTATGTGCTGTGGTGCCAGGGATTTATTTATTTTTAGTAACTGATATCTTATCCATTTGTAAATTTTTAGTAAACTAAAGCGAAAGTGATATTTGCGTTTATGCTGGAAAATTAAGCATCCAGCAGTATTGGTAAGCTGTCGCTATTAACAGAAACTTTAACTTCATTTTTAAAACTGGTAATATCATTACATTATTACTTGGCAGTCAGTTTTTATTCACTCTATCCAGCCGTATTATTTTGTTCCAGTTTTGGACTCTATTTTACATTTTATTTTGTCTGATTCATACGATGGTTTATTCTACTTCCCATTTTTCATCTATCAGTATAGTGGAGCTTGATTACGTTCTTAATTTGCCCCACAAAACTGCAACAGTTATTGAAACACTAATACAGTCATCGAATCTTTAAACCCATGTTTGGCAGATGTAGAAAGACCCTCACTTCACATCACTCAAGTGCCTTAACACATACAGCTAGAAGAGCCTGCTTTTGCAGTCAGGATTCAAGTTGTTCTGCTTCGTTTCTTGTCAGTCCCATCTCTCAAGGTCATTTAATTCTTGTTGAATGATCATGGTTATGTTGGGATTCGAAATACCTAGATTACAGCAAGTTATTGTAGATAAATACAGTGTTCGGTTCATATCCCAGCTGGGATATATTGTTTTGTACATTATATTATTACATAAAACTAACTTCAAATAGCAAACTCTGAAGCAAGAGGCAGATGTAAACAAAGACTAATACCGATAACAATAACCATATCCTGACTTGAGCTAAATGCTTTGTCCCCGACATAACCATGAAACAGATGTTTCATTTAATATGAACCTAGTTGAATCGTGAATTTAAATCCATTGTTATATGCATTCGTCAAATAAATGATCTGTAACATTTGTGTGCGATAAGTATAGTGACAAATAAATATAAATATTAGTGAATGTTGTGTCGTGTAAGTGAATGAAGTATTGTATAATACTTCGACGTGAAACTATAAAAAATGTCCCATCACATATTTGGGACACCTAACTGCAGAAGGCAATTAAACAAAAGACTACGTTAGTGGTGATATTCAAGAAGTTTAACAACCAGTTCTCTCATGTGTACCTACATTAAACATATATGGTATATGTCCATGGTAATTGCAAATATTACCTAGAAATAATTTAACAACTGGTTCGTCCGAACTGGCCGAATATCACCACTGGACTACGTGGTCTGCTAACTTCTGGTATCATTCTCTTGCACAATTTTATTATGCATGCGCCTCGTATCACACAACACTGTCTTCAGCTGCTTCAACTCTTAAGTTGAAGCTGTTTGACCACAGAACTCCACAGAACCACCACAGCCTAAGACTGACATAGAAATGTATTCCTTATTTTTCCTTAAATGAGAATGTGATGCAAAGGCTATCTTTATAATAGTAAACTAATTGTACTTTCATTCTTTTCCCTTCAGTTCAAAGATGAGGAAGAATCGGAGCCAGCAAAGAAGAAACTAAAGCCTTCAATGGTAAGTCAATATAACATGAGAGCTTTGAGACTTTCACGATGGTTTGGGTACTTACACTATGCTTTAAGAATTATCTTCAGTTTTTCGAATCTTTTTAGTGGATTTATATTCAGCAGGGATGGGTGGTTGGGTGAATGGATGGATAATATGACAGTAGAATTTCTATGAACGTAAA
Organism: Periplaneta americana; assembly: GCF_040183065.1. NCBI lineage: Eukaryota > Metazoa > Arthropoda > Insecta > Blattodea > Blattidae > Periplaneta > Periplaneta americana. Next base: position 107,481,385 of record NC_091121.1, read on the forward strand.
TCACTGCAGCAATTGCAGTGGAACTAAATAGGCCTACTTAACAGCTTATCTTTCAATTGTTGTATTAACACCTGCCATCATCCCTCTCGTATTTGTCATATGCAGTGGCATGACATGCTGAATAATGACGCTGTAAATTATTATTGTGTGAGAGAATTAGCACAGTAAGATGGAGCACATAAGAATACATAGTCTTCCATGGTGGGTTTGGTAATGTGTTATTGACATGGCAAGAGGACTAAGTTTAAAATATGCAGTATTAAAATGTTCCCAAGTAAATTTAACTTTTAAAAATTAGAATGTTGCCATTAATTTTCGAATGCTTTAGCATAATGACTAGGGGTCAGATATTTTAGGTTAGGTAGAATTATAACTATAATTACGTAGAATTAAATGACGTCCTCATGTTAGGGACCGATGACGGGCTTATGTGAGGGCAGCAATGAACCTCCGGGTTCTGTAAAAGCCATTGGAAGTAAGAATTATATGACTAATACAATGACAGTATGAAAAAAGTTACTCAGAAGTGCTTTGCATAAAAATACAAACTAAATATTTTTAAAAAGCCAATTATATTTCGAAATTCTGGGATTGATGAAAGAATGAAATTATTTGCAGAAGGTAGAGAAAAAATGTAAACATTTACCAGGTTTTCTTCAGCAATTGAAGTACAATATGTAGGCCTATATAAAAATATATAATTAAACAGTACGAAATTCTGGTACCTTTCTAATATATTTGTACAATTTCTTATGTTTCAGAAGGGGTCTGGATTATTTTCATTACTTCCTGCTCCAAAAAATTTATCTCTGAAAGAAACAAAACGTTCATTCGTACCTCACATTTTAAGCAAAAAACCAACAAAGGACATCTCTGCCTCCCATACACCAAGTACACCTATATTAAAATCTGAAACTACCAACACAATTAAGAAATCCTCATCACTAATTAGTTATGCAGACTCAGAAGAAGAATCAGATGGAGAGGGTGATTTTTTCTCTTTGAAAGCAGATAACAAGGTTGAACTATTAAATGATACTGACACATCAGTATCGAATTCTGTGCTTGTACCAAATATTGATACAGATAACAGGTCTCCTAGCAAAGAGAATGCAATGAAGACAAATGATGAACCACTTGCTTTCAATTCGAAGTTCAACCCTTCACCATGGTCAAGTGGGCCTTTTAAGAATGTCCAAGTAGCACAGGAATCCTGGCAAGATGATACAAAACCTTCCTCGTCACAGTCAGTGTGTGAGAATAATGATGATTATATTTCGATTAGGCAGGAAGATTTGCAATTAAATGAAGAAGCTGTAAGTAGCGTATTTACAGAAATAATCTCATTGACATTATTAACATTTGTGCATGCCAAAAATACTGACTGTTGTGTACACAACACCTAAGGCAAAGCTAATATATTTACAGAAATAATCTCATTGACGTTATTAACATTTGTGCATACCAAAAATATTGACTGCTGTGTACACAATAGCTAAGGCAAAGCTTAGATTCTGCATGGAAGTCATAATTGTGAGTTTCATTACTGCTTAAGGCAGGAATGGCAATTTGTGTTGTCTTATGGGAGACTGGTGTCTTAAGGCTCGTCTCCACTATTAAACATTTAACAACAACACGTTAAATGTTAAATTGTTTACTGTTAACATCCCAACATGCTGATTGAACATGTTAATGCTAATTTCATTTAACACCTTGTCCACACTGTTAAACATGTTAAACTTTTCTTTGCGTAGTCCACTATAAACAGTCTATGAGATTTTAATGTAGATAGTGTCTTATTTTCAAACCTTGGACAATGGACTCAGATGATGATTTTGACTTTTGTAATTGTCCCTATTGCTTGTTACAAGGCCTTGAAAAGGAGGAAAATGAGAATGTGGATGCGGCAAATCTTAGTAGAAGACATTCTAAACTAGCTTAAAGTTGAAGATCGATTTGGATTCAAAAACTTGCTGAGAATGTCAGAACACGATTTTAATATAGTGCTGCAAAAATACTTCCTGTTACATCAAAGAAAGACACAATTTAAGAGCAGCCATTTCATCTCAAAAAAAAAAAATTACAGCACGATTATTATAGGACCTACGACATGATAGATGTTAAAGGAGCGGGTAATATCATATAATTATTCTTTCCGAAGTTTTACGAACGTTAACATACATTACCAAAAACGACCATTACTGATGTCAACATAGCATTAACATTTAGCGTACAACGAGAGTGCGAAAACTCTCTATTGTATTCTCGAGAACAGTTAAATAATAATTTCAGTTCTCTAAAACAGTTGGCCTTCTTTGTTTTGTCTCTGTATTCTTTTGCAGACACATCCCACAAACAAGGCCTTTCCATCAGTGCATTAATTTTATTCTAATGTATTTTCTTTCGTCCATCCCATTACTTGGAACAACTTACAGCCAACACTAAGGACCAGTGATAGTATAAAAATGATCAAGATACACGCCACAAAATCGGAAGTTAGTTGTTGCTATGGAAACTGTACGAACTTTGCCGAAGTGTACCGATGCTGCATGAGCAAATGAATTGACTTGACATGTTTTCCATTGCTGCTGGAAAACATGCCAACATGTTAAAAGTGTTAACTTCAACATACTCAGTCAACATGTTAAGTCAATTGAGACTTGAAATGTCCATATACATGTTAAATTCAACATGTTATATTTAATATGTTGTTGTTAAATGTTTAAGAGTGGAGACGAGCCTTTACACACCACAACAAGGATTTCTCGCATTATGAATATAACAATATTTTATATGTTGTGTGCATTTTCAACAATTCAATTTATTCTTTATCAGGTTAGCAATAAAATTATATTCCAGTAAGTAATTTATTTTCTTGAAGAACATTGAAGGGTGAGACCATTTGTTGTCTAGCATTCAATAAAGTGTGCATTTATGTTGCTGTTTTGCTACATTTTAAATTAATTGCATTTGTCAGATGGATAGGTGCCAGTTTCATGGAGATTAGCAGCCAGAGAAATATGCTCAGTGTCTAATCTCAAGGTAGCATTAGCTTCTCTTCTGAATTTATTTTTTATATTATTCCCTAAACAGATCATTGTTTTTCCATGGTTTTTCTTCAGTTTGATTTTGAGATTTATATTGGATTGTGTATCTGCTTTCATTTTGATTAGTTATATAATGGATTTTTGGTCATGGTCTCTGGTGGTTCCTTTTTTTTTTGACGAGAAGATGAGCTATGTTATTTTATACAATTCCGACATGTGATGGTATTCACTGGAATATTATCGCTTTTTGTAGATGTTTTTAGGGTTTTAATTTTCTGATTTCCTGGATGGTTGCTGTTTAACTTTTGATTACCATTTGAAGTACCATTTATAATACATAAAGTAATTTCTATATTGTGCACCTAAATAAGAAAGTATATATTTTTTTTTTTACTTTTTACATTGCACAGAAAACACATTCTTTGTAACCCGAAAAGTAGATATGATTTCCAATATAAATTGTACAGATTCCTTTAGATGTAATTAATCTTGTACTATTCCCAAAATAAGCTCTTCATATATTGTATTTACTTATAATATTACTTTGCTATTTATGAATATTAAAAATTTAGTGAAATATGATGAGAATCCAATTATGTTACTTGTCAAGAAACCAGTCAACTGCTACAGAGCACATTTCAGGTAGAAATAATTTATGGACAAATTCTTTCGAATACAAAGATGATATTTACAACTAGCTATATCAAATATTCATATGTATGAGGTCTCGCCCACCTCATTGAATATTACATGACTAATATGAATTAGTCTATTGTATTATTACTATTAAATACGAGAAAAATTCGTACCGGCACCGGGAATCGAACCCAGGACCTATCAGCTCTGCGCGCTGAGCACTCTTACCAACTGAGCCATGCCGGGACACGATCCACGGCGTGTTTGTAATAATACAATAGACTAATTCATATTAGTCATGTAATATTCAATGAGGTGGACGAGACCTCATACATATGAATATTTGATGTATTAAACCATTAGCAGTTATCATGAAACTGATGTTGAATATGGCCACAAAGTCATTTAAAATATGCGCTCCTGCATATATGACTTGTATCGTCTCAAATGCAGGTAGTAAGGCCGTAAAATAACATTACGAGAGGGGTTCGGCTGGCGCCGTGGATCGTGCCCCAGCATGGCTCAGTTGGTAAGAGCGCTCAGCGCGCAGAGCTGAGAGGTCCTAGGTTCGATTCCTGGTGCTGGTACGAATTTTTCTCGTATTTAATAGTAATATTACAACTAGCTGTTAAAAGCAGCTAATGTTTTATTACAAAGAACTTCCCCTTTAATCAGATGATCTCTTTCAAATTATTTGTGGTCAGGAACAAATTTTGTTTATACATTTTGAAATAGTAACTTCTCCCTGATCTTTTAACTCTAAAGTTACTTCTTGTTTCACAGAAGTATTTTTACTTTGCTTTACTTCCATAACGAAAAGGCTTGCATTAGTACTGAAAATTCGAGAGAATATCTTTAAACTCTTAAAATTTTTGTTTGAAGAAGAATTGGAAGTGTAATTCTGTAAATAATTTATTTCTCTCACAAACATTTTTAAGACAACTGGCTTCATAGTTTGATTTAGCACAGTTTATGTTAAATTAAAAAAAGAATGTGAAAGAAATTTTAGAACTATTTTCTAGTAAATTGCCCTTTATGTTTTCTTAATATAGACTCGTTAATTTTTGTTGGTAAAATTAAATTTCACATGTATCACTGCTCCTTGAATAGACAAACTAACTCGTAGATAATGAATGTGAATAGAACTGTCCAGTGGTCAGGGAGAAATCATTGTACAGAGAGAAGTATGTTGGAAACGACTTTATCATTATCAGAGATGAAAACTTGTATTTCCGAGAAAATCTCGGAATCAGGTTATCATCATAACACTTTCTTTTTGTACTGGTACTTGGTAAAATGACACAATAAAATTTTAAAAATAATTAACAGTTTGCCTTTCCAGATTCTACAATATTGTGAAGTTACTAATTTATTTCTGCATTATTTACATGTTAAAGAAAAAGCCTATACTAATTCTAGCCTATTTTGTTCTACTAATTATTTCAGCTTATTAAATTACTAGCAAGTCCTGTTAGTATTTTTAATAATTTAGTAACACACTTTAGATTTCCAAAAGGATTTGAGCTAACAATTTAATGTTAAAGGAAAAGAAAAAGCTTAGAAGCTTTCTATTTAATTAAAATAAAACGCACATACACACTTGTAAAATTGGAGTGGAGACTAGTTTTATTAGTAGACAAGGTTCATGGAAAACAGGATCTTGCAATATAGGGTAATATGTTATATTAATGAACAGAATATCATTGCTGTTAGTATTACATGTCAAGCTATAAGCAAAATTATACTTTTGTGCATATAACGTACTTCTAAAAGGAAGTAATATCTAATGCTCGCATGTCTTCAGTTGCAGCGTTTATGTGGTCGAAGAGCTAAAAGGCAACAGCAAGAAATGCAGCTGATAGAGGTCAGTGGTGATGCAATAATGCCAGATCCTAATGAATGGCTCACAAAACAATTAACACAGGAGCAAGAGACTAAAATTCACAGTCACAGTCATAGGAAGAATGATGGCCCCACAACACAGCAAAGACGTAAACACCAGATTACATACCTTGCTTTCCAGGTACACATATTCTTTTCACAACTTGGAAATTCAAAACAATTTTGCAGGAAGAAAGTTGTCAAATAAATAATTAATTGAAATGTTGTTCATAGATCAGTATGAATTAATTTCCTATATTCTGTAGTATTTATAACAGAATTTTATATTAATTCATACAGCTGGTTAAATGAGATAGCTTTTGACAATACATAATAAAAAAAAAAGAGCTGCAATGTGAAAATTATGTACACAAGTATACGGTGACATTGAAGAAGTGAGATTAATGAAGTATATAGGAGTATGACAGTGTAGTATTAATGTTTATTACTGTATATTGTGAAAATTAAGAAAAATCACATACAAAATAACACAAATTAGTTTATCATACATTGATAAATTCACACTTGCTTGTGCTTTCATTTCAGGCAAAAGAAAACGAGCTAGAACTGAAAAATCAATGGTCTCAGAACCGAATGTCTCGGAAACAGACACAATCTAAATATGGTTTCTGAAAATACTTCATGTCAACTGGATTTTGAGTTTCCAAGGCCCATCATGCTGTTGGAGACCAAGCAATATACCAAAAGTCCGTTCCAGCTTCGTATTAAGTTGATGTTTAACATTTTCAAGTTTTTGTATAGTTTGAACCAGCATTTCCTGAACCTGGACCAGATTTGGACAAAGCCCCTGACACTTCTCGACCTCAATTCTGAACGAGAAACATTCACTTTCCATTGCACTGTAGGCTTTCATTCTCTCTTTTATCAGCTGATGGCTTACTGAGACTCCCAGTTTCTGCAGTTCGTCTTGTGGGTAATATAGAAAGAACATTGTAGACAATACTGATAACGAATTTGTGTACTTATATAATAATGAATTATAAAGAAAAATACCTTAAGCATTTTCAATGTTTTCTTGTATTTATCCATTCTGTGTTGAAGTAGCTGTGTTTCAGAAAATTCCCTTTCCATTGGCTCCTTGAAGTCCTGCAGTTCTCTCCGTAAAGATTGAATATCCCTATTAAGAAAATAGTTTTAACAAAAGAAAGGGAATACATTTATTCTGAAATAGTCTAAACAAAAACCTGAACATTCTGTAGGTATAGAGCAATACAGGTGCCATGAATGTGATATACACAGACATAAGGGAAAAAGGTCATACCAACAAACAAAGTACAGGGTGTCCACAAATTATCCGTACAAACTTAACACTGACTTAAAAAAAATAATCAAATAAGATATTGCGGTGAGACTTCTTATATTTGAAAGAGCATCTCTCGGAGTTTTTAGGGTAATTTTTATTTTGTGTCAGGTGTGACTATTAACTGATGACTACAAATTAAGTGAAATGATTACTCCACAAGAGAAAGTGCAGTGTGTCTTGTCGAAACAAAATCAGACACACAAGTGAAATTTCAGAACCAGGTATGGAAGGGATCTGCCTTAACTATCCAGGAGTGACACACGAAGTTCATGGAAGCTGACAGTGTCCTGAAGAGGAAGGATGCTAGCCGACCAAGCACAAGTGCGTGCATGATGCGTATCTACGTAGCCCTTGCAAATCAATTCGTACTCATGCCAGATGATTTCAGTTGTCACGAATGATGATTCACAAAGTTCTGCAGAAGTATTTGCGTCTTTATGCCTATAAAGTGCAGCTGGTGTAGACCTTTCAACCAGACAATAGACCACGACTCACAGAGTTTGCTGTTGGCATGGTGGAGCACATTGACAATGATGAAACAATCCTCAAGTATGTTCTTTTCACTGATGAAGCAACATTTCATATGTGCGGCCTATTAAACTGTCATAATGTTAAGATCTGGGGTTCAGAAAACATCCATGACTCACGTGAACTTATACGTGATAGCCTAAAGGTGAATGTCTAGTCTGGGGCCAAATACAATAGAATCCTTAGTCCATTCTTCATTACAGAAAAGATAATCGCAGCCAATGTGTACCTAGACATGTTCACTGAATTTGTGATCCCACAACTGGAAATGTATTCAACTCACATAATCGTCCAACATTATGGATCAACTCCAAACTGGGGTTTGGCTGTGCATAAAGTTTTGAATGAACAGTTTCTTGGAAGGTAGATTGACATGATCCAATTTCATACCACCTTGCTCATCAGATATGACCCCTCTAGAATATATATAAATTTAGCTTCCCTTATGAAAAGGTTGCCAGATTTGACAAAGCATATTACATATAATTTGGAAACACACTTAAAAGGTAAAATGATACACATTAGAAACGGTTAGGGAATCAGATATGCAAAATGTCAGAAAAATTTATACCTAAGTAGCGTTTGTGCTCATTTACAGTTAAGAAAGGGGGGGGGGGAATATCATCAGATAGGTTAGAATGATTTGAATGCCGCGAGAAAAATAATAGTACGGATTGATTGGCATTGATATCTAAACCACAACAGCCATCAGTTAAGATAACTTGAAATTTCCATTATCACTCCCATACAAATGATTTCTCAATATCTGAACCGATCCTTTGAGGGCACTAATGGCTCTTTCCTCACAATGCTGTGTGTTAGGCCCAGGTTTTTACATTTGTTGGCAAAGAAGGAGGGTATGGTACCTCGTGCTCCCACCATCAGACCTATTACATCAATGTGGGACAGGCTATATTTATCTTTATAGAATGGGATTGTTGGTTCATCTGTTTCTTTTCACCGTCCACCTCATGCGGTTGATCTGCATGTGTCTCAAATCTGATGGTGGGATCGAGAATGTATGCAGAGTTGTTCTTAATGGCAATGATATCAATTCGCCGAACACTTCCTTGTGTGGCTAGTCCCTGCACCTCTTGATGGACCGTAAACCCTACTTCCTTCAGCGCCTCGGACAGCATGGTGATGGATGTTGCGAAGGGCCTCACTATAGGGGCAGAAGCCAATGTCAAAGACGTCGTGTACCAAACACCTGTTCGTGATTTCGACCTAAAACAATGAATTGAGGCAGCCATGCGAACCTGGCAGGAACTGGATGTTCTGTGTGCAACACAGGGTGTACATGTAGAGGTCTACTAATTTTTGCATATAATTTAAAGAGATGCGCTTTAAAATACAAAAACCTTACTGCGATACCATGTCCAGTTATTTTTTAATCCAGTGTTGAAGTTTTACGGATAATTTGTGGACACCATTCCCTATTACCTCCAAAAATACCAGCTAAAAGAGCTTGAAGTAATCGGACTTCTGGTTGGAGCAAGAGGTACCGCTACTCTCTTCATGAAAGATGTGTTTAAGAGGCTTGGAATACCTACATCTATTATTCCAGTTGTAACTTTAGCTGCATTGAAAGAATCAATTGCTCTACTGAAGCATCACCTATATTCGAAATCAAACTAAGTTTATTAGCATTCTTTACTTTTTTATAACACTTACCTCTCTAAAACTAGGTATATTTCCACTAATCTCAATTATTTGGAGCTATGTACTTGGAGTTTCATTGTTAAAACAAAATCAATGGTTCAATAAACTTGTAAACATTTATATGGTTAAGTACTCTTTGTCCCTTGTGGCAGCTCACTAATGGTGAGAAGATTTATAAATTAATTAATTTCAACTAAAATAGAAAAATGAAAGATTAACTGTTTATTCATACTTAAGATATCTTTCTTTTAACACAAAATGTCAAGATGTTTTGAAAGTAATAAAATATATAATATGATGTTAACTACTTGAGAAAATAGGTACCAGACAAATTGTAGAAATGTTCGCTTGATTTCTGAATAGAGTTCTCACATGTTCTGGAAAATGGTTACAATTTCAAGTGCACAAAATTTGTCCCAGCCAAATGATCGAAAATGTATAATAATCTTTATAGCTTGTATATAGGCTATGTAAAACTTTTTATAATATCACAATATCAAAACCATGATCACTTTCTGGATTTAATTGAGTTTCCAGTAGAGAGTAGTTATGTCTTCTAGTATTTAATTTAATTTGATTGAAATTACTAAATTCCATGGCACTTAAATACTTGGCAGATGTTCATCACTTTAAATCGTACAGTTCAACATGTTTCTCATTGTGTGTTGTTGATCCCTAGTATTTATGTTTGTAATGTACATGTTTCCTTTAAACCAGTGATCATCAACTTGTGTATGAACAGGCACTGGGAGTGCTTGGCTGATGTGTGCTTACTGTAGCGTGTAGAGGACCGATTTGTGACGTTGCCTTGTGAACAGAGGCGGTTCTTGCCATCCATTCAAACAAGAGATGTGAGGAGCAGAAAAGACTTCAAAACGTAGGCTACACTGAAGAAATACAACTTACAGATACATTATACAACTCACAGTAATAAATATGGCAGATACGAAGAGAAGAGTGTGTAACATTAATTATTCAACAATTGAAATAAAATGAGCTAGAAGTTGTTTAAGACCACAAGTTAGTGAATCGGCTGCGCAATTCAGTTATAAAATTTCACTTGTAATATTAAGATATTAGAAACCTTTTAAAGATTGAAAATTTTTCGAAGAATGTTTAACTATAACTGAAGAACTTTTCTCTCAACAAGTGTAGGAGTTTGAATCTATCAGTTTGTCTCCTTCCACTGTGATTCGTTCCATCCAAGGTCTAGCCGAGGATGTTCAGGTGCAACTAGTAATTATTTATCAGTCTTTCATTTGTTATTCTTTGGCCAGTAGATGAAGATACTGATGTTAGCGATACTCCCCAGCTGGTGATGTTTGTAAGAGGCGTTATTGAAAACCTTCAGATTAAGGAGAGCTCATTATATTATTCTCATAAAGGATACTACTACTGGTTCCGATATTTTCATGTAGAGGCTGTATAAATTATTTTGGACTTCCTTGGACTAAACTTGTATCCTTGGCAACCAATGGTACTCCTTCCATGGTTGAAAGTAAAACAGGTATAATAAGGAGTCTAAAGGACGAAGTGAAAAGCGTTAATTTATCCCATGAAGTTATTTCTATTCACTGCATTATACACCAACAGATCATGTGCGAAACAAATAAAAGATGCTGTTATGGAAATAGCCTAGTTGGAAAAATCACCAACATATATATAATATAAATTTAGCTTCCCTTATGAAAAGGTTGCCAGATTTGACAAAGCGTATTACATATAATTTGGAAACACACCTGAAAGGTAAAATTATATACATTTAAAATGGTTAGGGAATCGAAGGTCTCACTCATCGTCAATTTAAGTCTTTCTTGAATGCAATAGTATGGCGATCTGTCATAGTAGTCTGTCTGTAGTGACTAAATCGTGGCAAATTATTTTCTTAGAACCGAGGGAGGAAACATCGTTCACGGAGAAAAAAGAAAAGCCTGTATCAAAAGTGAAAAATGAAAAAATTGATTTGTGAATTTGCCTTCTTAATGGAATTATCTGAATGCTTTAAATTGTTTTCTACAAGGTAAGAACAAGATTATTACACAGTTATATGACAGAGTGAAGGCATTTAATATTATGGAACATTAGCTTAACTAAAAGGATAAGTTACAGCACATTTTTCAAAATTAACAACAATATACTGTAGGCCTACTAGTTTCTTAAGACTTTGAATTTCGAAGAATATATTCACACAACATGCGATCTGCGCCAGGAATTTGATTCGAGATTTAAAGACTAGGAAAGTTTTAAATTTCATTTTCGATTATTATCTGTAATTGGAACTTATTGATTTACTTTTCGATAGTGGATTTAAGGACAAATTTCAAAACAAAAGAAGTTTATCTGACTTTTATATGAACTTTCCATGTGTTAGATTTCCCCGATTGTACAGACATGCATGTTCGGATCCACATATCTGTGCAAACAGTAATTTTTTCCTATGATGAAGATAAACAAGCCATGTCATGGAAGCAAAGTATCAGAGCACAACTTAAAATGTGCTCTCAGATTATGCATTATCCAAAGAATATTTCCAAACGTTGAGAAATTGCTGAGGAAAAAGAGAATTAAACAAATCCCGAAAAATCAGTGCTAATGCCAGTGTTGAGTGAACAGAATGGAGTTAATTTCTGAATTACTATTTCTAGGGTTTTTATGTGTTTTGTTCAACATTTTCCATAACAGAAGCAGTTTACACATTTACATTAATTGTCATACATTGCTCGAATAATTAACATGAAATGTGTATTACATTTCTGAAAGTAATTATAAATTTATTAACTTCTTTGTTGAAAATAGGCTACAATGTTTTTCAAATTGCTTAAGATAGTTTATTTAGTTATTTCCATTTAGCCTGTATCTTTTTGCATAAGAAAACAATTATAACCCTATGCAGTAAATTCATATTGTGGTCCCGCTGCTGAATGTCTTACCTGCCCTGTTACGACTTTCCCTTGCCGAGAGGGCAAGCGGGCAAGGTTTGATGACGACACAGTGCTCTGAGTTGTAGACCACTGCTTTAAACTGTAATGCCATATCTGAAGGAAAACTTTATGAATGTTGGGTAGGTTTGCCATCAAACAAAATGTGGATTTCATTTCTTAAAACTATATTCATAAAGAATAATATTGATTACTAAAGGTTGTAGAGTATTATTTTTCTCTCCTGGGCATGATATATATCGATGACCCAGTTCAAAAGGGAAACACCTCAAAATTTCAACATTGAGAAACCTGAATTCCAAAGCTTCATATTACTGTGAAAAATTCAATTAACACACTTTAATTTGACGATTATAGTTTATGTATAAAACATCATTAACAGAATTTGGAGTAATTTCAATGATCCTTTGATTTTTCACAGCAACATAAAGCTTTAAAAATGCATGTTTCTCAAAACGTTAAATTTTGAGTTGTTTCCCTTTTTTTGAACTGGGCCATCGATATGCACGAATGCCTAGTGAGCAGAAAAAAAAAAGAGGAAAAGAAACACTGCCAACACAATCCTACAGGTTCAGCATAACATGAGGCATAATGCCTGTTTTGAGTTTAAAAAAATGATAAAATGACAAAGTTAGTATAAAATGATATCAGTATTATGGTGTGGCAGACGTGTTGCCATCGTTTTGTGGATCTTCCTGAATTTCTTCTCTCACGACAATTATAACTGTATAATTTATACTTACTGCTGTATAATTGAAGAGTGTGATGCCAAAACTCGCTCAGTCCATTTGGCCATTTTTATGATTTATACATATTTTTTTTAGACCTCTATCATATTTTAAGCTCCTTTTCTTTCAAAACAACGCCAATCCTTGTCTAAAAGTTTGTGTTATTGTGCATGTCACTTGAAAACTCGCTCAGTCCATAAACTGGTGGGTAAAAAACTAGCCCAGTCTTTTCATAAAAATGGACAATGTGTATTGGGATCACGCTGTTCAATTATGGACTTCTGGGAACGGGATAAATTTATCTTGAATGCTTGGGAACGGAAGATACTAAGGAAAATATATGGACCAATACAAGAAGGAGACTGGGATAGGCAGAACATGAGTTAAGAATGAATCAACAAAGAAAAGCACGAAAAGTTTTGGAAGAGAAACATGAAGAAAGGAGAAGGGTTGGATGAGATCGAAGAAGATCTAACACAGATGAACATTAAAAGATGGCGACAAAAGGTTTTGGATGGAACAGACTGGGCCGTTGTATTAAAGGAGGCCAAGGTTCCTATAGGACCAGAGAGAGAGTGAGTGAAATATAATAATAATAATATTAACGATAGGTATGCTCAGTGTGTTTCACTATTTTAACTACATAAAGCATTACTGGCAGAATGAGACTTTTGTACAACTGAATTTTTTTTTTTTTGAAGTGTCAGAATAGAGAGGAAAGCAGGGGATACACTCGACATATTCTTTGTAACATTCTTATATAACTGATGACACTGCCATATTAATCTTCTATCAAGTTTTATTCCGAGATATTTTGTGTTTGTTGCATATGGTATATCTTTGTTATTCATTTGTAATGGAGGTGGTATTAAAGGTCTTTTTGTGAAAACTATTATACTTGACTTTTCTTCATTTATTTGAATTCTCCACTTGTGCACCATTGAGTTAATTTCTGCAAATAACTTTGGACTGTATTTATTGAATTTAGAATACTGAAATAAATTACTGTATTGTCTGTGTATTGAGCAATTTGAGATGATTCATGAATAGGTAGATCAGACCTGTAGATATTACAAAGTGCGGGAACCAAGACTGAGCCCTGAGGAACACCAGCCAGTATTTTCCTGGGTGATGACAATTCTATTTCCAATTTAATTTGAAAAGTTTATCCTGTAAATATGAAAGTTGTCAGAAATATGTTTAGTTTTGAATATAAAGTGCTTGAATTTCCAATGTAGAATGCGCCATTAAGATAGTACACTTGTACGAGCCTCAATGAGAATGGAAAATGTTCTGTTGCCACATGCTTTGTCTATAAAGAGGGCATTTACGTTATCGCAATCACCATAATGTACTGGGTAAATTACGAAATGATAATTAGCAGTGTTGCCAATATAAGTTCAGGAAAGACCAGCAGGCAATAATGAATTTTCCCCAAATTCTTATGCTATCAGTGTAAATAAATGTTTCTTTGAACTGTGAGAAGTTAAATAACCGCTAATCTTTGCATGTCGACTATTTTTCTCCATTGGTATCTAAAATCCATTAGAACTAGCGGAAAAACCGCTAATTTGGTAGCATTAGGATTGGCTGGTGTGTCATACTAGTGTATTTTCATCACCCCTATGTATTCTTTGTAAGTATCGAAACTCTGTAATAAATAAAATTCATCTAATGAGGTGCACAGCAATTAAGAAGATAGGAGATATATGAACTCAACTTATAACATACTACTTACTCACAGACCTGTTACTAAATCTACATATTACTCTGTGAAGAGATTTATTAAATCTACATACTTAGACTTCAACAAACAAAATTTGACAACACAATCCCAAGGGAAAAAATGGAACTCTCTGCATTAAAATCCACAGTTAATTCCCGATTTACCACGAAAATCGTCTGTAGCTGCATTTAGATTGGCAACAGGCCATGATTGTTTGGCTAAACACCTGCATAGAATTGGAATATATCAGTCCCCTAACTGCCCATTGTGCAACTCAAACCAAGAAATGGATTCGGAACACCTCAAAATCTGTGCTTCATTGGCTGGTCACGATAATATCTTTGAAAAATATTGGAGTGCAAGAGGTCAAATGACTTTATTGCCAAACGCCTGGCATTAGAAAACAACAACAACATACTACTGGGATGCTCACAAGAAAATGGAGTAAATTCAAGTCTTGAACATGTATAGTTGTAATATTTATAACAAATTAAATATGTACCGGTATCAATCATTTATGTACAGGGCATTCCCCTCAGCTTACAGCTGGGAACACGAGCATCAGGCATGCTTCCTAAGCTGGTATAGATTGCATTATTATTGATCCCTACTGCCCGTGTATTTTTACTCATATAAGTGATTAATAACAGCATGCACACATATAACAGTGATTAATAATAGCATGCACACAATTAGATGTTTATTTAATGAGTGTTAACCTTCATTACAAGAGTTGTTCAAAGTGAAGTCCATTTACATTCATACATTTCCGACATCTTTTGATAAATTGTTATAGAGTATACATGAAGAACTCTCATAAATTATAGACGAACTTGAGACAATATAAGAAGCGAAATTCCAGGGAGAACTTTGTGTGTGAATAACAACTCCTATAACAGGATACCTAGTCATTGTGGTATACCTGGAAACGAGAAAGTCGATAATATTGCAAAAGAGGCAACATATTTGCATCCAAGACCTCTTCAAGTGATATCTCTATCCAGTGCTTTTACTTCAGTAAAGTCTCATTTTATAAACCTATGGATCAATAATTGGCTCTCTTCTGACAAAGGAAAAATTTTACAGTCCATACAAAAGAAACCAAGTGACCTGGAAATATACAAAAACTTGCCCAGACATGTTCAAACATTTTTAACAAGAGCCAGAACAGGTCACATTGTCACTCAATTGTACCTACACCGATTTCACCTTTCTGATAGTCCTATTTGTCTGTGGTGTAATAATCATGAAGAAGATCTGAAACACATTCTTCTATACTGTCCATCCATAAATCACAAAAGAAGTAAATTAAAATCATCAGTACCGGTTGCAGAAGACACAGCCCTACAGTATATATTGACTACATCCCAACTCTGGCTACTAGCAACAGGCATCTGTAATCAACACTGATTAAAATATTCATGAAAAAAAAAAAAAAACTGAATAGACTACAGTGGACTTTATGTTGTTAGCAAACAGCTGGATACATTAAGAAGATTGATTGAACAACTCCTATAACAGAGTTAGTACTCCTTATAAAATAAAAGTATAATTGTGTGCATGCAATTATTAATCGAAGTTATATGAGTAAAAATACCTGGGAAGTTACGAATCAATAATGACATAATCTGCACCACCCATGGCAAGCTGACGCTGTGCATACTAAGTGTAATAGGAAAAAATTATAATATACAGGGATCCTATCATCAGTACTGGCAATTATCTACAGAGGGTGCAGTTTCACGACACCATGACTTGTGAGCTTTCTGCCAGCAAAACAGCATTAAGGTAAGGCGCCAATGGATACGGACTGGGCCAGACTTCACTGGATCTGACTTGAGCCAGCCTGTGTTACAGCTTACAGACAAGACTGTAGTGTAGCAGACTTCGTGAAGGGAATATGACTTGTGCAGCACAGATGTTAATGGATCTGAGTTCAGAATCTGAAGGTTCTGAACGGTGGCAGTTTGTGCCTAAAATGACAAGAGGTTCACTACTTTTATGATATTACATAGTGTTCCAACAATTTAAAGAATACCTCATTTCTGAAAATACTACAATTCTTTAAAGTAGATAATTGCCTTAAAATGAGTCTGAGTCTGATGATGATCAATTATCTTTGAAAGAACATAGCGATTTTTCTTACATTATCATTCTTTCAACTCGCTCGTGGGTTCTCACCTTGTCATGGTGAAGGAGCTTAAACTTATTGTTTAAGCTAACAAGTAACAAAGAGGTACCCACAGAAACTGCATTAACACCAACGCAGTCCCACTATATTTTTCACTGCTTATGATACATGAAGTCCCTCAGTGTAAAATTCTCCGGAGGTAAAATAGTCCCTCAATTGGATACCCCTCATTTCTCGTGAAAAACAACAACTGAATAGACTACAGTGGACTTCATGTTGTCAGCAGACAGCTGGATACATTAAGAAGATTGATTGATTCTGTCTTTCAACATTCTGCCTGAAAGCTGAGCTAAGCTGTTGCCTAATTTCTGTTCTTCCAAGGACTGATAAATCTAGGCAAACATTCTTAAAAGCAATAGATTCCTCATGCTTCTTAATTTTTAGTGTCAAATGGCGTAAATCTGACACAACAGTGCATGTCAAGCTCGTATCTTTACCCTTAGCAAACAGCAGGCACGGGAAACAAAATAATTTATTAGTATATTCACAACCGCAAATCCAACTGTTTATTTAATTTATTATATTTTTCACATTAAAAGCCCTGCAAAATGTCTTACCTCAGCTTGTTTGTGCTTGCTTTAAATCGAGTTGAGATAATGGCCTTCCATACTTCTTTATTTTACACTTATCTTCCAAGATTTCATTAATTCATTTTGTGTTCTTCCCAAGGGCACGCCTTTCACGGCAAACCCAGCTTTCTCCAATCTTTGCTATTTTCTGCCTTCCTCTTTGTATCTTCGTATGATCCATATATCTTAATGCCGCCTATCATCTGATATCTTCTTCTACCCTGAACTCTTCTCCCATTCACCATTCCTTTCAGTGCATCCTTCAGTAGGCAGTTCCTTCTCAGCCAGTGACCCAACAATTCCTTTTCCTCTTCCTGGTCAGTTTCAGCATTATTGTTTCCTCACCCACTCTTTCCAACACAGCTTCATTTCTTATTCTGTCTGTCCACTTCACACGTTTCATTCTTCTCCATATCCACATTTCAAATGCTTCTATTCGCTTCTCTTCACTTCATCTTAATGTCCTTGTTTCTGAACCATACAATGCCACCCTCCATACAAAGCACTTCACTAATCTTTTCCTTAGTTCTTTTTCCAGAGGTCCGCAGAAGCTGCTCCTTTTTGTATTAAAAGCTTACTTTGCCATTGCTATCCTCCTTTTGACTTTCTGGCAGCAGCTCATATTACAGCTTATAGTACACCTCAAGTATTTGAAGCTGTCCAGTTGCTCTACTGCCTCATTTAGAATTCTCAAGTTTATCTTCTGTATTTTTGTTCCTATGACCATGCTCTTCGTCTTATTTACATTTGAAGAGTCCACTGCAAGAATGATGGATGTCACTTTCTTGTCGAAAATGAACCAAGATTGTCAATGCTTAGCTTAAGACATATAGAATGTACATAGAGAGTTACATGACAGTAACACTGATAGTCATGTCCAGTAATGATCGGAAAATCACAGTTAAGCTTTGAGCGCTAAGCATTTCAAACTTTCAATTGCTTCTCCTGCAAAATGTATTCCAAATGACATCCATCATTCTTGCAGTGGCCTCTTCATTTATCTTCATCCCATACTGCTCACAGCTGTCCTTTCGACTTTAAAGTAGATAATTGCTTTAAAATGAGCCTGATGATGATGATGATGATGATGATCATTTATCTTTGAAAGAACATCGCGATTTTTCCTTGCGTTATCATCCTGTCTCCCAATATTCTGCCTGAAAGCTGAGCTAAGCTGTTGCCTAATTTGTGTTCTTCCAAGGACTGATTGAATTGAATTGAATTTAAGAGGGGGAGGATTTAAACAGCCCTAGCACTGAGACCTAAAAGATCTATTGCGCATCCCCATCATAATATTCATCAGTCCAATAGTTTGATGTTCTTAATGAACTGAATCCGGTGTTGGATCCCGGACTCATTTCACCGGCATTGTCACCTTCATTTCATTCAGACGCTAAATAACCTAGATGTTGATACAGGGTCGTAAAATAGGGTACTGGCGCCTATGATGGGCACAGTGAATTATTTATTGTAATAATAAGGATTTGCGGGTTAGTATGTAGTTACTTTTTGTTCCATATGATTGGCAGTACTGTTAGCAACCATTCTAGCGCATGACCTGTGTCCTGAGAGGATGTGGGAAGCTTCATTTTCGAATTGATTGTGGTCATGGGCATACCCATGATTATTGTCGCTTAAAATTAATAATTCGTTAAGGCTCATTGTTGTCATAAATAGTGTTTGGAGGTTCTGTTGTTACTTGTGCTGTATTCGAAGTTCGATTATTAGCTCCGTTCAGTGTATCTCAGTAAAGGTAAGTGATTATAACGACAAAAATTATACTTGTAGTGTTTAATGGCCCATGCCCATCACTATGTACTAAAATCAATTGATACACAGTGATGGTCACAGTATGCCCATCACTGTTTTTTGTAATTTTACATAATTTAAGTTGTTCATCATGCGTATTTGTAGATCTTGGTACTACGAATATAATATTATAAAACGGATGTTTTAGAACTATTCTAAACCGTAATGGGCACAGTGCCCATCACTAAATATTTCTAAGTGCCCATTACTAGAGCAATGACATAAAACTCACAGACATAGACTACTTCATGTTTAGAATCATTTTATGTCGGAAGATTCTGGAGTAATTTCCGTAGTCAGGACGAACCGCTTTGAGTAGCTAAAAATTTAAATATCCAATGGTAAAAATTAACGCATTAATGTCATATGCATTGTGTTTCAATAGAAGCGCACATTCTTATAAATATGCTCTTTCTTCATATAATTTCATTCCACTTTTGGAATACAATGCATAGGCTAAATACACAGTAGATTGTGCTGATCTAATCAATTTCGTTTCACGTAACTATACACAAAAAATTTAAATATAGGCTATTATCTTAATTTAAATCACATTTATTTTCTCTATTTTCGATGTCAGTAGTTAAAAATTCCTACGTTGACTATACTTCATACTGACTGCATTACGTAGCGATATGTTTACTAAGGAGCCTTGTTTCATCTCCCGAGTTGCTTATGGTTACCAGGCATGGAATGATTAAGTTCACTGTGTTATCGGAGTGAAACATTCGCTGCAGGCCAAGGGTTCACGACAAAACAAAACACTCATAAATTGCATGGTATAACTTCTAAGAAGTCGTTCTAATTATAGTTTGCTTAGTTAGGACATGTCACATGGGAAGAAAATGTAATATCATAACAATGCTTCAGAGACATTATCTTGTTCTCCACCAAAGCATAGTACAGCAATCATTCTATGACAACAAATAACATATAGAGAACTTTTATTTTATGTTATTGAGTTCAGAAATACTGACATCACCAAACGATAGATTTAAATTAAAAAATATATCCTCCAACTTGTTCCTGTTGCAGTAAACTTTAAAAATGCATTACCATAAATTTAATGATTTCCATATATGTATATAAGTAATAAAAGTCCGACGTGTAGATCTACAGCTTTAGTCAAACTCTATTTTATGCCTATTTTTCTTTCAGTCTCAGAATGCCTAATTTTGGAAAAATTAAGTACACTAAAGATCAGTTGATGTCAGCAGTTGCAGCAGTTCGAGATGGTGAGAGAATTAAAACATCTGCTAAGAAGTTTGGTGTACCAAGATCAACACTCCAACGTTACATTAAGGGGCAGGATAAATCTACATTTGGTCCCAAGTCTGTTCTCTCAGGTGACGAGGAGGAAGAAAACAGTGAAGAGTTCTATGTTCTCTTTAGACTGTACGAAGTATTTGCTAAAAAGAAAGAAAAATATTTTGAAAGAAAGGGGACACCTGTAAAACCAGAAGAAATAACGGTTGATAGCATGAAAGTAATGACAGATAAAGAAAGAGATCAGCCAGAAGATAACGAAGAAATAATAAAAAGACAGTTAAGCAGTCAAAGTCAAGTGGATGCAGTAGAAATAGCAAGTAACGAACATTTCCAGACAGAAGAAGTGGGTGCTAATATGGGTATTCAAGAAGATAATCTACTGAAGACACCAGAAAAAAATCTCAGCAATGAAGAAAATAAAACATTGAGAGGATCAGAAGTCCGTACATTGGAGGATTGCTTGATATGGCCTGAAACTCCAAAAAGAAAAAAACATTCGTAAAACTGAAAGAATGCCATACGTTTTAACATCGAAGAAATGGAGAGCTCTGTTTAGGAATAAAGAAGAAAAGAAAGCAGAAGAAAAAAGGAAAAAGGAAGAGAGAAAAAGGAAAAGGGAGATGAATAATGGAGGGAAAATAGCTAAGCGTAAAAGAAGTGTTGAATCAACAAAACACGTAAAACATGGAAGAAAAGTTACTGAACTGTCAACGTTGAGCTCTCACGAGAATCCAAAAGACAGTAGTTTAATAACTGTGAGCCTTTCATATGACCAAAATGTTCAAGCAACTACTAGTCCCGGTATTGGTACAAACATATTAGAGAAGAGAAAGGACACTTCAGAAGAGCCGAATAAGCTGCTTTCATCAGGACTCTGTTACAAGTGCGGCGAGTGTTTAAATAATAAGTGTCTTGGTATTTCCTGCAAAAAATGTCTTAAAGTATTTCACAAGAAGTGTCTTCAAAACGAATTCAGTGATAATGATTCAGAAGATGAGAATGTATACTTTTGCAACAAATGTGTGAGAGAATTAGACGACAGTGAAAGTGATTAAGCCTAATAGATTGATGTAAGAAAGAAAAACATTTAGACTCATAATTAATAGAGGCAAGGGCATCTTAGAAGTTGAAAACGAATCAATTAGTTTTAATTTGAAGGTAAATGTCTCACTTTTGTATCAAATATTAAAGTGCCCATCACTGTATACTTAGGTGCCCAAGTCAGAAGCTCGAGTGCCCATCACTATGTTTTTCTCCTCTTTCAATATTGATGTAATTTTAAAAAAATCAGACACATTATTGTAAGTTCTTTCTTGTGTAAAAGGGTCACAAATATATTCAGTTCTTTATTGGAAAAAAATGAGAAATCTACCTCTGTAAATTAGATGTTCCCAACCAAATATGTGTTGCAATGTGCTTAAAGTGCCCATCACTATATACTTTACCCTAACCCAATAAAATTAAAATTAAAAAAAAATGAACTGAATCAAACTACGGACTGGGACAGTTGATAGCTCATCAAGCTTAGGAAAATGTTTTCCAAAGATGAGAGCTCTTTGATGAGCGAGTGCATTACAGACTCATCTCCCTGTAAACAAGTACAAGATAGGTTGATATTATGTCCCATCCTATATAAGTTCTTCTTGAGGGCGCAGTGCCCTGTAAGGAATCCAACTGCCTTATGATTCTACAATCTGCTACAGTATTCGCCTCATTTCCAGCATCTCAACAATGGATTCCCCACAACAGTCTCTTCTGTTGAAAATACGTGGGAAAAGACATAAATAACTTGCATCTCCGATCTTCAGCCAGTAACAATAAAACTCATTACGAGCTTATGGTCAATAAATATACGTCAGTGATTGAACATTTTATGCTAGCATTTTAACGTGGCCAAAATGATGTTCAGCATTTACTGGTATCTAATACACTCCAAAATGTCATATTCTTGTCAACAATCCGCAATGACCTGAAATAGTCCCACATGAAAAAACCGCTGATCATCTTGACGTTACTTGCGTTTTCACATTGAAACTCAGAGATATGAAAATTATGTCCAAAAAAAAGCATTTGGCATAAAATCCACTCAGAAGGAAGCTTTTCAAAAATAGATATTTTTCACTTCATTGAGTTATTACGTTGCTTTCAATGTTACATCTTTCATGGAGTATGTTTCATTATTAGACTCAGAAGTATTTAGAAACGATTATGTAACATACAGACGCGACAATGTAGGAACAGGGGGAGGAGTTTTTATATGTGTAAAAGAGTGTCTGCAGAGCACTGAAAATTTTAAGGACTCGGAGTTCGAAATGTTGGGTGTAGACATAGCGGATGATTATTCACGAAACATATTACACATCATCAGTTTATACAGGGCTCTGAAAGAAGGCTTGAACGTACTGTGTAAAATAAGAGATATGTTGGAAAACAGACACATTCGCAGCCAATATGTTATCATCGCAGGGGACCTAAACTTGCCCCAGGTAAACTGGCAGGGTACAATAGAGAGAGGGATGGGTCAAGCCCAGTCATTAGTAAACACACTCATCTGGAAACACAACTTAATACAAGTAACAGATAGGGCGACACGGGGAGATTCCTTACTAGACATATTTCTTTTAAGACTATCAGAAATAGTCACAGGTATTGAAGTGATTCCAGGTATTAGTGACCACGGACCACGACGCGGTAATTCTTGAAATATTATGGAATGCTAAGGACAAGCAAAGCGGAACAAAGAACAAAAATATCTTGCAATATAACAAAGCGGGCAGAGAAGGCTTCCAAAATTATCTTAGAGAAAAGTACTCGTCATGGGTAGTAAAGGGCAGTAGTGTAGAAGAATGCTGGGCGGAATTCAAGCAGATTATATTAACAGGAATACAGAAATTTATCCCGGTTAAACGTTTATCAAACAATCCCGATCCGGAATATTATAATAATTACATAAGGAAACTGAAAAGAAAACTAAGGAAATCCTACAGTCAGCGCAAGGAAAGCATTGTAAAACAAACAAAATTCTCACAACTATCGAAAGAACTGCTTAATGCGAAGAAGATAGCGCAGGAAAATTACTTAAATAAACTTTTCAAAGGTGAACAAAATGGGTGGGGGGAATTTTATAAATATGTCAAGAGATGATGCAAGGAAAACTATTCGAGCCTTCCTTTAAAGGATGACCTCAATGAATTTATTGTACAGGACAGAGAAAAAGCAGAAAAACTAAATTCCTATTATGCCACTGTTTTTGGGATGAGGGCAATAATACCTAACTTAGCTTCTGTGGAAAATACGGGGCAGTTTTCTATCAAGCCTAGGGACATAAGAAGGATCTCTAAATTGAAAACTCATAAATCAGTAGGACCTGATGGTATCACCGGAGACATATTAAAATTGGGAGGAGAAGCCATGATTCCCTATCTAGTTCGTATATTTGAAATATCAATAAATAATGGCACTGTCCCGCGAGATTGGCAAGATGCAATAGTGGTGCCAATTTATAAGTCAGGGTCTCGCTCAGATACAAAAAATTACAGACCAGTCAGCCTCACCTCTGTGGTTTGCAAACAGATGGAACACTTGATTTCAGCATATCTAAGGCAGCATTGGAATGATGCAAATTGGTTACATAATTGTCAGCATGGTTTTCGGAGGGACTACTCATGTGAGAGTCAGTAACTGTATGTCAGGATTTAGCAGACAGAATAGATTCAAATAGCCAAATAGATGCAGTGATTATTGATATTAAACGCGCATTTGATGTAGTCCCACATGACATACTGTTGGTTAAACTACAATCAACGGGGGTTGACTTCAGAGTACTCCAGTGGATCAAGGAATTTTTAACTTGTAGCACTCAGAGAGTACAGGTGGGGGAGGAATTATCGAGCCCAATAGAAATTACTTCCGGGGTCCTGCAGGGGAGTGTCTTGGGGCCCCTTCTATTCCTTGCTTTTGTCAATGATCTGTCAGTTAACATCTTGTGCAGGGTTCGATTATTCACAGATGACTGTATCGTATATAGGGAAATAAAAAGTCATGAACATACTACTCTTCATCAGAATGACCTCAATAGAATAAACGATTGGGCAATGACCAACAAAATGAAAATAAATTCTCTAAAGAGCAAAGCCATTAGCTTTACAAGAAAAAGAAATAAAATAATCGCATTGTATATGTTAGGGGGTGAAACCATTCCGGAAGTTAACAAATGTAAATACCTAGGAATAACATTTAGCAGCGATCTCGGCTGGGGGGGAACACGTTACTGACACAGCAGGAAAGGCAGGAGGGTGTTACACTTTGTGATGAGGGTACTAAGGAAAGGCTCTGATAAATCCAAAGAGATTGCATATAAATCGCTAGTTCGTCCAGTAATGGAATATGGTGCTGCATGTTGGGATCCTTACAGATTAGAACATATTAAGACACTGGAAAAGATTCAAAAACGGGCTCTCAAGTGTTGTCGTAATAATTCACCATTAAATTGGGACACACTCACAGACCGGAGAACGCGAATTCGATTATGCGCAATGTTCAAAACATACAGAGGTGAGCCTGCCTGGAGAGAAAATAAAAAATAGGTTGCAGCTTCCAAATTACTCTTCAAGGAATGACTACTCATATAAATTGAGGGAAAGAAGGCACAGGACGGACACTGGGAAGTTTTCTTTTCTCAATTGTACTATCAAGGACTGGAATGCTTTACCTGCAGACTTACTAAAGGCTTTACTAATAACCAAAAATGTATTTAAAAATAGGCTTAAGGACTTTACTAATAGACGGTAGTATATTATACCACGGCCAACTTGATGTTCCTTTTGCTTTTTTTGTATACGGCCTTGACAATACAGGTAGTAATATTTTCCTGAAATTGGTTAATTTCTCAATTCCACAACGAAGCGCTGTCTGCCAAGCTTTGGTATCCACAGACGAAATACTTAATATGAAATAAAATAAATGATTAAAGAGTAATAATAACACTTATAAATAATAAATAAAAAATAATTAGTATTATTATGTTTAGTTCTGTTAATTATGATAAAAGTGTGAGTTTAAAAGCAGGGAAGGTACCACATAGTAACCTGTTCAGTTTAAGTAACATGATGAAAAAGGCGTAATTTTGTAGTTCATTCACTGAGTAGTACCCCTAGACTAAACTGCGATGTTTCAAAGTAATCACTTGGGTAATTACTTACTGTAACTTGTACTGAGTTTTATAATTTTACTCACTGCACTTATACATTCCACTTGATATTGGAGATTCAAGAATCATAGTTTCAAGATTTTGCAACTCAGTGGATCATAAGCCGCATTCTTCGAAGAAACAAGCTTTTCAGCTAAAGCTGCTGCAACGTTATCTAGAAGCAGTCTAACAAATTTCACAGTAATGATATTAGCAAGTCGGTTTTGGCCGTCTTCATCACAAATTGGCATTGCAAGAGACAGCACCTACACAGTAACGTCTCAATTTCTGAACACAAATTTTCTAATATATTCTTCTGATGATTAAGCAGCTCATCTAGAATCAATTTTGCATGAATACTGCCTTCATCGGTCTCTTTCCTTACATTTTCCTGTTCTTTATGTAATGGATCTCTTTCAATTAGCTGGAGTTTTTCGGTTGTATACGATATCTCATCTTGCTTCTCTTGTAACACCTCATTAAGTTGTGTAATTTTCACATGCAATCTGTTAATTATTTCTTTTTAGCTCCACAAAGTTGACAACGTCTGTTTGCGTCACTTTATGGTCATTTTCAACTGGCAGGAAGGGAATGTCATTAACTGATGCTGAGCCACTCGGAACATCTTGTTCAAATAGTGAAAAACCAATATTACTAAAAGATTTGAGTTTCTTGGGTGGAGGGAGATCAGTTTTAGTAACTGTTCGTCATGGTCTTCTGATATCTGTCAATTATACCTAGGATAATGAGGGAATATTGTTGCCACAGGATTTGGTTTTAATAGTCTAAATTTCCCATTATTAGAATAATCTTCTTCCCTGAAATGTAAACTACAAACGACTGAAGATGGGGAGTTGCTTTAGGAAGAAAGTCTCGGCGTTAAATCACTTTAAGCCATTTTCGCATCTTTCCCTTACTTACTTACGGCTTTTAAGAAACACGGAGGTTCATTGCCGCCCTCACATAAGCCTCCTATTGGTCCCTATCCTGTGCAAGATTAATCCAGTCTCTATCATCATATCCCACCTCCCTCAAATCCATTTTAATATTATCCTCCCATCTACGTCTCGGCATCCCCAAAGGTCTTATTTCCTCCGGCCTCCCAACTAACACTCTATATGCATATCTGAATTCGCCCATACATACTACATGCCCTGTCCATCTCAAACGTCTAGATTTAATGTTCCTAATTATGTCAGGTGAAGAATACAATGCATGCAGTTCTGCGTTATGTAACTTCCTCCATTCTCCTCTAATTCCATTGCTCTTAGCCCCAAATATTTTTCTAAGAACCTTATTCTGAAACACCCTTAATATCTATTCGTCTCCCAAAATAAGAGTCCAAGTTTCACAACCATACACAACAAACCGGTAATATAACTGTTTTTATAGATTCTAACTTTCTGACTTTTTACAGCGGACTAGATGACAAAAGCTTCTCAACCGAATAATAAGAGAGATTCCCTATTTATTCTAAGTTTAATTTTCTCCCGAGTGTCATTTATATTTGTTACTGTTGTTCCAAGGTATTTAAATTTTTGTCCACACCTGTGGAGTAACGGTTAGCGCGTCTAGCCGCGAAACCAGGTGACCCAGGTTTGATTCCCGGTCGGGGCAAGTTACCTAGTTGAGGTTTTTCTGGGGTTTTCCCTCAACCCACTATGAGCAAATGCTGGGTAACTTTCAGTGTTGGACCTTGAATTCACTTCACCGGCATTATCACCGTCATCTCATCCAGAGGCTAAATAGCCTAAGATGTTGATAAAATAACCTACTAAAATAAAATAAAATATTTGAATTTTTCCACCTCTTCGAAGGATACAACTCCAATTTTTATATTTTCATTTCGTACAATATTATGGTCACGAAATATAATCATCTTTCCCTGTCACTCGGAAATTCGTGGAATGATATTGCTCCTCCACTCTTTTTTTCAATTCGAAGTACACAATAGTACAAAAAATACGTCATTTTGAATCATATCACAATAAACTCACATACCAGTAGAAAGAAGCGCAATATTACTAATTATAATCGTACAAGAAACCATACACATATTCCTCAGTGAACTTTGGGAGTCAGTGCCATCTGGCGGGAATTTCATATTTTCTCCATTACAGCTTTAAGACAGGGATCAAAATGAATTGTCAAGGCCAGTAAAGAGAAGCGAAGCGAGCATCAAGTTGGCCGTGATTATACACACTACTTAAAGGGTGTAATTGATATCTTGTTATTTGAAGTGTTCTATCAGTGAGGAAGTGTGTAGTGTCAGTGAAGTGTGTTGGTGTCAGTGAAGTGGCTGTGCAAAGTATTTGAACAGTAAAATGGTTAGAAGTGTTAGTAAAATCAGGTAGAATCAGTGAAGTGAGTGAGTTGACAGCGAAATAAGTGTAGTGCCGAAAGGTTGTATGCTTTTCCCCTATTCTTACGTTTTCTGGATGCTAATGTGGCCTGACTTTTTTATCCCCTGTACAACACTTTCTTCCTTCATTTCAAATTTGGCGCTGATAAATAGTAAAATACTGTATAACAATTTTACTGCCTGTATTGCTAGAGATGGTGATGTGTCTAAATGGGTCAAATTCTTCTCAGTGATGCTTCAGCAGAAAGTGCCAAATATTTCCAGACTCGAATGTTTCATACCGAGCATACCTGGATCGAATGCATTTGTGAAATGAATGTTTTCAATGATAAAGAACAAATGGACTGATTTGAGGAACAGATGCTCACCGTAACTGATAAACTCAGAACTTCAAATTGTTATAAATTTTGACATGCCCTGCAAAGAGTTTTTTTGATGTATTAAAAAAAGACAGTAAATTGCTAAATAAAGCAAAATCAATTTCAAAATACGAAAATGTCATTAAAAATTAGATACTTAGGGCCGAATTCATAGTCAACACTTATAGTAAGGAAACACTTAAGCAGTTGCTTATAATAATTTCCAATTCATAAATCCCACTGAAGTGAACACTTATTCAAATAAGGTAGCTTGTCAGCTTACTCAAGTGTTTCCTCATATGCATTGTAATCAGCTGATTAGGTATATTGTAGATGATGATTATGACTTAATTTAATTTATTGAGTTCTGTAATTAAAATGAAAATGAGTTTCGGCAAGCAAAAGATATATCAGAGATATGGAAAACCCTTTAGAGATGTATAACGATCAACAATTTAAGAGGAGATACCGTTTCGACAAGAACACTGTTGTGAATATTCTGGTGTCTCTCATTTAAATTCACAATACAACCATGAGGCCTACCAATTTCGCCACTGCTGAAAGTACTGGTTGCTTTGAGATTTTATGATACAGCAGCATTTCAGGTAGATTTAAGTGGAATTTTTTTTTTTTTTCGAAAAGTATTCACGTCCCAACAAAGTGTTATTTGCATTTTTGTTTGTATTCTACCCAAGGAATAAGCTGTTAAAATTTGCGTAATTATATCATTTCCACTTTGTTTAGCACAAAAATAACTGAAAAACAAATGAAAATGATTTACTTACAGGAATATTTCCGGAGTTTGCATTAAGCTCAACTGAAATTTTGTTCCATGTCAATTTCTTCTTTTGGAGAGAACAATTATCAATTTTTTTTTTTACTTTCGACGATATCTCCATATTTCATAACTAGTTATCTTAGCTCACTTCTTTCTTTTCTATAAAATGCTTTCTGGACATCTTGTATAATTTTTAGCTCTATAATATTTACTTCTGTATTTGTTTATGACAATAATGCCAATTTAACAATTTGAAGGTGCTGGAAAACAATTGAATGTAGGAAAGAGCTCACGTCTAGCCATGTTGCCATATTTCTTTCGATGTCAAGGGAATGCTCAGGGCATATGAATGAGTAGCATCTCTGCAATACGATCTGAAATAAGTGCTAAGGAAATGCTCATTACTTAAGTGTTTCCTCATTTTATAAGTGACGACTATGAATTCGACCCTAAGACACAAAAATATGAGTGTGTGTGTGTACAATAGTTGTATGTGTAATCCTTCAATATGTAACTTTAATAGAAATTAAGAAAGCATAAGTCACTAAAACAGTCGATAATATTTTCCTTTTTTTTGTTGGCAACCCTAATATATTCACACTTGCTTGTGCTTTCATTTCAGGCAAAAGAAAACGAGCTTGAATTGGAAAATCAATGATCTCAGAACCGAATGTCTCGGAAACAGACACAATCTAAACACGGTTTCTGAAAATATTTGATGTCAACTGGATTTCTTGAGTTTTCAAGGCTGTTGGAGACCAGACAATGCACCAAAAGTCCGTTCCAACTTCGTATTAAGTTGCTGTTTAACATTTTCAAGTTTTTGTTTAGTCTGAGCCAGCACTTCCTGAGCTTGGACCAGATTTGGAGGAAGTCCCTCGTACTTCTCGAGATCATTTCTAATTGAGGAGCATTCACTTTCCATTGCAGTGTAGGCTTCCATTCTCTCTTTTATCAGATGATGATTTTCCGAGACTCCCAGTTTCTGCAGTTCGTCCTGTGGTTAATATAGAAAGAATATTGTAGACAATACTAATAACGAATTTGTGTACTTACATAATAATGAATTATAAAGAAAAATACCTTAAGCATTTCCAATGTTTTCTTGTATTTATCCATTCTATGTTGAAGTAGCTGTGTTTCAGCAACTTTCCTTTCCATTGGCTCCTTGAAGTCCTGGAGTTCTCTCTGTAAAGACTGAATATCCCTATTAAGAAAAAAGTTTTAACAGACAAAGAGAACACATTTATTCTTAAATGGGCTAAACAAAAAACCTGAACATTCTGTATAGAGTAATACAGGTACCATGAATGTGACAGACAAAACGTCATACCAACAGATTTTAAGCATTTGAAACTAAAATAGAGAACAGAAAGATTGTTTGGTCATACTTAGACATCTTTCTTTTAACACAAAGTGTCAAGACGTTTTGAACGTAATAAAATATGTAACATGCTGTTAACTATTTGAGAAAATATGTACCAGACAAATTGCAAAATGTTCACTTGATTTCTAAAAGGGTTGCCACATATTCTGGCTAGTTTTAAGTGTCCCAGCCAAATGATCGAAAATGTATAATTATATTTATAGCTCGTATATATGTAAAACTATCTAACATCGCAATTTTAGAACCATCACCACTTCGTAGTTCAGTTTTCAGTAGAGAATACTTATGTATTTACTGTATTTAATTTAATTGAAATCACTAAATTCCATGGCACTTATATACTTGACAGATGTCACCCACTTTACATCATGAAGTTCAACGTGTTTCTCATTGTGTGTTGTTGATCTCTGGTATTTATGTTTGTAATGTACATGTTTCCTTTAACTGTAATACCATATCTGAAGAAAAACTTTATGAAAGTTGTAGGTTTGTCATCACACAAAATGTGGATTTCATTTTTTAAAACTATATTCATAAAGAACAGTTTATTATTATTATTATTATTATTATTATTATTATTATCATTATTATTAAAGGTTGCAGAATGTTATTTTACTCTCCCCGGCATTATATACATGGAGAAAGGATGTTTCTTGTTACGAATGCCCAGTGGACAGAAAAAAAGAAACAGGCTACCAATAGATTGTCAAAACAATCCTACAGGTTCAGCATAACATGAGGCATAAAGACTTTTGAGTTAAAGGATATGATAGAAGGACAAATCTCAAAATTAGTATAAAATGAGCAAACTTAGAAACCAGAAAGAGAATGTATATTTTCAATGCATAATTCATCAACAACAATATTATTGTGTGACAGAACTGGTTCTACCGCCATCTTTTTGTGGATCTTTCTGAATTTCTTCTACCACAAAGATTGCAACTATATAATTTATACTTGTTGAAAATATAATTATGGACATTGTGGGAGAGGGATACATTTATCTTCAATGTTTGGGAGAGGAAGATACTAAGGAATATACAGGATGAAAACATTTCAACAGAAAATCAAGTTTCTGTGCTCAAGGATGTTTTAATTCTACTTTATGATGCATTTGTACTCAGTCCTCTATTTACTCAGCAGTTAATGTAATGCCACAGTCTACTATATACAGTCACGAAGCTTGAGATGATTTTTTGCATTTCTCACGATAGTTGCTAGCCGCTTGGAGCACTGTGAGTACTAGGAACAATAGACTGTGTCACTGCCATCGTGATCTAATACAGGCCGTAAGGCAGACCATGTGACTCTGTTAACCCGATCACGAAGGGCGGCATTTCAACCATATAAATTAATTTGAATGCATAAAGAGTAACATATATTTCTCTATAATGTAGTATATTTGCATTAATAACATTTAAAACAATGATTAGGAGACACTTCAGACATAATTCCTTGCGAGTTAAGGTGTAATATTATTTTTGGTGTGAAAATTACGTTGTTCGTATGTGTAATACCTGCCTTTATTTTAATTAAATATTGCGAAATTCTTGTACATTCATTTATGCACAATTCAATAATTTTCAGTTGCACTGCACGAATATTTAGATATGTTGAAATTCAGGGGCGAATGCTAGTCACGAAAGTTAGGTTTGCTCTTTTATTCATAGAGGAAGATAGGAGGATATAATAATTCATAATTAATAAAAATAATCAGACCCACATAAATAATTTATTTTATAATTATGAAATCATTACGAGTCATGGATCATATTCGCTTATGAGATATAGAAGTTCGATATGATATAACAAACATGGCCAACAAAACAGTTTATTTAGTTTTTTTCGATCCTGCCAACCAATGCATATTGTTTTATTGAGCTGCACTGAACGAGCGCACATATTCTCTATAATGTCTGTCTTCTCTTGAATAGTCCTTGGGGAAAATGGATTTAATAATAAGATTTCAATAACACACAATTCCGAACTCATTGCAACACTTCAAATTAGTGTTTAAGAATTAATAATACATGCAGCAGCTAACATATGCATTCCGCTCATACAATACAGTAGCGTGCAAATTAATCCGAACAACGTAATTACTTATCCAAAAACACTCAAACGGGATAAAAAAAGGATCTAAGACATACCTCAGTAATCTATGTGGCCTCCCTTGTTCCTAATAACAGCTCTGAGATGATTTGGCATGGATTCCACTAATTTCCCACAAATATTCATTTCTTCATCGCGAAACCATACACCAATGAGGGCAGAAATCATCATCTCCTTTGTAGAACAATCCATTTTTTGCATTCTTCTTTTGCAAATTGACCACAAGTTCTCAATGGGGTTGATGTTGGGTGAGTTGCCTGGCCAGGGGAGTACCCAAATATTCTTCTTGTTGAAGAATTCTGTAGTTTTTAGAGACGTATGGCATGGTGCCAGGTCTTGTTGGAACACACCTCTGCCATCCGGAAATGAATTTTGCAGCTGGGGTAAGATTCTGGTTTCCAATAAGTGAATATATTTGTCAGAATTCATCATTCTCTTGATAGGTATTAATGCTCCAGGCCCTTCATGTGTAAAACAACCCTAAAACATTACTTTAGGGGGGTATTTGGGTGCTTGTTGGAGATGAGCTGCTGTTACTTTTTCGGATTCTTTCCGTATGTAAGAAACACGGTGGCCATGGACCTCGAAATGAGACTCATCGGAAAAAAGTACATTCTTCCAGTCATTCACTGTCCAGTGTTGATGTAATTTTGCCCACATTAAGCGTTTTTTGCACATAACAGGGGTTAGCAGTTGCTTCTTAATAGGCTTACGAGCCCTTTGTCCAACTTCCAAAAGCCTACGCCGCACTGTTGTGACGTGAATATTCGCCCCAGTGGTAGCCATTAACTCACGGGTTAAGTCGACAGCAGTTAGTCTAGGACTTAATTTACTTTTCCTGACAATTAAACGATCATCTGCAGGTGAAGTCTTCCTTTTCCGGCCACAGTTTATTTTTTTCTGGGGTGTGATGGATCCACTCTCCCTGTATCGTTTTATGATCGAATTAACAGTAGCCAAACCGATGTGACATTCTGCAGCAATTTGCCTCTGTGTCATAGAAGAATGCTCTGCTAATGTAATAATTTTAGACCATTTTCGTGGAGTTGTATCCATTTGTGAAGACGACAGAATGTACACAGGATTGCAGTATTAAATCTTCAACACAACTGAAATGCTTATAAGTACAAAACGACAGGCAAAATAACACATATTATAAAAAAAATAATAACAACAGACCTTGAACAATGGAATTGCACGTACTACAGATGTCAATTAAAGCGGTATGAGCAGCTGTGAGGCCAACAATGACAGAAAATGTAAAAATATGTTGTGTTCGGATTAATTTGCACACTACTGTATTACATTGCACTCACAAATCACAACACATTCCTGCTGTCAATACTGCTCTGTGTAATGTTAAATAGTCGTTGGTGTAGCTCTCGGACCAGAGCTTCAAACAACACATAACAGAAGCATGTGTGCCTAGGACAGACTAAGGAGGAAGGCACTTGCGCGCGCATCATATTCTCGCTGTTTCTACGTCTTTCCTGTAGCTCCGAGAAACGAGCAAGCGTTGCGATATTTGCAGTGTGCAACCTGTGGATGGTATTACGCCTATACAATATTCCAAAAATCAAAATAAATTTTAATGTACGTAATCCCATTTTGAGAAATAACACATTCTACGAAAATATTGGGCTTGCGCAGCAAGCATAGCATGCCCTGAGAAATCGCCCCTGTTGAAATTATAGGTTATGTTTACTGTGCCAGTTGCCCCTTTCTGTCTAATTTTAGTGGTCTCCAATGCCCTGCCACTACATATGTATATTATGTCATATGGATATATAGGTTATGTTTACTATATTAACTTTTATTCCTACATTCGCAATTATACATTATAATTAAACAATGTCATGTATGACACCCGTCGCATTCTATTTGTCTGTATTTTAATACTACAATTGAGTACTGAATTATTGTATTTATCTATTACCTAAGAGACGAAGTAACACAATCGTACGTACACTAATTTCATAGGAGTGGTATGGTAAATTTTCTGTCTACAATTAAGGAAGGTAGATGTGCTAAATTAAAATCACAATATAAATTCGTATTTATTGAGCCTCAAAATAGCTTCCATTCTAAACTTAAAATGTTGTTGTTTTCTAATGCCAGGTATTTGACAATAAAGTCATTTGACCCCTTGCACTCCAATATTTTTCGAAGATATTGTCATGGTTAGCCACTGAAGCACAGATTTTGAGATGTTCTGAATCCATTTCTTGATTTGAGTTGCACAATGGACAGTTAGGAGACTCAT
The DNA here is from genome assembly GCF_040183065.1 of Periplaneta americana. Taxonomy (NCBI): domain Eukaryota; kingdom Metazoa; phylum Arthropoda; class Insecta; order Blattodea; family Blattidae; genus Periplaneta; species Periplaneta americana. Next base: position 107,516,143 of record NC_091121.1, read on the forward strand.
ATATTCCAATTCTATGCAGTTTCTTGGCCAAACAGTCATGGCCTGTTGCCAATCTAAATGCAGCTACAGAGGATTTGCGTGGTAAATCGGGAATCAACTGTGGATTATGATGCAGAGAGTTCCATTTTTTCCCTTGAAAAAATGTTGATGCGAACAGATTATGTTAACACTTAAAATTCTCTTCACATTAAAATAACACAGTTTTGTAATTATTTCTGCAACATATTATGCAACAAGAAGTAAACGGAACTTATGGACTCATTACACTAAATAAAACTTAGCAATGATACGCAATAAAGTTATAATATAATATTTCACTGAGCTGCATACACTGAAATAGAAAACCTGAACATACATTACAGCCTGGTCTAGATCGAAAGGCATTGACTGTGCCGTATTTCGCTTTGTTGTGAAAAGTTGTGTAAACTGTGAAATGTTCGTTATCGGTTGTAATAACTGTAAATGGCTAAAATACAATAATATGGGACAAGGAGACGTTTGTGGTACTATAAATATTGTAAGAAAAAGAGGTCAGAGTTATCCTTCTTTCGAAAGATCCAGGAAGGTGAGTTTATAAAATATAATACATACTTTATGAAAATAATATATAAACCTTATGTATTTCACATTTCAATAGTGGAAGGAAGGTGTTAATTTTTTCAAAAGAATACGATATCGAAATTACAATACATTTTATCATCTGCTGGGGAAAGGGTCTGTGAAGAAGCAATAGTAGCGATCCTGGTGGTTGGCAACTATCTATGGATGCATATTTCAAGTGTGTATGTATGCATATTTAGTAAGTATTGAGCTTCGTGACTGTATATACTAGACTGTGGTAATGCCATATGAGGAGCGTTTTTGCAAAAGTCGATAGATGCAGAAATTTTCGATAGTGAGTTACATACGGATATCGTATATTTTCTACCTCCGGAATCGATCTATGAAATCAGATTTACCAAAACTTGATTCATACCGTATGTAGAGACTACCAAACCTTCCAGGTTTTTTTCAAAACTCGATAGATCCTGTCACTTAGTGTAATTTCTGTAAAATCTTGATTTCTGCATCTATCGACTTTTGCAAAAACGCTCCTCATATAGCCTATGCCCACATAAAAGAATTACACTCTCCAATGGTGAAAGAATTCTTCAAATCTGTTAAGTAGTTGCTCAGATTACCTCATAGAAATGTAGAAACATTCTCTCTTTATATGTTAATATTGATAAAGTAACATTTATATGCATATCATGGAATACAATGATATCCGTATAAAAATAGTGTAAAATGAATATCTTCTTTTGTTGTGCAAGGTCACCTTAAATAAATGCACTCATTTGTATTCACTTCATATTACTTTGACTGAGGTGATACTGATATAAATACATTGTTACTTTAAAACCCATATATTTCGTTAAATATCAGGTCTATAAAAATTTTGAAGACAATAAAACTTGTCGGAAACATTTTTTAAAACAATATTTGTTATGTAACACTTTCCTAAAAATTAATAAGTGAGATATTTAGATTTATTTACTTAAGGCCCTCTTATAATCCCCCTTCTAAAGGAAGTCCTTTGAATGCCATATAGCCTAAAATCTAAGTGAGACTTGACTTATTTTTCATACCAATTTTCATAGAAATCAGTTCAGTCATTACCGCATAAAAGTAACAAACACTGACAGACAGACATACAAACAAAAATTTCAAAAATGCTATTTTTGGTCACAGGATAGTTAATTATACATGTTAACACCAATTATTTTTGGAAAAGCGAAAATTACAAGAAAAATACAGGTTACAGATTTATTATTAGTATAGGTATATTCCTCAGTTCACTCCAAGTTGGACTAATTCGCACTTAAGAATGCAATTATTTTGATATATCCATTTAATATCCTTTTTGTTGCAAATTCGCGCGCGTGTGTGTTTTTCTGTGTTGCTTGAGTAAAACAGGTATAGCAGTTCTACCAAACTACATATATGCCCTCACTGTCCATACCTAGCAGGGTTGCTAGGTTGTTCGTTTTTCCCGTATTCTTACATTTTTTGGATGCTAATGTGGCCTTATGTTTTTTATTTTCCTGTACAACACTTTCTTCCTTCATTTCGAATTTGGCGCTGGGCAATAGTAAAATACTGTATAACAGTCTCTACTGAAACAATATAAATTTTGACATGCCCTTCAAATGTATTAAAAAATGACAGTAAATTGCTAAATGAAGCTAAATCAGTTTCAAAATATAAAAGTTTCGTTAAAAATTATATTCCGTTTCTGTAATCTGTAGTATATAGGAGATGAAACAAGTCCTTTGCGCAAGTGGTGAGTGGAGGGGGCTATTCCAATGACTGCTTTAGGGGAAGTATTGTTTGAATGGAGCGAGTGTATGCAGAGAGGGTATCACTTCTATCTAAACTCAAGATGCTAGTAAGCATCTCACCCCTTAGTGGTCACGAGTCGACGCATCTCGCAACATAATCCAGTACTGCTAGGCTTCGCCCAATCGCTTGTCTCTTTCTCCATCCAAATGCGCTGACTAACTTTACAGATTCCAGAAACAGAGTTTAGATACTAAGACACAAAAATGCTTGTGTGTGTACAATGGTTGTATGTGTAATCCTTTAATATGTAATTTTTTAGTAGAAATTAAGAAAGCATGAGTCACTAAAAAATCTCGATAAAATCGACCTTTTTAATTTGAAAAGTTGGCAACCCTAATACCTAACTTACTTACAAATGGATTTTAAGCAAGCCGGAGATTCATTGCCACTCTCACATAAGCTCGCCATCAGTCCCTATTCTAAACAAGATTAATCCAGCCCCTACCATCATATTCCACCGCCCTCAAATCTATTTTAATATTATCCTCCCATCTAAACCTTGGCCTTCCCAAAGGTCTTTCCCCTAATATCTAGAAACAAATTTTAATTCTATTGAAGGTGAACTGAAGTCAAACACATTACATACCTTCTCAAATCAATAATTCTCTGTTTAAATGTCGTAACATCCAGCATATGACGTTGAAATTTGTTCCTTTTTCGTGAAAGACGAGACTTTTCCACCATCATTCTTGTGTATTGAAGAATAAGACTTGTTGAGCTTTCATCATTTGCTTGTAATTCCTACAAGAGAGAGAGAGAGAGAGAGAGAGAGAGAGGTAAAGAGCAAACATCTATGTGTACTTAGAATATTGTGTATTCAAAGTGCTGCCCCATCAACAAGATGAAAGCAATTTGTAGTGAGCAAACATGCATTACTTTATACACACTTTAAATAAACAGAAGTTGCACCTATTTACTTAGCTTGGGATAAAATTCCTTTCTTATACAAGGATTCATTCACTGTCTGATCTTGAATGAACTCTAGCCTACTGATAGGGTCTTTCTTTTATGGTTTTAACGAAAAAAAGCGAACTTTTTAATGGTTGCAAATTTAAAAGAAATTGTTGAATACTCTAATATCTGGAGTAGGTACAGAATATAACATAAAAGTTTCGCGAATTTTGACGATATCCTCCATCTAAACAATTCTGTGTAATTTCTCATAAATCTACAAAAAAAAAAATCTTTATATTTACGGTAATTTCATTTACGTATTATTTGCTCAAAATAATTTATATTGGCAACATGAAGTTGTTTAAAAGCCAGTCAACAGACTTGTTTAAAGCAATGGGCCTCTGCCTATTTTCGGTCCTATAAAACTGAAATGTTTATCATATATTAAAGCATATATGGGCGTGCATATTGTGGCACCCAACTGGAACATTCTAGAAAATCCTTGTGGCCTCAGGAGTGTACACGGGCATCCAGCGCGACACAGAGGGGGGAGGGGGAGGCGCGGGGAAGTGAAACTCGAGCTTCGGCAGGTGCTGAAGCGCAGCGTGGGGCAAGAAAAAGAAAAACTGCGGGCCCGGCGTGGGCGGATGGAAGCAAGGAAGCACCTGGAAGTAGAATGTTGTGGAGACCCAGAGGCTTCGCGACACAGAACATTCTAGACAATGGTGGTAAATAACTAACAATGTGAGTTGTGGCGAGTGAGTTAGTTAGTCAGCTGCGAGAGAGCTAGTTAGTCTTGGACAGCGGAGACGTATCCAGAGAATCTGAGTTCGAGGTGCAGTGAACTTGAGTGAGTCTGTAACTATGGCAGTATCCAGACGAGTGCAACATACCCGGAGGTCTTGGGTTCGACGTGCAAGGAACCGCATCTGGAAGGCGGGGCTCAATGTGCAAAGTTAGAAATAAAAGTCATACATTATTGTTGTATAAAAGTTACAATATGTACATTTTCGTTATGATATCTCACATAATTTTTAAGTTATTAATTTTTTAATATATTAACATATAAATATTGGTCTAATTTTCATATTTCAAATTATTTTTCGTTAAAAAAATTTCCTAAAATTCTAATAAATGAATAAGGAAATTGACGTATGATTTTTGCATTTAGAAGACAAGTTTTTGAGAAGAAAATATTTCACATTCTCGTTTTTTTTAACCATTACAACTACAACAATTGATGGTCACATCATTTTACGGTAATACAATAAAAAGGATGTCAGTAACATAACACATTTGTGAACTTCTGTGCAAAATTTCAGCCCATTTGAAGAAAAACTATATCTGCTAGAGTATTTTGAAGTCAAGAATGTACTCAAAATCAGAAAGTTGACGAGACCAATGAATAAAAACACTCACACCATCATATGTATTCACTTTAAAATTGCCCAGCTTCGTATGTTGGGGCTTAAGTGACATAGGGATGAACAAACTACAGATTATGAAACATGAATTATTTATTAAACCATTTTTGGAACAATCAACGAAATTTTCATTTTTTGAAGATTTTTTCACTATTTCCACCAATCCATCACCTTAATATCAACGGTTAAAAATGTTACTGAAGTATTTGTGCTGCCCATTGTTGTCACAGTGTGCACTTGGTAGAACTCAGCCACAGGTGGAAGTGCGTGGTAATTCAGTTAAGTATAGCAAAAGAAATGAGTCGCCCAAATTGTGTGTCCAAAAAATCTCGGGCTAAAGCATTGGAAAAACAATGTAAATTTTGCATGTGCGGATTTAATGGAGAAGGCATGATTCCTGTGAGAAGAATGTTCCAATCGAAAAGAATGCTAAGTATGAGTTCACTTAAAGGTGCAGAATTCAGTATATTTGCTAATGCATGCTTGACATTAATTTGGCTATCTGTTGTCAATGCATTACACTAAACTCTCGCTAATTCAGCCTCCTCCTAGTTTACTTATCACTAATACTGTAATAGTTATGACAGAAATTTGCACTGATGCATGTGTTATACTGTATTACTTATACACGTATATACTTATATGTTGTTGTTTTCTAATGCCGGCATTTGACAATAAAGTCATTTGACCTCTTGCACTCCAATATTTTTCGAAGATATTATCATGGTCAGCCACTGAAGCACAGATTTTGAGGTGTTCCGAATCCATTTCTTGATTTGAGTTGCAAAATGGGCAGTTAGGGGACTGATATACTCCTATTCTATGCAGGTGTTTGGCCAAACAATTATGGCCTGTTGCCAATCAGTTAGGGGACTGATATACTCCTATTCTATGCAGGTGTTTGGCCAAACAATTATGGCCTGTTGCCAATCTAAATGCAGCTACAGACGATTTTCGTGGTAAATCGGGAATTAACTGTGGATTATGATGCAGAGAGTTTCATTTTTTCCCTTCAGATTGCGTTATCAAATTTTGTTTGTTGAAGTCTAAGTATGTAGATTTAATAAATCTTTTCGCAAAGTAATACATAGATTTAGTAACAGGTCTGTAAGTAGGAGTGCTGACCTTCTTTGCTAAAGCATCCACATTCTCGTTTCCCAGGATTCCACAATGGGATGGTATCCATTGGAATACAATTCTTTTATTGAGCAGGGGCGGCTCGTCCATAAGAGCTGCGGAGCTGCAGCACTCCCTGTTTTGACAGGAAAATAAAAATAATATTTATTTTAATTTTTAGAAGAATTGTTACAGCTTTTAATGGTAAATTGCTTTATATTTCATCTGGCCGGGAATATGTACTATTATCTCATGCATAATCTTTTTGCGCATCGACTGTATTGGAATTGACACTGCATTCAAAGTCGTCCTGGGATCTGCAGGGTGGGACAGCTCGTAAGAGAGTGTGTCTTAAGGGTCAGGGGGTAGAGAGGTGAAGGGAAGCAGAGGGAAACTGCCGCTGTTTAAAACCCGTATTTCGCTGCAGTGGCTTGCAGAGCCAGGCCATAAGGGAAGACCTTTCCTCCCCTCCCACACCACTATTGTAATGCTGCGTCAAATGGATTCTCTACTCCCTTGAAACTTAATGACAAAATTTTTATTTTCTTTTCACATACTTATTGTTGTAGAATCTTGTCGAGTTAATGTAACGAAATTAATATTCTCTTTTGCCTTATTATTAGGTATTTATCCAGCCTCCAGCAGAACCTAATATTTGCCTTAACTCAAAATGATTGCACGAGTAGAATCCTTTTGATATAGCACGTAAAATACGAAAGAGACTTCTTTTCCAGTTTTAGAAAATTGTTGACCATCAGTATATCTGAGTGTTGATTTGGTGTGACGTCTTAGTACCGTAACTTAACCAGTGCAAATTTGCAAGCGTGAGTGTGTGTGAATTACAGAATATTAATTTTATTTTTCTCAACTTTCCCTTGTGGAGAAGATTGGTGCAATGAAGTGAAATTAAAGGGTCGTCCGTTACCCGACTTAAATCTTACTCAAGCTTCATCCAGCCGAAACAGTGCATATATGTAAGGAAGTATAACAATGAAATTTACGCTAAGCATTTGTGGTTACATGGATGTGAACAAAAAAAAAAAAAATCTGTATTTTGTTTTCCTTGCCTCCTCTTCGGTGGTGATGCTGCATGGACTAGGAGTGGTGTGACACATTTAGGACATTTGCCCCTAAAAAGCAAAATGCACGAATCTTCGCAGTCTCACCTGAAAAATGTTGTTTCATTGGCTATGTTACGCAACTCATACCGCTGTGCAATTAAGTGAAACGAACAGAACAAACATTCTCAAACATAATCAAGAAGTGAGAAAAAATATTGAAATTATTTTTTAAAAATATTGATTGTATCAAATTTTGTGGCCAATATGAACTTCCCCATAGGGGACATGATGAAAAAACGATTCGAAGAACCCTGGTGTATTTCGTGGGTTGCTACAGTTCGCGAGTAATCTAAATGAGCCTCTCAAAAATCATTTGGAACATGCCACTGTTGAAAGGTAATTCTAAGACAATTCAGAATGCACTGGTAGATTGCAAGTTGAGTGTCTGCCAATCTGAAATTCAGACTGAAATCGATGGTATTAGATTTTTTTTTTTTTTTTTTTTTTTTTTAGCGATTAGCAAATGATGCCACAGACATCTCCCAACTAAGTCAGGAAGTTTTGGTTTTTCGATATATAGTGCATTTATTTTTGTCTATACTTATTAGTAATGGTATCAAGAAGTGGAATTTGTATGTACCAAAATCTAATGCAGCTCTCCCAATCCACAAGTTCACGAGCCGCCACTGTTATTGAGTGATATTAATTGAGAGAGCATTTTAATTATTTCTGCTGTTTGAGATGAAGGTATGTGTTTAGAGACTATTGATAGAATAGCTGCTTTGGAGTCTGACAATATAACTGCATTCTTAAATTTATTGATGTGGCATAGAAGATTCCTGAGACTTTCACTTATTGCAATGATTTCTCCATGTATACTTATATATGTATACACGTGCCAGCAACATGTGGAATGTTCTCGTTTCGATTTATAGTAGACGTGCAAGCAGAGTGATTGCCACAGCTTATAACTCTAATGACATTTTTAAGCACTCTCGCTATTCCAGCATACCTGTACAAAGAATGTCTGGATTAGCAAGATTCTACTCTATTTTTCAAAGTACAATTTAATTTTTACTGACTGCAGGGCTCACATGAAACAAGATACCATTGCAGCAAGTAAATAATCCATGGTGCAACAGTCCATGAAGGAATAAGACCAACCAGTCTACTGCTGTCACGTCAACATGCAGAGGGGAATGATCACCCAGGCAGAATTGGGGTAACATGTGGTCAGCACAATGATCCCCTAGCTGTTACAGCTGGTATTGAAAACTAGATTTTGCTACCTATCGTAGCTCCTCAAATTCATCACAATATTGGATGGGCATTGGTCCCATACAATGATCGCAATTTCGTGAGAAAATTCCTTTCCCATGAGAACTTGGATCAGTGCTCATTCCGTAATGTGAATCCAGGCATGATGTCTTACAAGAGAACATTCCCATTACCCCTTCCCCCCCCACCAACTCTTACACCTGCGCTTACAGCTTGCTAGTTAACTAGACAGAACCGTATTCATTAGAGAGTTTGTTTTAGAAGCATCTCCTTGAAGCATACTACTTGTTACAATGTTTCCATGCCTTAATGTTGTGGTCTAACAAGGAAACATTCCCAACCTAGGGCACTCGATTGTTCTGAAAATTTGTATATAAGTCGCACGCACGCACACACACAAATATTTTCAGTTCAGAACACAGTTTCGAGGAAATTCCGGAAACTTCTCACTTGTTTTTGTGATATATCCACACTTTTGCCACACATATAAAAGCTTATCTTGCAGTGCCCGTGAACATACTACCCCTCTCAGTTTTGTGCAATTAAATCAAAGCTGCTGCAGGGATTTCATGCTTTGTTTTGCACGCATTAGAATCGTAACTTCAAAGGGAAGTTGGTGTCCAAAACTTACAAGGTGCTTCTCTAATGTGGAGTTCACAAATGGAGTTAAAAAATTAGTAAGAGATATGTATCCCTTTGCTCAATACATACACTGCTATGCACACCAACTTGATATTGTACGGTAATGCAACAAGTGAGTTCCAACATCACACCAATAAGAATTTTAAGTTATTTTTTGTGCATTCTCTGCTACTTCCTCTGTATCAAGTAAGAGAACAGATTTACCCCAAGAAGTGTGTAGTTGGCAAGAAGATGCACTATCACCTTTACTTTTTAATTTTGCTCTAGAGTATGCTTGTCTATGCAGATGACTTAAATATGTTAGGAGAAAATCCACAAACTATTAGGGAAAACACGGGAATTTTACTTGAAATAAGTAAATACATAGGTTTGGAAGTGAAACCCGAAAAGACGAAGTATATGATTATGTCTCGTGACCAGAACATTGTACAAAATGGAAATATAAAAATTGGAGATTTATTCTTCAAAGAGGTTGAAAAATTCAAATATCTTGGAGCAACAGCAACAAATATAAACGACACTCGGGAGGAAATTAAATGCAGAATAAATATGGGAAATGCCTGTTATTATTCGGTTGAGAAGCTTTGCCATTCAAACTGCTCTCAAAAAATCTGGAAGTTAGAATTTATAAAACAGTTATATTACAGGTTGTGAAATTTGGACTCTCACTTTGAGAGAAGAACAGAGGCTAAGGGTGCTTAGGAAAATATTTGGGGTTAAGAGGGATGAACTTACAGGAGAATGGAAAGTTACACAACGTAGAACTGCATGCATCGTAGTCTTCACCTGACATAATTAGAAACATTAAATCCAGACCTTTCAGATGGGCAGGGCATGTAGCAAGATGGGCGAATCCAGAAATGCATACAGAATGTTAATTGGGAAGCCAGCAGGAAAAAAACCTTTGGGGAGGTTGAGACGTAGATGGGAGGATAATATAAAAATAGATTTGAGGGAGGTGGGATATGATTGTAGAGACTGGACTAATCTTGCTCAGGATAAGGACCAATGGCAGGCTTATGTGAGGCCGGCAATGAACCTCTGGGTTCCTCAAAAGCCATGAGTAAGTAACACATATCATTGTTTCCTGCCATTAAGAAGTCTGAAAATGCTACTGGAGTGATTAAGGGACAGAACTCTGCTGTTCAGACTGAATGCATGTATGCTTTCATATGTAAGCCGGTGATGCACTAATGTCGAACTATGCAGACTTTCTGCCTAATTTTCTAATTAACCATACACTTAATAATTACAAAATGCATAATAGGTTTTAATTTATTTTAATGTAGTTATTCTATTGCCCTTTAATCTGCACAGTTACATCACTTCTACCCAGTACATAAAATTTCATTACCATTCTCCATTAAAGCCTCAAACTGGACAAATTTATGTCAGAAAAAGAATTACATTATTTAATGAAGTAATGATTATACCAATAAAAGGTTGACAATGTATTTCCCTCTCTTAAAAGTATTTCTCTATAAATGTGTTACTCATTTGTTCTTGGGTTATGGGTGATTTCTTTATATCCACTGTTGATACTGTTTTGAAAAGTTTCAAAGCACATTTCGAAAATCAGTAACTGTTTTTTTTTTTTTTTACTATCTGACCTCCCAAGGCTTGCCTATAGATACAGAATAACACACAATTTACAATAATGGTTGTACATGAATGGACACATGAAAAAAATATATAGATAAAAATACAGATTTTCAATCACAAATATATAATTAAACAATTATGTTGAGTGTTTACCATATAGGTGATTTTTTAAGATGGCAATTGAATACTTAATTATGTTTTGGACAATTTCGTCTTTAATATCTTTACCTAATTTATATTTTCCTTTCCACGTCATAAAAAATTTAGGGACTGTTCCTCAGGACCCCAACAGGAGACCTGTTATTGCGATATTCCGAACGTTGTATTTGTTACGGAAGTAAGGTATTGTTGATTCGTATATTTATTTTTTCTCTTCATCAACATCCATAGGTTGTGCTTTGGACTGTTCAAAGCGTATTGTAGGGTCGATGATCTCTGCTACATATTTTTTCCTATTGATGGCGATGATGTCAATCCTCCATATGCTATCTTGATCAGCCAAACAATGAACTTCTTTGTGAACTTCCAAACCTTTGTTTCGGAGAGCAGCAGCAAGAAGGGAACGAATGATGATGTGTCATTTTATTCTTAAGATTTCTCCCTGAGGACACCTCCCAAGCACATGAGGTAGGGATTCAAACTCCCCACAGTGTCTGCAGTGGAATGTGTCTGTGGAATGTCCTGGAAGAGCTCGAACTGGCACTACCATGGCTGTCATTTTTATCATATCTCTCCATTCTGAACTGGAAAGACCTTGCTTTTTAATAATCCAAGCATTGGCAGATGGTACTTCTGAAAATAATTAAACACCTTTTCCTTTATGAGGGTATGAACACCACTCATTATATTCGTTCTCCTTCAGATGTTGTCTTATTTGACGAACATTCAAATTCTTCATGGACTGGTCTAATTTCAGTTCATTAAGACAGCGATTTTCGATGTTCCTAAAATCTCTAATTATATTGACATGAGTATCACACGAATATTCTAATGAATTGTTGATGTTTAGCTGTTGTAGATAGGCCTCCCAGGAAACTCGTAAAACTGATAAGCACTTATACTTGTGGCTGGTGTAAAGCATGCTGTTAGGTGTGTCGCTAGGAAGCTGCAGAATTTGTTTTACAGCACTTCGAATCATATTATCAGTCTTACTTAGAAACTGTTTTGGAATTTTACTGACATGGGCTGTTTGAAGAGGATAGGTAAGAGCCGGTCTGATAAATTGATTTATTACAAATTTCTGGTGAGGCTGAAGCAAATGAGTTGTAGATAGAGAATCCAAGTTATTTCGGAGCTTGTCCATTATATTTTGTTCGTCAAATACTAAGGCTTGGTTAAATGTAACACCTAAATATTTAATTTTTTGATCTGAAGTAATACTATCAATGCTGCCAAATGTCGTATGGATGACGTCGCTAGTAAGTTGTTCATTTTCAATAACGATTGCCTTAGATTTCATTGAATTTATTTTCAAACCTATTTCTTGCAAATTGTTGATAACCATAGTCATTAACACATTAGCGACAGCACTATCTCTACCAATAATGACAAGATCATCAGTGAATCCTAATATTGTTACAGGATCCTTATCGGGAGTTAATCGATAACCATAAGTATCTGCTACATTTCTTTCAGTTATGTCATTTAGCATATGATCAATGCTCATATTAAACAAGAATGGTGAAACAGGATCACCTTGCATCACTCCTCTCCTTAATTGAATTGCTGCAGTCTGTTTACCCCCAGCTTGAATGCATGTAGTATTATTTACAAGCATGTTAATTAATAATGTCTGTATCCGGAGAGGCAGCACAGAAATTTGAATTGTAGATATCAGATGGTCATGCCCTACGCTATCAAATGCCTTGCTAATATCAAAAAAAATTAGGCATGCTGAGGTCTTATTAGAAGTAGCTGATCGCAGAATTCCATCTATGTTAATATTAATACAGGCTCCAGGAGTCATAAGAAAACCTCTCTGGTATGGATTAAGATTTACAATGTTTCTGATCAAGGTGTCTAAAGTCTTGGATATAACTCTGCGCAAAACAGATGAAATGCTAATTGGACACCACTTGTCCAACGCCACCTTTATGAATCAAAATTGTTCTAGCACCTTTAAACATTTTAGGAACGAATCTTGTACATTGTGCATATTATTTGTAAGTTATCATCAAGAATGTGTGACAACAAAATCGCAATTCGAGTACTTTTGAGTTTTTTTTAAAAAAAGTCATGAGTGCAAAGTCAGTATAGCTGAAGAAATACAGTGAAACCTCGATGCTGGTTTTTCAGGGGACCGGATAAATTATACCCAGAATCGAGAAAAACCCAAAATAGGGGCTTTGCCAAAATTGAAAAAGAAACACATCAATATATTTAAAAACTAATTTTTATGGTCTAATCTCAACTAAAAGAACAAAAATGATTTAAAGAGCTTCACAACATTAAGTACACTGGTTGGTTACATTAAGTTTATCTGTCACTTCTTGAAGAAATCAAGAATGGATGTCTGTTTTGCTGGACATCTTTGATGGAGGAAGAGTAACTCCCTTTTCACCTGGATTTATCAATATTGAAGCTACACATTTATCTTCATACAGCTTCCAGTCCTGCTACCGTTCATCAATGCAATCTTCATTCTCCATGATGTCACCACTGACAGCCTTCATATAACCTGCTTTTCTGAAGCAGTTGGTGATGGTGTGTGCCAGACACTTACCCACTTCTTGTTAGCAGCCCCCATTTTCACGTCCAGCTGTCCCAGATAGCTGCTAAAAATGTCCATTGTCATCCAGGCAGTCCTGTTGTTCTTGTAACTGCATGGCAGTGTGCGGACATTTTTAAAACACCTTGGTTTTTCATATTTACAAATTACCAAGTATTTCAACTTCTCGGAATCATCTGAATTTATACAGAGAAGAACAGTGAGCCTCTCCTTACTCTTTTTTTTTTTAAGTAGGTTATTTTACGACGCTTTATCAACATCTAGGTTATTTAGCGTCTGAATGAGATGAAGGTCATAATGCTGGTGAAATGAGTCCGGGATCCAACACCGAAAGTTACCCAGCATTTGCTCATAATGGGTTGAAGGAAAACCCCGGAAAAAACCTCAACCAGGTAACATGCCCCAACCGGGAATCGAACCCGGGCTACCTGGTTTCGCTGCCAGACACGCTAGCCGTTACTCCACAGGTGTGGACTTACTTTTCTTCCCACCATGGCAGGTCTCTCCTTTTATGTGGAGGCTCTCATCAGGGAGCAGAAGACCCCGTCTCATCAGTATTAAAGATATGTTTGGCATCATAGCCTTCAATGAGACGTGGAAGCACATTGTCTTTCCAATGATCCACCGACTCATCTGAAACAGTTGCACTTTCATCACACACATTTTTGTATGTAATGTCATGCTGCTTAAAGCGATGAAGCCATCCTTTAGAAGCCCTAAAATTGTTTACTTTCAGTCTTAATGCGATGCTTTGTTGTGAATTGATTCTCATGCACCGCAGCACATGATTAACACGTGGTTTCTGACACTGTGTTGCATCAGGTATCTCATCTGGGTACGCATGGTAGATAAGGAGAGGGATAGAAACTGTTACTGAAATGATCTTGGACAAGGAAATAAGCATTTAAGGCTGAAAAAACTCACAATCGAAGTTAATATGCTTTGTTGGGGCAAAAAATTTGCTTCTTAAATGCGGGTAAAACACTAAATCAAGAAACATTAAATCAGCTTAAAAATAGCATTGCGTATATGGGATTTCTGCCAGGACCGCAAAATAAGAACGCAAAATGCAGGTAAATCTTAAATCGAGAAACCCAAAATCGAGGTTCTACTGTATGTCAAGTATAAGGTGAAAGGTCTGGTGTATTAGAATGGCATCAGACTAGATCAGGTGATTCAATCATAGAGATGTATGCCTCAACTACTGTTACATAGAACAAGTTTCTTTCCACCAAACAGGAAAAAATAAAGACTCGTCAAAATCAGTGAATTGTTGTCACGCTTTGTTCCTTTCCAAAGCAAAACCAGGCAATAATTACCTTTACTAACTTGGAATTTTATAGACATTATGGAACAATAGGTTGAAAGCATATTTAATATAAATTTATTATATAATCTGTCAACAACCATCTCAATGTGATTGAAATATTAGTAATTTAGAGTGAACTAAAGAGATGAGTACTTTCACCCATTCAGGCATCTTCAGGTCTCACATGTACATATAAATAACCCAATTTGAGCAACATATTACATCATTACCGCTAACAACAGTAATTACATTTTAGTTTCATGTATGCAGACATACTCAAAATCACTACAGAATTTCGCGTCTGCACCCACAATAACGGTCTTTGAAATGAAGGATTGTGCTTGAGATGAAGGGAACATAGTCTAGAAGAGCTTCCGTCACAAAAAATGTCAACCTAATATTATGTTTATTACGATATTTTAGTTGCTACTGAGCACTAAACCCTCTGATTGAGTTTCTGGCTGATATGTATATCTATTATTACTATTAAATACGAGAAAAATTCGTACCGGCACCGGGAATCGAACTCAGGATCTCTCAGCTCTGCGCACTCTTACCAACTGAGCTATGCCGGGACATGATCCACGGCGCCGGCCGAACCCCTCTCGTAATGTTATTTTACGGCCTTACTGCCTGCACTTGAGACGATACACGTCATATATGCAGGAGCGCATATTTTAAATGACTTTGTGGCCATATTCAACATCAGTTTGATGACAACTGCTAATGGTTTAATACATCAAATATTCATATGTATGAGGTCTCGCCCACCTCACTGAATATTACACGACTAATATGAATATTGTATTATTACTATTAAATACGAGAAAAATTCGTACCGGCACCGGGAATAGAACCCAGGACCTCTCAGCTCTGCGCACTGAGCGCTCTTACCAACTGAGCCATGCATCAGAGAAAGAACAATTGTTTGTATGCATCTGAAGTCTGACTAGTGTAATATGTAGCTATAGAGGAGGAAAGAAACTGGCCACCCTACCCCATTATCTCCTGGCCTAGTTGCCTCATAAGTGGTGTCTTCTTGGTAACACTTGTGAGGTACAGACCTGTCTTCGGACAGTTGACTAAACAACAACAAATAACAACTGAGCACAGGAAAAAACTTTTTCGAAGGCCAGATAATAAACTGAAACTAAGAAATTCTGGTTTGTTTTGCGAAAAATAAAGCTTAATTTTAGGGAATACCTGTAAACAGCCTGCAGTTTCATCAAGTGTGCATTTGGCATTTTCACTTAAGTCATCTTCAGTAATCAGCTTTTCTGAATTCCTTTGCAACTGCAGAGCTGAAAATTAAACATTTCATTTTAAACGTACACAGGTATATTCACTCACTAATATTTCAACTCAAGAATGTATTTTACCTATTACAGAAAATAAGTACTGAAATTCAATTTCATTCTGTTACAATATCGTTGGTAGTACAGTTAATCCTTAGAAGCCGGAATATTTAAGACACTATTGCACGTAAATGTCTAACTCTTAACCAGGGGTTTGTATACCTGCAAAATCGGGTAAATTCGTGTTGGGTTCGTCAGCTGAGAGGCTAAGCCGGGCAACATATTGTGATATTGTGCCTAAGATCACAGGTTCGCATCCCGACCACTGCAGTCAATTGAGCCTGTGGTAAAGGATGGGGATGGCCCATGTAAAGCAATCAGTGTAATGGTATGCATGGAAGCTGACGGGGTTTCAATTTACTGCAATTGAAATGATTTTGCTCCTTTTTAATGGGGGAAAAAAAAAACCATTACAAAAATTTTTTTATTGTTCTAATCAAGTGCAATGCCCTTAATGTTATATAAAATTAAAGAATATCAACGTATTTTATATATAACATACAATTTATAACATATTATATCATGTCATGACCATAATACTAGCTGGCCACTATAATGGACACACAACTCCTAAAGATTAATTACATTTTGTTACTGATGATGGTGGTGATGGGTGGTGGGTGGTGGGTGGTGGCAGTGGCGGTGACGATGATAATGATAAAAACTTAGCTAATTTGAAAAATGTTCGCATACTATACCTGCTGCTCTGTATTCATCCCGTATTTGTGTCAGGGCATTTTTAACCTTATTAATATTAAAACCATTCTTGTTACAGTCTTGCAGTTCATGTTTCGAAGAAAACTGAAAGATTAAAAACACAGAACAGTGGTCAGTGCTGGAAAAATATCACACTTAAGTTCATAAGAGGTGACAAAAGATCATGAATTATCAAGTGGAATATAATGATCGTAATAAATTGGTAAAGAAGGTAATAATGATAATAAAAATATAGATATACGCCATTCAATATATTTAAACTGAAATGACACTTGACATTCATGCTGTAAAAAAAAAATCTTTTAACTAAATATCATACATTATTATCAATAGTACAACATTTGTTTTACGATGGTAAAAATAGATCCAGTAGTATCAGCAAAATTAGAATGTTGTTTTCTCTCCTTGATCTTTCTTTCCCCGAGGCTTAGTGATTTAAGTTTCAACAAAACAATGAAGAAAGGAGTATATCTGACGTTATCAGTGGCACAGTAAGTTACGCACATCAATCCCAGAGTAGCAAAATAACGCATATAAACAACACCAAGCCGTCAAATTAACTATGTAAATCCACACAAAACACTGATATGTAACTATTTTACAGTACAATAGGGTATATAAGTAGAGCACAGTAGGCAAATATGCAGGCAGAGTAGGTTAGTTTAGTTTAGTCGAATTTAGTGTTCAATGACCATTAGTTATTTACCGAGCTGAGTAAGTCATCCACATAATGACTGTAGTTGTAGATAATGGGTGATTTCTTTAAGACTCTCATAAAAGATTTCGATAAAAGCAGGTTAAGAGACATTAAAATTGAACAAGTAAAAGCACTCTGGGACAGTAAGTTTCTTTACAGCAGTAGTTCCCAAACTTTTGAAGGTGTGACCCACTTTTGGGCGAGATTTCAGTTTGAGACCCCCTCCCCCACTACCGTACCAGTTCTTGACTCCATTCCAAAAATGCAAATACCTGTAAATCGTAAACAACTATAATTTTACTCAAAACCAGTGAATACCACCTGAAGTACGTTTTTAAACAACAACCTTTCGAGTATTTTGCGCAAGGAACTCAAATCAATACTGAATCCACTGCATTCAACTGGCTGATATTCCAAAAAATATTAAGGAAAAACTCATTGAAATATGTATCTTCTGATGGAATGTTGAAAATGGGCCCTTTTTTTTAATAGTGTTCACCAGTTTTACATCAAAAGAATACCTCGAGTTTGCAAAAGAAGCTCTTAAATTTTTGTTAACTTTTGCAATCTCGTATTCATGCAAATTAAGTTTGTTTATGATTCCATGAAAACAAAAGCGAGAAACTGAAAAAGATATCACTGTGTGTATAGGAACTTCATTTTTCAAAACCAAATCAATGATTCAATGTAATCACATTTATATGCTTAAAGTACTCTTTATATTTTGTGGCAGCTCAAAAATGGTGAGAAGAATTCTAAAATAAAATTAGTTCAAATATGAAAGGTCAGGTCTGAAAAACAAACACTCTTATCACATTAATTATTTTTTACTTTTTAAGTGCTAAAATATATATATATATATATATATATATATATATATATATATATTTTTACTTTTGTGTTCAGCGTTGTTTGTTTCCAAATGCAAAATAAATGTATGTTAATAAGACGTTTTTGTTTTATTTTGTAAATAATCTCGTGACCTCCCTCAGCTCCTAACACGACCCACCAGGAGGTCGCAACCCCCACTTTGGAAACCACTGCTTTACAGGACACTGTGACCTGAAGAAGTTGCACAGGATGGGACATCACATTAACCTATCTTGTACTCGTTGTTCACAGGGAGATGAGTCTGGAGCTCATCTGCTATGTGGCTGCAATGCTCTCACTCATCGAAGTGCTCTCATCTTTGGAAAGCACTTTCCATGATGAGCTATCGAATATCCCATTCCATAGTCTGATTCAGTTCATCAAGAACATTAAATTACCAGAATGATAGAATGATGGGGAAGTGCAATAGATATTTTAGATCGCTGTTATAGCCCCCTATTTGAATTCAACTCAATTTAATGGGTGGCTTACTCATCTGCTGCTTCCTGAATCTCCTATATAAGAAAAGATACTATGTTTGGATGGAAGGAGGGAGAGCAGTTAGCTATATAATTTCCAAACATATAAAAAGATGGTCTATCAAACTTTGACCTAATCTAGTATACAATTAGCCTTCTGTACGCAGTATGCATGGATTCAATCAACAAATCAGAAAATTTCAAAAAGCAAAACTTGAAGTCACGTGCCAAGCCTGTGTTGAATCCAGCAAATGAGGTAATGAGTGATATTAATAAAGGGAAGTTACTCAGGAATGTGAGCATCGTCACTGTTTGATATTAATAAGATCTTGCTCATGATACTCACCGGGGCCATGCTTAATCACCTCAGTTGCAGAGCAAATGCTCATGTTTTGATATAAATAAAACAGAAGTCATGTTCATTGTTACGAGCAAATGATTACACTATCCTGAGGTAAATATCACTGATAATAATAAAACTGAGAAACTCCTACCAAGTATGAGCATGAACATAGTGTCGCTAGTTTGGTATTAAAAACATCCTCAAATCGAGGAGTATTTGCTCTGTATTCGTTCATCTTTTGTTTTTGCTTTATTTACATCTTTCCGCACTTCCTATCGCTGTTTTGTATCAGAGGTTGGCAACACTAGATAGCCTAACTCAACAAACACATGTTCGGTCTGAGCAGAGGCTTAGTTTACATTCCACAATGGAGGAAAGCACGGCATTCCAAAAACGTTTTGTGGAAATTATTAAAGTACATAAAAAAGTCCTTCAGAAATCACAACTCCCTGGCAGCAAGGGAAGAAAACATGTAGTTGTCGAATCCATCAGGAAAGTAATAAAGCCGGAATTTGGCATGGAAACTACAGAAAACCAGATTATGAAAAAAATTAATAATATGAAAAGCCGACTGAAATCCAAAACAGACCTAAAAAACTGGTAACAAGAAAATCATTTTAAAGAATATCTCCATATACAGGAATCGTGCACAGAACCAGAACACCTGACATTAACGCTGATTAATCTCTCATTTCCATTGCACATAGCCTGCACATTAATACTGGGGACTCCTTTTCTATTTATATATCCATTCCCATGTATAGTTGGTTTTTTATTAACACGTGAGTGCAGTCCACTGCTCCTACAGCATCAGGGAATGTATACTTGTTAGACCATAGAATTTTAGCTGCCTCAAGAGCAGCAGTGGTTGTTGGAAATTGTATCCAATTATCTACTTTTTCCTTAATTGCACAGACAACTTCCCAGAATGTTAAGGACTCAGTTTCTTGTGAAACACCAACATTTTCTGGTACAACAACCTGAAAACCACGCAGTAGCGAAACGTAACACAATTTTTGGGTAGCTGGGGTTCGGAAATAGTGATCTAGGTCGTGCTTTACATCACTAAAAGGTAAACAAAACGCAGAAAAGCTTCTGTTTTGAATTAACTAAATTCTAAATTGATCTTGTTCCTTCTTCGAAAATGTTTGGAAAGCTCAGCTTACCCTGCCTACTCTGACACTTCGCCACTGCTCCTACATACCTTAGAAATATTCTAATTTTTTCTGCATTGCTTAGTGCTTCACCTCTTGTTTCGTTCGATAGGATAAGAAATGTTATGTAAGCCACTGCACATTTTCCCGTTCAAATCTGTATAAATCTTTGTAACTATGCACATCAGAGTCCCTACGTCTTTTATAAATCTTTCTTCTTCGATCAGGAATCACATTCATGAATGCAGCCATCACGTTTATAAACCTCATCGAGTACATTGAGTCTGCTAATGCACTACCTCAGGATATCGAACAGTAATCATTTGCTGGTAACAATGAGCATAACCTCTGTTTTATTTATATCAGAACATGAGCATTTGCTCTGCGACCGAGGTGATTGAGCACAACCTCGGCGAATAACATGAGCAAGCTTTTATTATCAATATCAAACAGTGATGATGCTCAGATTTCTGAGTAACTTCCTTTTATTAATATCACTCATTAGCAGACTCAGTTCCTTCAGTCTATATTAAATGTGATATATTAAATGTGTTAATCTAGTAATAATTATATATAGTACAATAAGAATCGAAATGTGTTATGGGTGTGATAAAAGTAAGTTATTGCATATAGGTATAAAAGTATACAAAAGTATCAAATTTGTTTATAGCGACAAATTGGCAGTGATAAAAGTGTGCAATATTCGTTCAGTGGCCAGTGGATACTCTATATTGACCGAAAATATATCGGCATTAGCACAAATACGTGTACTGTACTCCGGCTGACAGTTAATTACAGTGTTGCCAATGTATGGCTCCGGCTTGTAACTGAAGAAGGCTCTGGGATGTGCAAAGAAGTATTTTGAAATTCCCGCTATTTCCTGTGCAGGAAGTCGTTTGAAAATCCCGCCATTTTTGTGCATGTGGCTCTCCACTGCTGGTAAAAAGAAGCTTCTTGACAGATTACACTTAATCTGCCTTTTGAGCCCCTCTCTTCTATTCTACTCCTCTTGGTGGGATGCGATTTCAAGAAAGAACTGAAGCACCAGTGGATTATAGTGTTTTGCTATCTAGTTACTAAGATGGCCATATATAGAACAAAGTTATACTATGAAAGATTTCATTGCATTAGTGTTAAGATTTATTAAAAAAGCTAATGTTTGTTCGAAAATAAAACATATTTAGTGTCG
Source organism: Periplaneta americana (assembly GCF_040183065.1). NCBI lineage: Eukaryota > Metazoa > Arthropoda > Insecta > Blattodea > Blattidae > Periplaneta > Periplaneta americana. Next base: position 107,537,383 of record NC_091121.1, read on the forward strand.
TGAACTAAGTTACAAACCTTTATGAAATCAATAACCATATGGCATAGAGACTTTTAAAGTACTATTTACAAAAACCATCCATTTTTACATTCAAAGATTTCAAATACCTGCATGAAAATAATATAGCCCAACTTTATTATCAAGTTAAAGAAAGAATGAGAAAGAAGTATATGGGAAATGATGTTAAAGTTCAGTGTTGTGGGGAACTCAGATATAACACTCAAAAAAATAAAGACCATATCATGAATAAGTGGCTTGCAGTCAACAATGGTGACATAAAAAGGAAACAGAAAACAACTGATTATATGGAAATAAATTAACTGTTGTGGAAGTGGGTTCTTCTTGCCCTTTCAAAGATCAATTCTGGACCACTTCTGCAAAGCAAACCCTTGAACTGGCAAAGAAATTAGATGAACCAGAATTCAAGACTTCTAATGGACGACTCCTAGTCCAATTAAATAATGTACAGTAATATACAGTACAGTATTATAGTATAGTGTTAGACATTAAATTTAGTGTGATTAGTAAACTTTAATAGATGTTTGATGACTGAATTACGATAACGTTTATGCAGAAAATGAGATTTCTATCAAGATGATTCACCAACAGAATAAGGACAAAAAGCTGATTTAATATAAGTAGAGTAAACAAAATATTTTGTACTTCTTGGGGTTTGTGGCATGCCATTTTGTTTTTCATTTACACAAATGATAAAATATCCCATTTTTACTTCACACCTGGATAATACAGAAATCTGTCCACAGACCACAATGGAAAAAAAATTACGACCATGTCACTTCCGCCTTGAACCAGGTTTCACTGTATTATGGAACAATAGTGTTAGTTGGGTGTCATGGCATATCTTCAAAAAAGTTACAGCATAGTGTGGAGAATTCTGAGAAAACATCTTAGTGTCTGTACTCATAATAAATTAAAATAGTGCTGTAGTCGCGCCGGTATGCTGTACTGTCTAAAATAAAAACTTGCTGTTACCGTACCGGCAAAAAATTTAGACTCAAAAACATTAATTATGTTCAACTAGTCTTTAATACACTTTGAAATGGAGGATGTGAGATGTCTGAAAACATTTGATTTTGATATCTGGCATAGCAGTAATGGCTGGCATTTCATATCCTTTCCTTAGACATTTGTAAATTCGTTGTTTTATCAAAAACCATGGTGTGGCACCTCAAGAATAGTTGTGATCTGTTAATTTCAAGCTTGCAGACAGTCGTGGTATTTCTAATTAAAGGTCTACTAACCTGATGACACAGCACCTCAAGACTAAAGCCTCCAATAATAAGTAAAGAGACTCTAAATAAACACCTAAATATGCAAGTTTAGCTAAAATTACGATGTCGGTCGATTTTGTTCAGAATATGGCAGTAATCTGTGATGGCCTTATTATGAGAGATCTAACAATACCAGAAGCTTAAAAGCACAATGTACTGTTAAGATCTTTGAATCTATGGTACATTCGCCAGGATCTTAAAGTGAGGATGCATTCTCTGCTTCAAAACATTAAGTTTTCAAAGACAGTGAGATATACAGCAGGACAAAGAATGTTGAAATAAACCCTAGTCAATTTTATAGAAGCCTAACAGAAAACTTCAAGCAGAGGCTTATCAATTCCTACAAGCATCCTACTTACATTCATAATCTAAGATGAGCCATATAAAATGGAAAACACGTAAAAAAAAAAAAAAAAAAAAAAAAAAAAAAAAAAAAAAAAAAAAAAAGACTGTTGAAAGATTTGACTTGTAAATACTTCTTCTTCAGTCCCTCATTTTATCCATTTCATCCACTCCTCTCGATCATGGCTCATTCTCTTCACCTCCATCTTAGTTCTTGATTTGTAAATACAAACATATATAACCTGTAGTGAGTGATCCATGCATCTCAAACTTGTAAACATTTCCATCTTGAAGATAAGCGAAAATACATTCAGGCCTTCAGGGAATACGACTTCAATTTTAAACCACCAGAGCTTTGTAGTTTGTTACATATTATAATAGATTCTATTTAAATTTTAACTTCAGAATGTGAAGGCGCATTAGTATAATGAATGATATCTGGACTAAGAAAATGAATAAGTTACTCTTCTAGTAACAGAAGTTCTAGACTTTTGTTCTCAATAATGTGTTGGGCCACCAGTGCCAGCATTTAACCACATTCATTATGTGCCATTGTCCTGCACAAGGAGGTCTGCGAGATGAGACTGCATGTTGATGAAATAACCTTGAAAAAGAAATGCAATATGAGACTGTATGGAGTCTATTCTAATCAAGGAGATTTTAACAGTACCCCCTAAAATTTTTTTCCAACTGAACTGCTGAATTAAAACCAACGCTAGCATTAGCAGAAAGTGACAAGTACAAAAAATATGAATTACCTTTATTTGTGCTAGCAGAGATTCAACTTAATCTAATATTGTCTGGATAAAATTTTCTGGACAGACCAAGCACACTTCTTTCTTATTGGTATATTTAACACGTCTAATTGCAATGTTAATTCAACATGGTCTTCATGATTTGAAAGTCACTGTATGGTGTGCCTTCACTTCACAGTTCATCATAGGTTCGTATTTTTTCAAAAAAGACAACAGTGGAATAATAGAAACTGCCACAGTAAACGGAGAGTCTACTACAGTAGATTGAAGAACTTCGTCACATCTAGACTGAGGAATCATGACTGAAAAACATAATCTTCATGCAAGCTGACACACTATCCCACATCTATGCCCCTGATTACTGGTACATGGATCTTTGACAATTGTGTCATTGGTAAGCACCTTTCAATAATATGATGTCCGCAATCTCAAAATAACAATCTGGCCAACGTTTGGTTGTAGGGTTACCTTAAAGAACGAATTTTCGTGGCACACCCAACAACAAATGAAAGATGCTGTCTCGCAGAAAATTGGGAATATTCAAGACATTGTCTATAAAATACTATACATGATGTCACAGAAAGAATGGTGTTTGTTGAACAAGAGAACATTTTTTTTTATGAAAAACACCATGTGCTTGTCTCATACCGGATCTCCAAATATCATAATATTTGAGGTAGAAAAGAAACATCACTGTGTTGGGCAGATAATGAACATTGTTCTCTAGTTCGAGAAAAGTATCACTAAGGTATGCTAGCTTGGTGATCCAGTCCGTACTTTGTAAACACCTGACAAGCTCTGATTTATTTTCCCTTAATAAACAATAAATTGAAAACTTCTTTCAGTTCAAATAATCTCTGATATACCTTTCCTAGTAACAACAATCTCATTTCTGTGCAGAAAAGCATATGTTGGTGATCTGACCCCATTTTTTTTATCATACTATGGAGAGATAAGGTTGCAAGAGATTTGAGATATTCAATGCTGTGTCAAATTTTACTAGCGAATCAAAGAACGAATCAAAAGTAGTTTCGAACATCATCTCGAATCCATTCAGTGAACTTTTGAAAGCATTTGATCAGTATAATTCTCTCGAAATGATCCTCAGAAACAAATCATATGGATTAGGCCTATATCCTTTTCTATAACAGAAAAACTTCCTTCCATATGACTTAACAAGAAGAGCTCCTAGAACTATCGTATTGGATGAGAGAGAACTGGAAATTCCGATATCGACTAAGTATGTCTCAATTTTGGATAAAAGTAATGTCGAAATAGGCCTACCCAAGACTATATCAGTGAGCAGTGAAGAACTGATTCGATTTTAGTCTTCCTATTTGTGTGAAACAGCAATTTCAGTAATGACACTGTTCAAGCCAACACAAAGGAATCAACTACAACTAAACAACAATTTGCGTCTAGCTGTCAACAAACTTGAACCAAGACTGAAAAAATTGGCAAGGCCTACAAGAAAACAAACAGAAATGCAATACAGTTCTATTTACTTGGCATCACTTAGTAAAGGTAAAAACTTTTAACCATAGTATTATTTTTATTCAATACCATTTTTAGTGTACTGTGTTTCTTTTATGTTATCGTATTATTATTATTATTATTACTGCACCGCCGCTGGGTCTGGTAGAACTTTCGATCGGTGGAATAAATGATAAATATCATAATAATTATACCAAATAACCCTGCCATGAAACGTTATGATCAGGATGGTAATCAGTTCGCCGAGGTAATTAAGTGACAACAGACATTGCCTACGTTAAAGACAGACATTTATCTAAAATAAACCAAATAATAGTGTCACACAGACTATATATATGTCACAGCATAATGTTAAAACCCAACTGGTTACCTTACATGAATGTTAATCCCTCTTTGTTGGCATCCATCTTGCCGACTCACCTCACTCATAACCAATATTTAACACACATATAATCGTTACACTGAAAATGGACACCCCTCACACGTCACACAACAATGAAAGCTTCCATTTTGAATTCCATACTCGTACAAAGTTTATAGATGAAATCTCTAAGTAAAACATTCCAGAATAAGGCAATGAAACTTCTAGTAGCCCGTGGTTGACTATTAATTACATCACAGCTTGAGATACCAGAACAGCAAATAAAATAGGCCTACCGGTCGGTATTTAAACAGAGTTGACTGCCCAATAGCTAAGCAGAAAATCGCATCCAGTTCAATATAGTTAGCACATCAAATGACTGAGTATAACTTCCCGACCTCGGGAGTAAAACGTTACCATCCTCTATCACTCTTTCTTCCACGATCCAATAGTAGGTTCCCGCAACAACGTGTACGTAACTGGTAACTGAAACTGTATACACACTCCCAGTGTGTACGCTGCCCATCACCAGACAGACGCTACTCTCAAAAATCACTCTTCCGCGGTCCTACCGCAGGTTCCCACAACACGTTGGACTACACAGCTACTAGTAGACTTATCGAACCCGGTTCGATCCCCGGCCTACATAGGAACTCGTGCCCATCACAACGCACATCCTACCTCCAAGCCATCCCTCTAGTGTACCCGACGCCACTAGCCACGAACAACTCGCTTCACAGACCAAAATCCCAAATGGCGTGACTATCTTAACCAATCGGATAACGTAATGAAAAATACTAACTTCCCCCCAGGATATCAACCAATCAGCAATAAATAATAACTTCCCCCCAGGGAATCAACCAATCACTCGCCAGCCTTAGGCTAGACCCTTGTTTTCAACACATCACAGATAACAAGAAAGAACACAATAGACTACGGGAAAACAGAAAGGTGAGAGGGAAGAAGCCATCTACGAGAAGTAAGAAGAACTAGATCAGAAAGGAAAAAACTACAAGCCATCTATGAAGAGTTAGAATAATTAAAACTAACAGAAAAAGTATAAAGATAGAAAAATGTAAAAGAAATAGAAAGGAAAAGAAAGACGTGCCAAAATAAAACGGCACAGACTCCCCCCCCCCCCAAAACTGGCGCAGTTGCTGAACAGCGCCAACTCCAGGTCCAAAGACTCTGTGTGGACAAGTAGGCTACCAAAAAGGGAACTCATCCCCGGCTATGTCCCACCACAAGCCACTAGGTACTGTATCTTCAAAGTGCACAACCAGCACTGACGCCACTGCTGCAACCATCCAGGCGGTCGAACGTGTAAATCGTCTAGGTACCAAGAGTCCACGCGTCGAGCCGGTATCCCCACCGTGCTCCCCTGCGACCCACTTAGCCCTTCAGAATGATTGCAGTCCGTCGCAGTCATCCCAATCAACCAATTCCTTCGATCCACAGACCTCTGGGTAATAGTCACAGCGCACTTCCACCCTTGGCGCAATCAGTGGAATTATCCACTGCAAACGTGATCGATGCAACAAAGCCAAACATAATCAGCAACATCCTAAAGTGACAGAAGGGAAGAAGAAAAAGCACAAGTAGAGAAAAGAAATTAGAAAGGAAGTAAGCTACAAAAGAAAAAGGGGCATGAAAGAGAAGAAGATAAGACAAATGAAGTGAGAAGAGGAAAAGGAAAAGATAAATTTCACGAATAAACGACCCCAAAATAACTAGCCCGAGCTGTGATGATACATAAAAGCCAACCTAGAACTAAGAACACACATGATAATACACAACCCAAAAACCTAGAAATGCATAATAATACAACAATGTTAAAGTGAATAAGATCAACTTGAAAAGAAAGAAATCACATGAAAAATACTAACTTTTAAGTAATGTCTATAACTTGCTTCACATATGACCATTTCTGGTATAATAGTCTTTTCAGCCATTTTATCACTTCCTCTTGATGATATGCACAACTACATATGCTTTCATTGTCCATTCATGAATATGAAAAATAGCACACTCCTTCGTGATACAACAGTTTAGCACACAGTACTCATCGCACCGTCCACTCATAATACACTCTTGTACAAACTTTTACTGGGCAGTTTTAGCAAGTATCCCCTGTTCGGTGCCCTGTACTTTACTATACGTATAACCCAAAACTGACTAATAGTTCCAAAGAGTCCTTAGGCACACAGCTCTGTAAAAACAGAGTTATCAGAACCCGACTTAGTTCTGATCTGATCACCAAACACCGTCTGCCGTGTCGTTTGGCTGTCCTTCACAATAAAGATCCTGGGACGGCCAAACTGACCAGACCAGACTCACACAACCTAACCTAAGCTAACCTAACCTAACCTTTTCCCCCTTTTATGGTTCCCTTAGGGAGAAAAGGTGCCCATTTTAGAAGACTCCTACGTCATGCATGGACTGCAGTGGTGGTATTCTGACCCGCCAACCACACGGGTGTTACTTTCATGGGGAAAAACCCCTGACATGTGGTTGGTGCCGCGCACCCCGCCCTTCCTTAAGCAGAGAAACGTGGGCGCGGAGAAAGTCTTCTTGGGTGCCACAAAACCCAACTTTAAACGGGGAACTGACACGGCAGCTACAAATCTCCTGGTAACCCCTGGCTTCGGTTCCCGATAACTTTTAGCGGTATAACTAGTTATGCCCTTTCCCAACTCGCAAGTTATCCTATCCCATTCCTCCCGAAAACATTCCAAACTGACTCCGGGATCTGGATCGTGGTGTAGAGACTTCTCAACTCCTGGAAACGACAAGGGAACTTCACTCAACTCCGGAAGTACAATCGGAGAACCACTCAGTTCCGGCTGACCAACGCCGACCCGTTCTTTCCCCAAAGAACTCGAATCTACTTCCTGACCTTCCCCTTCATCCCTATGAGCAACCAGGTCCACTGATGTCTCAACTGGGAGCAATTTGGATACATTTTATCGATTAGCAAAGGGGAATTTCACCTCCGAAGCATGTTCAAAATAAAATTCCTCCTGAGGAATGTCTACACTAAGCCCCGTCTCCGCCATGAAATCAGCGCCAAAGATGGCGGGGTTAACCAAACCTTCGACAACCCAGAAACTAAATTCGCAAACTACCTGTCCAACCTTAACTTTCAAACTAACACGTCCACTGACCGAAAGAGACTGGGAAGTAGCCGAGAACAACACCATGTTCCCGGGGATAATCTCCCATCCCTTCTTCCACGCTAATTCTAAACTAACCAAAGAAACGACACTGTGTGTCCAACAACACCTCCACTAACTCTCCACCTAACTGAGCCCTAGCAACGGGGCACTGACCGTGAGGAGGGACACTTATCTCACGAGACACAACCCGAACGACTTCTTCACTCTTTCTCTGATTTTGCTCCACGTGATCCCGTCGATTACATTCACGGGCAAAACGCCCTGCTTTGTTACAAACAAAACACCTATTGCCCTGTCCCAAAACGACGGATCTAGTCGGGGTGGTTCCCGCCAGGGCACCACTATCTAGTATCGCCTGATTCCGCACACATAACGCGTCGAGCTGAAGGAAGTTCTGCGGCCGGTTGGCGCTTAGGTACTGAGCCCTGACCTCGGGGTCGCGCGCCCCTGCCAACGCAGCGTCCACTATCTGACTTTCCGTCAACCCAGCTACAAAAACCTTTTCGATGACTTTTAAATCTTCCACATATTCAAGTAGAGTCTCACTGTCACTTTGTTTACGGTAGAAATACTCCCCGAACAGAAGATGGCGAGTCCTGTCAGGAATGAACTCGTTCAGGATACCGTTATGAAAATCTAGCAAGGTTTTTTCGTCTTCAATGGCCGCCAATACTCTGTTAGTTAACATTCCATTAGCAAAAGGGAAAATCAGATGTAATAGCGAGACCTCATCCAAATGAAAAGCTCTACATATACCCTTAAGCTGTACTAACACCCTCAGAAAATGCATGACTGCCTCTATACTACTAACGGAGAAAACCATCCCTTTCTTCAGAACGGATTCAAAAGGATTAGGCATGTTAGAAAAAAACAAGCTAAGGTAGTCCTTCCTGTCGAGATTGGAAACTTTCACAGGGACTTGAGCTTCATTGGCCACCCCTGAACCCTGTTTCTGCTCTCTCGTGGTCTCCTGACCCGTGACCGAACTCTCCTGGCTCCTACTCTTTTTCAACTTCGTTAGTTCCATTGGGAAAATTTTAGAACATGGATTGCACCTTCCATCCCCTCCCCAAGTCACTAGGGGACGGTGGGAATTATGGGTAATGAAGGGTGGGGGGGGGCCTGCCAACATAAGCTGTGGAGGGAAAAAATTACCTGCTGGAGGGTAGTTTCCCTCTTCCTTTCCCTCCTGTCTTCTCTCCCTCTCTCTCTCTCTCTCTCTCTCTCTCTCTCTCTCTCTCTCTCTTCATCTCTTCATGGGGTGGTATTCTGTTCTTCTATGTCCTTGTTGTATATGTTGTTATTCTTCTTCATGTGCTCATCTTCATTGTTGAATCCTCTAGTCCTCAGCAGCCGGAATCCTCAGCAGTCTCTCTGGAGAACACGTGTTCTTGGTAGAAAAAATTCGGAACTCGTATATATGTTCACGAAGAAGAAAAAAGTGCAACATGCAGGTTGCAAGTGTCAATCATCAAGAATAAATTAGTGTGTAGACGTGATGGTATTTAAGATAAATCATCATGAAAGTAATATTTTTTCGCTTGTAATAATGTTGAGGGATATATATGTTATAATGAAGCGATTTTAAGTTGTATTTTAAGTGCATAAATTAATGTAAATTCATGTGAATAGATGGCAGGCGGGCCGGTGAGTAGGAGCGTTGAGTTAACGGGACTTAAGCCACGAAAAGCCAATCAGAGAAAGAAGGGGTGGCGAAATTAACAGGTGGCGCTGGACATCTTGGCGTGGCGACAGTTTTGTGCCGACGTGCGAAAGGGTTGGATGTGCGACTGTGTTACTCTACCAGGAACATGGAATCGTTCGATATTTTCGCTGTGCATAACTTTAGCAGCGATATCGGTAAGTTGATACGGTTTTTGCAGCAGAAAGGGTTATTAGCAAGTAGGTACACTTGCCCTAGGCATACGAATCTTGCTTGCAGCCCCGATACCCCGCTTTTTTCATCATGTGCTACACGTCGGATCATCATCGGGGCTTGCAGCCCCGATACCCCGCTTTTTTCATCATGTGCTACACATCAGATCATCATCGGGACTTGCAGCCCCGATACCCCGCTTTTTTCATCATGTGCTACACGTCGGATCATCATCGGGGCTTGCAGCCCCGATACCCCGCTTTTTCCATCATGTGCTACACGTCTGATCATCATCGGGTCTTGCAGCTCCGATACCCTGCTTTTTTCATCGGCGCGATGTTTGCGGAGATCGTCAGTGGCCGCCATGATGTTTCGAGGTGGCACGTGTCTCGGACGGAGCGAGATGAAGCGTGAGAACGCGAGAGAGGGAGGAGTCTGCAAGGAAAGTAGCTATTTGCAAGGTAGGTGCGGTGGGGGTAGAGGGGAAGGGTGCAATCCATGTTCTGGAGTTTAAACGTTCCATTTTCACTATCCCCAATCTCTGCATTTCCTTCTCGAACTTTTCCCTATCTACAACTTCCAACTTAACCTCGAGTATATCTTTCAGTCGTAATTCCCAGTGAATCACCCTGTTCCATATTCTTCTAAAACGATATTTCTGGAAATCTGCCTTCAACTCTTCCAAATCTTCTAAAAAGGACTCTACGATTTCTACACATTTGAAAAGTTCCCTAGCGATACAGTATACCGAGGATATTTCCGCGGAGTCTGCTGGGAAATGAACCCCGGTTCCCTAGCTTTGGCTAGAAGAATAGTGACATCTGCGTTCGAGTCAACCTCCGCGCCATGTGCTCTCAGCTCATATAGCAACTCATCTTTATGGAGGGCGCGCCACTCCACCATTCATTTTGAAACACAAACTACAACAAAACAGCACAAAAACCTAAGTACCTCGGCTTTGAGATTCCAAACGCCAATCATAACCACGCTCTGCTACCACTGCACCGCCGCTGGGTCTGGTAAGACTTTCGATCGGTGGAATAAATGATAAATATCATAATAATTATACCAAATAACCCTGCCATGAAACGTTACGATCAGGATGGTAATCAGTTCGCCGAGGTAATTAAGTGACAACACACATTGCCTACGTTAAAGACAGACATTTATCCAGTGGCGTGCGGTGACATTCATCGATACCCCAGCAAATTAAAAAAAAAAAAAAAAAACATAAATTTGTTTGACATAATAGTGAATAAGTGCAATATTAATCATCTTAAATATATTAATATAAATATTTAAAATACTTACATAATGCAGGTATGTTATGGGATAACCGTACGCCAGGAATGAAAGGGCTGTTTTGTTACTTAATGGTGAACTCCATTCTCCTGTCCTGCACAGCAAAGAAACCTACAGTCCTTTCGAAGAATGTGTCCTTTTGCCTGATTTCTTCAAGAAGATCTGCTTCAATTGACAGTAAAGCCAGATTTGATAGTCTTTTTTCGCCAGTCCTGTTTCTTGAATAGGTTTTAATTCGTTTTAATGCTGAGAAAGACCTCTCGACTGAAGCTGTAGATACTGGTATTGTACATATTAGTGAAATTAACTTTGAAAGCTGTAGAAAACATGTCGAAATGGATTTGTCTGACATTATATGTAATTACTCAAATGAGTTTTTTTCTTTAAAATCATCAGCAGCATAGAACACAGTTAGCTCATTTCGCAACCTGACTTCCTCAAAATGGTTACCATAGGCACTAAGTAAGTTAGAGAATTCAATCTGTGGGAACTGCTTTTGATAAATGTCATATATTCCATTCTCACTTGATATTAGTCCTAAAAAGCCTAAGCTACCATAGTCTTGGAATCGACTTTCTAGATGGCTGTCAACATTGTCAAATATTTCATAATATATTTGTTTGTAATTCACATTTCTTTTGCACGATTCTCCGACTTCATCTGCTGTTTCTGCAAAAACAGTTTCAAATTCATTTCTCATGGCTGATATGTTTCTGCGAGTTTCATCTACTTTCTTCCTACAGAAGGCAATGTCAAAAGATTTGCTTTGAAGAATGCTATATAGAACACTAGTAAATGCAAATATTTTGTCAAAAGTTCTCAGCAGAAAACAGAAAGTGAAGTCTCTCAAATTTAGAAGGTAACCCTTTACAGGTGCCAAAATATCTTTCTCAATTTCACTTGAATTGTTTAGCATTGCATCAAACACCTTATATAAGTCATTTCTATGGACATAGACTGTATTTACCAATCTCTTTGTATAATTCCATCGAGTTGGTGCAACACTAGGTAGCCTCCTCTGTAGAAACGCATCTAGGAACTTGGTTCTCTTGGGTGACCGGGAGAAGAAGGCAGCAATGCCACTCAGAGTACTAAAAACAATTTTGCATTCTTTTATATTATTGACTGTGTTTGATAGTACCAAATTTAGACAGTGCGCATAACAATGTACAAATAATGCCTGTGAATGTGTCTGTTTAATAAGTGCTTGTACCCCGTTTATACGACCTGCCATTGAGGCCGCTCCATCATAAGACTGTGCGATTAGTTTATCATTGCTGTCAAATTCCGTTAAGTATTGTCTTATTAGCTCAGCAATCTCTGGAGCTGTGCGATTTTCACTTACACCTTGAAAGCCAATAAACCTTCCTTTTGTTTGGCCATTATGTACAATGGAAAATTGTGCAGTATTAGAGACATCTGTTGTTTCGTCAACTAAAACTGCAACATAATTGGCTAATTTTATTTCTTCTAATAAAGATTTGGCTACTGCTTCTATTAGATCATTTTGTATTCTATTAGACACGCCTTTGAATACTGTAGAGGTTTCTAAGTGTGCTTTCAAGAGGGGATCGTATTCTGCAGTATATTTCAGAAGTTCAACATAGTTACCCCTATTAATGGAAGTACTGGATTCATCATGGCCTCTGAATGCAAGTTCTTGCTTGCTTAGAAAACACACAGCATGAATAAATCTCTTAAGGAGTTCCCTGTTTTGCTCAACTTTCTTATTATGAAAAGTTATTTCATTTTTAAGCTGGTCACTTAGTTGCATGTCAACCCGAACTCTTCCAAAAGAGGCAATTAAATAGGATGCTTTAATGTGCCCAACAGATTGCTCATGAGAAACTGCTGCTTTTGTGAAGCTCCCTAAGTTAATGTAACCTGATTTTGTCCAGCTGGTATTTCTATCTTGGCCAAATAACAGACAATTCCAACAAAATAGAGAGTTATATTTTCTGCTTCCAGCTAGCCATAAATATTTCTCATAAGAAGAAACTGTAAAATTTCTGGTACAATTTTTAGATTTATGTACCAAATCTGGCAACTCAGGGGTTGGCCTACCTTCCTGTACAATGCTCTTCTTTTCTTGAAAAGGCCTCGTTGAAAACGGTCGCTCATGTAGCTTCTCAATTATGCACTCCAATATACTCATTTTTCATATAAATTACAAATGTTCTTAATAAAATTAATATAACGACTAGAATATTTCAATGACAATGCCACAAAGCGAAATGCATTAACTACCTTTAACTACTTCGCGACATGTGTAAATTCTAAGCGTAAACACAATTCAAATTGTAGTTGGCCACGCTTACCAAGTTAACAAACTGAATGCAATAAAAGTCAGTCCAGAAATAACTACATTATAAAACATATTAAATAAATTAACTATGTAGGCCTACTGTTTATTAACAAGTTTACATTCCAGCTAAAAGGTAACTTCCAAATTGATACGAGTAAAATATGTTCAATAATATTATCATCAGTATTTTTAAAACCTTCCGGCTACATTATTGGCTATCCTGATTGATCAATTCACCATTTATACCTCTATGGCTCCACGCCAACGAGCTAGAGAAACTCTAGCTCTTTGCTCCACGCGCTAAGAACAGTGAGCTTTCACTGGCTAAGAATTCTGACGTCACCTAACGCCAGCTTGCAGGATTTCTTACATTATACACGACTAACCCCCTCTCACTCTCTTACCCGCAAATACAACCGAAATATAGAGAGCGCATGCGCTAACTCAGCAAATTCAGTATTGCTGGGTCTGGAGAGCTCTCATCTGACAGCACATCATAGTGGATTCGCGCGTGGGAAATTCAAACTAGATTTATGCAACAATGAATATAGTATAGTAAAACAACGGTGTATAGAAATTACTTACCCCAGCAGTGCTGGGGTTGCTGGGGTTGACTTCACGCCACTGCATTTATCTAAAATAAACCAAATAATAGTGTCACACAGACTATATATATGTCACAGCATAATGTTAAAACCCAACTGGTTACCTTACATGAATGTTAATCCCTCTTTGTTGGCATCCATCTTGCTGACTCACCTCACTCATAACCAATATTTAACACACATATAATCGTTACACTGAAAATGGACACCCCTCACACGTCACACAACAATGAAAGCTTCCATTTTGAATTCCATACTCGTACAAAGTTTATAGATGAAATCTCTAAGTAAAACATTCCAGAATAAGGCAATGAAACTTCTAGTAGCCCGTGGTTGACTATTAATTACATCACAGCTTGAGATACCAGAACAGCAAATAAAATAGGCCTACCGGTCGGTATTTAAACAGAGTTGACTGCCCAATAGCTAAGCAGAAAATCGCATCCAGTTCAATATAGTTAGCACATCAAATGACTGAGTATAACTTCCCGACCTCGGGAGTAAAACGTTACCATCCTCTATCACTCTTTCTTCCACGATCCAATAGTAGGTTCCCGCAACAACGTGTACGTAACTGGTAACTGAAACTGTATACACACTCCCAGTGTGTACGCTGCCCATCACCAGACAGACGCTACTCTCAAAAATCACTCTTCCGCGGTCCTACCGCAGGTTCCCACAACACGTTGGACTACACAGCTACTAGTAGACTTATCGAACCCGGTTCGATCCCCGGCCTACATAGGAACTCGTGCCCATCACAACGCACATCCTACCTCCAAGCCATCCCTCTAGTGTACCCGACGCCACTAGCCACGAACAACTCGCTTCACAGACCAAAATCCCAAATGGCGTGACTATCTTAACCAATCGGATAACGTAATGAAAAATACTAACTTCCCCCCAGGATATCAACCAATCAGCAATAAATAATAACTTCCCCCCAGGGAATCAACCAATCACTCGCCAGCCTTAGGCTAGGCCCTTGTTTTCAACACATCACAGATAACAAGAAAGAACACAATAGACTACGGGAAAACAGAAAGGTGAGAGGGAAGAAGCCATCTACGAGAAGTAAGAAGAACTAGATCAGAAAGGAAAAAACTACAAGCCATCTATGAAGAGTTAGAATAATTAAAACTAACAGAGAAAAGTATAAAGATAGAAAAATGTAAAAGAAATAGAAAGGAAAAGAAAGACGTGCCGAAATAAAACGGCACACTACTAAGTTACTACTACTACTACTACTACTACTACTACTACTACTACTACTACTATATTTTGTTCTATTACGACTACTTTAATTTTATATGGAGAGTTTCTTTTTTTAACTAACGGTAGGTAGCCTACTTCACTATTTGTCATTTACCCATATAAAGCCAGTTATGTAGACCAATTAACTGAGTCTCATTGCCCAGGGTGTACAATTGAAGGCTGGTCTACGCTACACCTGTGATGAGATGAAATGATGATGGAGACTTGGAATATCACGGGAGAACCGAAGCTCCTGGAGAAAACCCATGTATTACTTGGGTCATGTGCTTCCCCAATACAAGTAATAAATTGGGAGTACACAGGGAAACGACTAGCCACTGTGACAGCCTATGTATGTTAATTTTAATTGAATAATACTTTTATTAAATATGAAATATTTTGTGCTTAGTAATGAGATTTATTGTTATCAATAGAAATTTATATGCTAATAAACTATGTTTCCTTTGCCAGCTAGTTTCTTAACAGTGTTTTGATATTTTTTTTTTATTTTATTAGGCTTCAGCAAATCATACTGACAGCTATGTGGGTTGTGGGGTTTGTTAAGAATGTGAACCACTGGTCTGGAGTTATTGAATTGGTGACAGCGAGATGTAAAAACCCAACCAGGTAATCTACACAAGCAGGTTTTGAACCAACGTTCAAGTGCAGCCTAAGAATACGAACTCTGATCACTGAACCCTAGGTCACACCAGTGGTTAAGAGTACGAAGTACAATTTCCACACTTTAGAAGAAATAAAGGAGAGAAAAATCTCCTTGCTATTTGAACTTTCAAAGGAGGCACTAAATATGCTTAGATACACACAGAGAATATTTCTTACAATTGCTATGATGAGTGAGCACTGATGTTAGTGTGTTAATAAAAATTCAACATCACCTGTTTTTGTAGTGAGAGTTACGCCAAATGTTTTGTGGGTGGAGTGATGTTCGTTGCCGATATGTGGGCTACTTGTAAGCTGGAAAAAGTTTTCCAAAATACATTCAGTAACTTATTCAATGTCTAAAATGCAGAACATTGAAGCAGATCTCAACTTGCTAGTAGGGGCCTACATGTCATTAGCCTGGCATAATTTTGTAATCTTGAATTGTGAAATAATTACATTTATGAGGTAATGTTTGAATACAGAGATCCTCGTTGCGCATTTAAATGTTTCTCTTTTCTACCACCAGGAGTGCAAGGAGTATGTTGATGCCTTTACTTTTCCCAAAAAAGAGTCTACTAGAGTCAAAAGAGAAATTTTTTTTAAATTTAATTATTCTTAGTATGGTGCTGATTTAAGTGGTGATTAATTTTTACTCTATTTGTAGTGTACAGAGAGGAGTATTCATCAGGATCTGAAGTAGCGGCCTGCTATCTGGCCGAAGAGCAGCTAGGCACGCATGCACACACAGACACATTACATCACTTCTCTGCTATCTACGTTATCTGTTGTTACCAGCAATCAACATTTGCAATTATAAACAACTGTTTCACAACTTCTAATTGTGACATACCAGCACTGTAGGTTGGGAAAATATTCGTCTATAAACAAGACCGTGTTTTCATAAAAGACGAGTAGGCCTATTTTTTTTTTCGGGACCAAAAAGGGCGCGCTTCCGAACAGGGGCAGCGGCATTTCCCCTAAGGTTAGAGCCCAGTTTAGGTGTGTGTGTATTAATTGAAAAAAAAAATGTCATAAACATGCGACCTGTTCTCAAAATTTTCTTGCCCCTGTACAGAAGAGCGCCCGGAGGGAAGTATAATTGCTATTCAACCAATGGTAGAGGTCTCATTCCACGCTTGTCTTGAAGTTGGACGAAGGTAGAACGCTTCAGACCGTTCAACTTCGAGTCAAACGTGGAATAAGATCTCTGCCATTGGTTGAATTGCAATTATACTTCTCTCCTCCTCGACCGGCAATGTTTACTTCTCCTGTCAGACATTATGGAACGAAGTATAAGCCTACAACGATTCAAGTACACGTTACCATGACATTCTGCATTTGTCTCCAATTGAGCTAGTTAGCCGTATTATTATCTACACACAACACCGTTTCAATATTAAAATGCAATCCTGTATGTTTATATATAACAGGCACATCTTTTGATTTTGCCAAAAATATACTCCCAATGTATAATAGGTACTATTCGATATGCCAATAGACTACGTAGTAGCTTCTCGCATGCAGGCCTAATTCTCATTTCATGACTGACCCATTTTAGAACTGCATGCAGTAAGTTAGGTTATGTACCACTGATAATGGTGTAAATAACTCATATTAAATACATATAACTTGGATCCTACACTTTTAATTGAACACTCACATCTTCTGGAGGACTTTGATCTTTCTCACTTTCTGCTGTCACAGTTTCATCCTCAGTTGTCATACTTTCTTTCTGTTCCGATATGGTCTGGCAATTAGTCCTTGGAGGACTTTCTTGATCGTTCTCACTTTCTGCTGTCACAGTTTCATCCCCAGTTGTCATACTTTCTTTCTGTTCCGACATGGTCTGGCAATTAGTCCTCACAATTCTGTGGGGAGAAAATATATCAGGATTATCCCATTTAAATAACTACCAGCCCAACAGTAAGACAATAATTAACTTTCCAATTTCGTAATACACTGATAGCCTTGGCACAATGGCGAATTTGTCAAAATACATGCACTGTAATTACACAGTTAATGTCCGAAATAATGTATACTAACTGTACGGTTCCAGTGAAAATTTTTCTTAGTTAACCAATGCGTAATTGTACAATTTGAAACATGCGTTTTCCACTAAACAAAGGCAATGGTCAACGCACCTCCTGATCAAAAACAAACACGAAATGACTCATTCAAATATGTATGACAAACTATAACTTGATTTTTTGAAAGATGGCACATGACAGTTAAGCGGCCGAGCTTGGAACTACAGTGCCATGTTGCCAAAATGAACTACCATGCTGCCAGCCAAAGACGTTGTAGTTATATATCTAGACACACAATTGGCGCTGGTGTCGTGTACAAATTTGAAACCTCTCGCGCAGGTTCGCGCGACACCATGTTTGGGGAGCATTCGGAGTTTAGAATATACCATTGAGTATATAGGCGTTTTCTTAGTGGATTTCCTCCTTCACTGTAATATAACTAAACTTATTTACGTATTTTCTAACGTATAATATAAAATAACAGAAGTAAATCTAAATGTTGTAACTAAGCATTCTTTTAAATATAAACGCCTTATGTTGCTCATAAATAGACTTAATAGTCTATTTCTATTTCCTATAACCGAATACATGGAATATTTTTACTTATGTTATTATATACGTTAGAAAATACGTAAATAATTTATTTAAATTATATTACAAAGAGATGAATGTCCGTTAAAAATGTCTATATACCCAACGGTATTATCCAAACACCTAACGCACTGTAATAATAATCCTCAGTGCTTTGAGAATCAGAGGCGATATGACTCTTCTACTGCAGACATTGATTGCAATTCCCTCATTCTTACATCATTGTCAATGACACAATATTGTCAAAATGTGATTGTATTCATTGCTGGCTTAGTTGTTAAATCATCAAGAAAAATATGGTGTAATAAATCTAAAGACTCAATTTATGGTACGTAGCCTACCACCAGTAAACAAAATCTCTTTTATTTTTTAACGAAAGAATAATGGGAGTCTTGTCATATCATCATCTGAGATTATAGAAATATGTCGCTTAAATGAAAGAGTGAATATACAGATGTTGACAGTTCAATGGCATATTACCATCCACTCTTACATCGTGTGAAAGCAATGTGCTCTAGAAGTAGAATACTTGTGCAATCTTTCTGTACTTATAGGAACATATTTTATAAAATGGATCCCAGATTCCTCCCGAGAACCATATTTTAAACTTGTTAAACTGACCATAAAAGTACATAAAGATCTACTGACGTAGCTCAATGGGCTAAGGACCGGTTGGAACTCTTTCGCGGATCGTTATGTACTAAATCCAGAGATGCTATAACTGTGATCATCTTTGCTAAGAACGGGGTGCTTATTATTATCGTTTTGCAGCAAATTCTAATTGCAGAAAATAGAATTTCGATCATTTTCTACAAAAAGATGACAAAAAATATGGAAGGCAAGAATTCCGTTAATTCAATGTCGTGTACTGGGGGACTCTCATCTAAAAATAGTTATTTTTTTATTATTAATGTATTTACGTTATTTATTATACTCTTAAACAAAGCTGCATGTTGAAATTGTAATTAACTATTTCAATACCCACATAGTTTCCATTCCCTTTCTTTTTGGCGAAAATTTAAATTAAATCTCTAGTTTTATTATTCGTCTGTACTGTCACTTTTCATCTTTAACCTCACTGATGTGAACAGTCGATCTTGTCTTTCTTCAGTATTCAGGAGACGTTGGTGAGCTTATGCGCATGCGCGTCATACGTACTCTTCCGTACATGCCTCAATCCACGGACTATTTCTGACCGTTCCGAACCCGTGTCAATAGAGTTGGGCAACACGATTCTTTTTCAGAAGTCGATTCCAACGATTCAATCACACATTACGAATCGATTCTAACGATTCGTTCACGATTCTTCTCAGTCTGCGATTCCAACTATTCTTTTGAATCGTCAACGAGTTCACGATTCTTTCCAGTCTGCGATTCCAACTATTCTTTTGAATCGTCGCAAGACACTTTCCTTTGCAAACCACGCGTAGAACAAAAACGTTCTACATTTCTCTCATAGATGGCATAAGAGGCGAGACATTGGATTGTCTCTTTCTCATTGGCTGGAACCAAAGAGTTTGTAATACTTACTAGAGACACATACCCGTGAGTGGCAGGCAAGAAAAATGTCACAAATTGAATCGGCTAGCATCCGCCATTAAAGGGAGTGTTTGCGGCGCAAAATTCGAAAACAGTACCACAATACATTGATGTAGCCTGGTGATAGAGACACTTTTTTAAACATCTTTTACAAAGGCTGTAATATTTCAAGTGATCTATATTTCAGTGTTTTCATGCAAAGGAAGAGGAAGGTATATGGTGCTTAGGAAATATTTAGTGGTGAAATATGAAATCATAAAAATTCTGGAAGCAGATTTAAAATATAATGAGAATAAATTTTATCATAAAACAATCTATTCATTGTGTAGTTGATGACCACCAAGTTAGAGGTCAGTACAGACTTTTTAATACAATTAGTAGCGGTAATAGTAGGCCTAGAAGTAGTGGTAATAGTAGGCCTAGTAGTAGTGGTAATAGTAGGCCTAGTAGTAGTGGTAATAATAGACCTAGTAGTACCGGTAGTGGTAATAGTAGGCCTAGTATTAGTGGTAATAGTAGGCCTAGTTTTTGTAGTAATGGTAGGTCTAGTAGTAGTGGTAATAATAGGCCTAGTAGTAGTGGTAATAGTAGGCCTAGTATTAGTGGTAATAGTAGGCCTAGTTTTTGTGGTAATGGTAGGCCTAGTAGTAGTGGTAATAATAGGCCTAGTTTTGATGGTATTAGTAGGCCTAGTAGTAGTGAGATCTAGTTAGTAGTAGTGGTAATAATAGACCTAGTAGTAGTGGTAATAGTATGCCTAGTAGTAGTAGTCATAGTAGACCTAGTAGTAGTGGTAATAATAGGCCTAACTAGGCCATCAGCTATATTTTCACTAATTTCTTTGCATTTAATACAACCAAAAACTAGGAGTACATACTGTACAATACGGAAATTACATTATTAATTCATTTATTGTGAAACAAAAGAGTTTTAGACAGATATAGTCGGAGGATTTTCTTATGCACTCTGCTATTATAATCCACTGTAATATGATGGCACCTAACTGTTACAGACATTGTTGAAACCAACCTTGTAAACCTGATTAATTTGTTTCTGGAAAAACTTTATCCAAGAAATATTCCGACATTCTGTAAACACATTCAAAGGAGGAACTGCATTTGTAACATTCTTTCAAATATTAAGATATAAATGCTTTCCTGAGCATCCTACAATAATAGCTATGTTCGAACAATTATTTGCGGCGCAGTATTTAACCATTTTCTAATTATTTCCCTTCAAGTGTACTTATATTTATTCGTACTCCTCAATAAGCACGAACTGCTCGCACTCCCGGCGAAGCATCAACTCCCTTTAATGGCGGCCGAACAGAGGTTCAATTTTGTACGCGAAACTAGCGCCGTTGGTGTCTCTAGTTATATATTACAAACTCTTTGGCTGGAACCATTCAGCATGACCTCCATTAGTCTACAAAATTACCCAAGATAATGTCTCTAAATTATAATTTATCAACCGAACCTTATTATGAAGTACATTTTTTGCATTACATCTCTATTTAACTATGCAAATTTCAGGTTTGTGTTCATTATTTTCCATACTTAACAAATGCAGTACATATTTTGATTTCACTCTCGCTCGGGAGCATTCGACACGGTTCGGATATGTCCGTTGACAGGTTACATCAAACAACGAATAGAATCGTGGGTTACGATACCATGCCGATTCCTAAACATTCTTTTGAATGACGATTCGTTACGATTCTTTTGAACGACTATTCGTTACGATTCTTTTGAACGACGATTCGTTACGATTCTTTTGAACGACGATTCGATAGAATCGTGGGTTACGATACCATGCCGATTCCTTAACATTCTTTTGAACGACGATTCGTTACGATTCTTTTGAACGACGATTCGTTGATACCACGAATCGATTCTTACGATTCTTTATTATTAGTCGTTCGAATGAACGATTCGTTCACGAATCGACCCAACTCTACGTGTCAAAAGCTTGTTGGAACGCCCGACTGCAGTACATGTTTCCGGTTCAGGACTGATTCGGATTGTGTTGGAACGCTTTTTCTGTACTGCGCATGCTCACGATGGTTACGGACGGTTCTTGACTGCTGTTGGAACGAACCTGGTATCAAGCACTGGCTCTGGCACTACGTTATTCAACTAGGATCGTTTTTGTATTGAATTTATGACACAGTAGCTTTTTAAGTAGGCAGTAGTGTCGTTAAGCCGGAAGTGAAGCCTCATATTATCGCCCGTTCTCGGTTGCGTAATCACAATCACCGCAGTCTCGCCCAGTGCGCGAGTACCTAACGTAGAGATGGCCGATATTTCACAAACCGATATTTTGTCACAGGTATTTTTTTTGTCACAGATGAACCTGTGACTGATGATGCGAAATATAATATCGCTACCGAAATCTGCTCCGTATTCAGTAGTCTGTGACTAAAATATCACTAGTGATCGATTCAGTACTCTTATCTCTTAGGAACAGGGAGTCTGTGACGTTCTCAGAACTTTCTCCTCTACGTCGTGGGTTTGCGCATGCGCATGATACAGTAACAGCAATCGGGCGGTGACATTTGATTATTTTTTCGTGATATTTTCTTCAATATTATTTTTTGCAAAGTGATGATTTGTTGCAAAGTTATTAGCGGCATTATAATAATATAATTATCAGTCTGAAATTTTTGTTTTCATAGTTAGTCTGTAGCCTATATATGTTTTATAAATATTTTATGCATTCTCCGAGATCTTTACATTTTCATATAACTGTGAATTCATATTAACTTATATGTATTTTCCACTCAATTTTTACGCAGTAGCAATATTTTTTCAGTTATGCTTTTAATTACAAACAGAATAGTTAAAGGAGCTTACAACATTATCTTAATAATGTCACTGAACGTTATGCTCTTCCGAACTTTCGAAGCATTTCTCAGAAGCCGACAACAGCACCTATAGTATTAAAACCGAACGAGACAAAACTGGCTAATTTGGTGGGCAACTTATTTGACTAAACTAACCTTGAGATAGTTTTCTTCGTATTCCCCTTATACACTTTGCATATACGAATCTGTGACAGGTCAGGTTTGGTTAGTTTAAGCTTTTATTATGCCTAGACCAAGCCCCTACAGTCTCGGCTGCGCGAAACGAGGAAACCGGGGCAAATTGAACGCTGCGCTTGCCGCCATGATGTTGGAGAGCAGACGCATAATAGCAGATCGTAGATCACGCAATTTGACGCTGTGATGATCTAAAATTGACAGATTATGGCCATTTTCGACGTTTAACGTAAAATTATGACGAAATAAACATATTCAAAGTTTCGTTGATATGCGTTAGAACATTAAAGAAAAGAAAATACGTACGCAGCAATTTGTAGAAAACATGCTCATACATCCATAAATAGGCCTACACAATACACATTATAGATTGTATAATTTTACGTTAATCAGCATATTGTTAGGTTTCAGAGAATCGAAAATTATATTAACATACATTACTCTTAGGTCACAAGACATAAATGTATGCACCTTGATTACACAAGTTCTTATTATAATCAAATTCTTAAGTGAAATAAATATGTGATTATCAGTATAGACCTGTTGTTAAGTTTTAGAGAATCGAAAATTATATTACCGGTACTTGTAGACCACAGGACATAGGTAATCTGGCAAAATATAATGTGCGAAGGTAGCCAAATTACATTGAATTCATTCTTCAATTTAATAAACGGAATGCTATCAATTATAAAACGTACTGGTACCTAATACATTGCAAACAATAGGTAACGTGAAGACCTAAAAACTAAACAATTACTTTATGCAAGATAAAAAACCACATAGACCTACTTTTTTGTGTGTGGATTTTTTTTACATATTGTATTGTTATTTTAAATAAATAAAATAGATATATTATCATTGCTTGCGGAGTGATGGTACATAATTTTTACGCACATATGTAATATCAATAAGATGCCATTCCTTGCTTTTGTTAATAAAATATATCCGGCAAAATGTAAAAGAGTTATTTATAGGTGAACTCTGAATCTTAAGTTCACAAAGAAGGCTTAGCTATTTATTTATTTACTTATTTATTTATTAGCTGTATATTTATTTATCCATATATGGATCTTGAATGAAAGTTTATTATCTTGCAGATAAATTCATCTACATAATAAAAACAAAAAGTTATCTTTCCACTAATGTTTTAACATTTGATGTGTAAGTCTAAATACAGTAATTCACTCAGTGGGATTTCTCTACAGTCTGATATACCTGTACTATCAACTAAGTATTCTTTATTGTCGTAAACTACTGATTGATTTTTAATGATATTGATATTGCAACAACAGAGATAATATTATATCGTACCTATTGCAAATGACTTGGAAAATTAAACAGGGATGGTATTATCGCCGCGCTCTCATGGTTAACATTCGGCAGGTCTTTGAAATTTAATTGTATTATTGTTTTAAATTTCTTTGTCGCCGCTCCATTCACTCGCCTCAATTTCAATAATGCAACCAATAAGCTGCTTCCATTATTAAATGACACTTACTTGTCTAATCCACGTGGACTAAAAACGAGGATACAATGTCTTGTGCTGAGGACGAACATTAAGGTATGTGATTAAAAATTAATATTAAAGAGTTATTATTAAGAGTTAAAAAAGCCAACGTACTCGTATATGAAATAATAATAATAATAATAATAATAATAATAATAATAATAATAATAATAATAATAATAATAATAATAATAACCATTTAACAATATAACAAACTAGTGCTTATTCTTATCGAGGAAGTAGACGTGACAAAGTGACGCTTAGAGTGAAACCTAGAGAGCAACAATCGGTCGGCAAAATTATGTTTTAAAAGCACACCGCACGTTATTGTAGATGCCGGCATGTTAAGCATGGGTCCGTGGCGATAATATGTCATCTTTCAAAATTATATTGCCATTACTTTCACACTGTTCACTAAAAACACCCGAGACAAAACAAAGTACGAGTATGACAATCGTGTTTACCGCTCTATTTCTACCAGTAGCATGGCGGCGTAAACATGCGCAGACAGGTTTCAATTTTGGACAGCACACCAGCGCTCTGTGTGAGTCTAGTATACTATATAACGTCTTTGGCCTAGACATATATGATCAACAACTAAACTAGCGTTGAGGTAGTTCTCTTCGTACTCCGCGCATACACCTTACATATACGAATCTGTGACAGATTAGGTTTGGTTAGTTTAGGCTTTGCTATGCCTTGCATATACGATCACCTGCATCTCCACAAAAAATCAAATTCAACGATTTTCATTTCCGATATCACCGAAACTACCTCAGCGCTAGTTTAACCCGATCAATTGCATTTCCACAAAAAATTCCTTAGAAATGCAATGATTTTCACGTCCGAAATTGCCAAAACTACTTCAGCGCTAGTTTCACCATCTTATTATAAATGATGTGATTACTTCAGATATCACCGAAACTACCTCAGCGCTAGTTTAATCCGAACAACTGCATCTCCACAAAAATTCCTTAGAAATGCAACGATTTTCAAGTCCGAAATCGCAAAAACTACTTCAGCGCTAGTTTTACCGTCTTATTATAAATGATGTAGTGATTACACGATTTAAATAATACTCCATTGATTACCAGTACCACTTTATCTTTTGTAAAATCCTATCTGAACTACTGTTTTGTTTCGTAATTATTTTCCAATGTTTTTCCGAATACTTATGTTTCGTTAATTTTTATTCTATGACTGAATATTATAATGTTAATGCACGATTTAAAATAATTATCCATTATATTATATACAATAAAAATGATCAATTTTTAAAACGATTAGGATAATCACATAACCTCAATTTCTCCATATCCAACTACATTTAAAAATGATCAATTGATTCAATATTTATAATATAACCTCTTGATACAAGAGGTTAACTTTTGACATTTATTTATTTATTAATGGTACATGTACATAATTTATTTGTTGGATTTTCCCATATAAATCACTGATGTGTGGCGCGTATAGAGAAATCGCATTCACATTTCATTGCTCTTCAATATTTCCTGCTAGTTTTTATCGGTGTGACAAAATATCGGTGTAATTCATGCATATTGTGCTTACTTATCGATATAAAATATCGGTGTGACAAAATCACAGATAAAAGTCACAGATATTTAATTGTCACAGTCACAGTTGTCACAGATACTTGAAAATATCGTTTAAGCTCATCTCTAACCTAACGTAGCCAAATGACTCCTTGATAGAGAACACGAGATTCTCTTGGTCCCAAGATTACCGATACTAGATCACTCTCGACAGCATCGGACGTCTAGACAGACGGCACTGTAGTACTGATAAAGGAAGCAATACCGCTCTAACCGTGCAGTTCTGTAGGAAGCATTGGCTTATACATTTCCTGGTCCTTTAAATATACATCATGTCGTAGCTCCTATAATACTTAATCAATCGCGCTGTAATTTTTTGGATTGATAGCTCAATGTTTAAGGAAAGCATAGAAAAAAGATCGAACTGAAAATCTTTTTTGGAAAGTGAGAAAAAAATATTAACTTCGATCGAGATTGATCTGTTCAGAATAGACATTTACATCTTCACCTTGGTAAGCGGCAAACTTTTTTTGTTTTTCACGTTAGATAAAGGTCAAAGCGAGAGAAATGTTGAGAAAGGATGGAAATTACATTTAAAAGTGATGGCCACTCAAAATCTTTACTGGTTCTCGAATAACGGCGAGTTAAGCTGTTGGCGCAGGACTCATGACTCAAACGTTTGTTCCGCAAAATTTGTACGGAACCCTTCAACGCATAAAAACCCGTTATTGTATGGATGGTATTAAATGGCATTTTATATAAATATTTAAAGAAAATAATCTGCCCTCAATGAGGGTGACCATAAAGATCCAGAATAAAAGCACTACAGAATTATTTAGAAAGACAGGGATTGTTTAGTAAAAAATTCAGAGAAATGCAAACCCAACACAATCATCAATGGCCAAAATATAAATGGTAATGTAATATTTGGATTGAATCCTTAAGAATATCCAACAACATTTTTTTAATTTCAAAAATCGGAGTCCGAGTGCTTTTAAAATATCACATGTGAATTTAGGGTGTGTGCCACGTGCACCAAACAAAAGATCAGAAACACTCCACTGACTAGTGGGAATGTTATATTTCTCACTTAGATAAGGGATGCAGGACTCATAAATGGATTTCTTCTCATCAACGTGTTGTGCCTGCAGGGCATCCCTCTCGAACGGATTGTACGATCAACGACTAATCCCTTAGATTGAGTCCTGTGGATGGCTACAATATCTGCTCTTCTGTTCGAATCTAAGGATGAAACGCAGTGGATCTCCTCCTATACTTCCCATCCACGACGCTTGAGGACATCAGCAATACCGGTCCTGGCCTTATGGTGTCGATTGTTGCGCAGCAGCTCCGTTTTTCGACAGAATCCCAACACGTGACCAAGAGTTTCCATCTCGTTGCAGCCAGGATGGTGACAACGGGTTGTGTTGAAACTTCTGCTGGGCACAGATCTAACCGCAGATAGATTGCTGGACATTTTAATTGCATTAATGTATTCTGAAATTGATAAATTTGCTTTTGATGACATCCAGGAATTTGCCTTGGGGCACTCAGAATACAAGATAACACCTTTGCCCTTATGAGGTAATTTACACCATGATTCAAAACTTCTGTTTCGCAAGATCTCCCTCGATTGTCGACCTTTAGTGTTGGGAGCAATAGAAGACTTATTGATGTTTACTCTACGTAGACTCAGTTGCTGTTCAAGGTGCAGGTTCCTTACAAAGTTAAGATGCATATCATTAATACGGTGAAGACGATTACAGATGGTGTAACGTTGAATGCTGGCCTCCCACTCTGCACAAAGAATTCCCAAACCTCGGACTTTTTTACTTGCATATAACATTGAATTTTGTGTACCATCGGGCAGCATCATAATTTCCTTCACAGCACTTCTAATAATTTTGTCAAGATCTCGTAAGAATGTATCTGATAACTGAGGTAATGGAGCACATTGTAGAGGGAAAATCAAACCAGGCCATAAATATTCGTTTATGATTTTTAATATATAACATGAGGCTGGCCTTCCATCTAGGCCAGTGGTACTCATTACGTGGCCCGCGGCCACTTGCGGCTCTCAGAAACATTTATTGTGGCCCCTGAACTAATAGGCCTATTACTATTATTTTTATTATATATATATATATATATATATATATATATATATATATATATATATATATATATAATTTCTGTAATAATGTGCAACTGGAGAAAACTTTGGTTACCCTGCATCATTACTGCCAATGAAGATTTTCAACTATTAGCTACTTGTTTTCTTTATAAAGGGATAGAGTCATGATGTCCCACGTGCTTATTATGTGTTGATATAATAATGGGTTGTAAACATGTTTATCTTAATATATATTGCAATAGCATGCATTGAAAATTTGATAAGAAGTGTCCAGAATATTCTCATCCAAGAACAGAAGGCTGAAAATATTAAAAATGTCCCAGATGTCTGAATAGAAATCAATGTATTCCACTGTACATAAAAACGAACTAAAATCAAAGCATAGCATCACGTAGCAGAAATTAAGTCATTTACAGGTGCGGAGATTGTTAAAGGAGTGCCTTTCAGTTGTAGGCCTATGTGACACTTTATTTTCTAAATTTGGAAATTACTAACAGATTACAGATTAAATAACAATTCAACCTTCTCGTGCTATTGATGTGATTTTGCAGAAGAGTAGCAAAGTTCGCCCTTAAATTTCAGAAACACCACTCACAGACTATTATTATTATTATTATTATTATTATTATTATTATTATTATTATTAAATAACTCATAATAATAATAATAATAATAATAATAATAATAATAATAATAATAATAATAATAATAATAAATCCACGTATTTGGTTAAGCTTCAGTGCATTGTGGCTCTCAGAAAATAACCATTTCTCAATGTTGGCTCTTCAATAATCGCCAGTGAGTACCACTGATCTAGGCGGTTCGGGTTCACACCCTGGTCATGTCTGGATGGAATTTGTTGTGGATAAAATACACGTTGCAAATGGTTTTCCTCGGGTTACTGCCGTTTCTCTCATTCATCCCACCAATACACTCCACACTCATTTCATTTATCATCTGTAATAGTCAAAAAGAGGCTGGAATGATATCCAGGAGTAGTGCGGATTTCCGATGCTTATCTAGGTTGTAAGAGCTTGAAGCTCCTGGCCAGGAGTTTGGGCTTGTTAGTAGATTATGGGACCTTGCCTGCAAGGTACAAGAAGGATGGCGTGCTTGTCAGCGTCGATACATGGATGCCACCCGGGCCATCTTTCGGACTTATTGCTAGACAATCATCGCATATAGGGAATACAATGGGCTGTCCTGATCATGTCAACAATCTCCTGATGATTCGAAATAGTGCATTACACCATTAACGGTACAATAATAACTCTAAAAATAAAGTAGCGTATTATGCCATTCCTAAATATTCAAGTATAGAGCTGTAGCATCAGTTTGTTTTGTAACATTTAAATTTATTTTAATGGTAGAATTCTAATGCTTAATTTATTTGCTTCTCTATTCTGAGCCCCAACATTTCTCTTCCTATTATTAATGCTATTTAAAAGTAAAAGTCAATTACACTATCTCAGATTATTTAATTTTATAATATTTTCTTTTATAATGATGTAATTTGAAAGCTTAATTTCTCTATTATGAGTTTTAACATTTATGTTCCTATTATTAATGATTTTAATGGCCCATTGCAACATTTCAAATTGTTTCGTTTTGTAACATTTAATTTTGTAATATAAATCGAAAGCTTAATTCCTCTATTGTGAGTTCTAACTTTTATATTTCTATTAGCCTAATAATGGCTTTTAATTTGTCAGTTATACTACCTCAAATTATTTTATTTTGTAACATTTAATTTTGTAGCAACATAATTGGTCTTTTATGAGTTATAATATTTCTATTTCTATTTAATAATGATTATTAATGATTTTTAATTGCCAGTTATACTACCTCAGATTATTTCATTTTGTAGTATTTAATTTTGTAATGACATAATTTGAAACCATAATTTGTCTTTTATGAGTTCTAACATTTATATTCCTATTATTAATGATTTACTATCTCAAATATTATCTCAAATTATTTCATTTTGTAATATTTAATTTTGTAATGACATAATTTGAAGTCATAATTTATCTTTTATGAGTTCTAACATTTAAATTCCTATTATTAATGATTTTAAATTGCTAGTTATACTATCTCACTTTATTTCATTTTGTAACGTTTTATTTCATGTGAAAAAAAAAATGGAATACTTTGCTTGTCTACTATGCGTCCTATAATTAATTTTTTATTGCCAATATTCTAGTATCTCAATTTATTTTTTATGTCATTTTATTTCATAATGATGAAATTCGAGTGCTTAATTACTCTATTATGCGTTCTAACATATTATTTTGCCGTATTAATTATTATTTTATTGTCAATCATACTAACTCAAGTCCACACCTGTGGAGTAACGGTTAACGCATCTAGCCGCGAAACCAGGTGGCCCAGGTTCGATTCCCGGTCGGGGCAAGTTACCTGGTTGAGGTTTTTTCCGTGGTTTTCCCTCAACCCAATATGAGCAAATGCTGGGTAACTTTCAATGTTGGACCCCGGACTCATTTCACCGGCATTATCACCTTCATATCATTCAGACTCTAAATAATCTAAGATGTTGATAAAGCATCGTAAAATAACCTACTAAAATAAAAAAAAATATACTAGCTCAAATTATATCATTTTGTTTTATAATATGTACTCTTATTGTAAAATCGTTCGTGTAATTTGTTGTCCAGTACCTACTTTTTAATTAGCTTTTATTTTTACTAATTTCGGCATTGTAGCCTGAGGCTTACTGTATGTACCTAGACCCACAACTTTAATCAACACACGCACACACTGCAGGACTTCCCCCTTTACTGGGTCAGAGTATTCGGGGGCCACTGCGAGACACCACACACACTTGGATAATGGACAGACAACCAGTCCACGTGAAGAGGTTCGAATTAAATCCCCATGACTTTACGACCGAGAATCGAACCTGGTCCATCTTGATCAGACCAAGGAGGCGGACTAGCTTTTACGTAGTATTGTAAATATACACTCGTGTGATATCCATTACAATAGCGGTATTCAAAAACACTATCGAAGGAATAAAAACAGAATGTGAATGAAATACTGATAACAAGAAAACACGTTTAGATCACTACATCTCGCCAAAATATTGTAAAAAATTGCAAAAATTGTAGAAAATTACTAGATTGTAAAACTATAAAAATTTGTAAAAATTGTAATTGTAATATTGTAAAATTTTGACTTGTTCCACATCTTAAAGCTTCATTGCTCATGTAAGATCTATGGAATAAAATAAATGAATGAAATGAATGAATCCAAACACTGCTTGTTATTGAAGAGCTTAGGCAAATACTGAAAATGCTGACATATTTTGTCTCCAGAGAAAGGCAACAGTTAATTAAAATAGTGTGAATTCTACAAGAATGTCTTCATCATAATATGTTGTATTATTGTGTATTTACAATAACTTGTACTAAGTTTTATAATTTCACTCACTGCACTGGTACATTCCACTTGATATTGGAGATTCAAGAATCATAGTTTCAAGATTTTGCGACTCAGTGGATTATAAGCTGCATTCTTCGAAGGAACAAGCTTTTCAGTTGAAGCTGCTGCAATGTTATTTAGAAGCGGCCTAACAGATTTCACAGTAATAAGCAAGTCGGTTTTGGTCGTCTTCATCGCAAATTGGCATTGCAAGAGAGGGCATCTACACAGTAACGGCCCAATTTCTGAACACAAATTTTCTAATATATTCTAATGATTAAGCAGCTGATCTAGAATCAATTTTGCACGAATACTGCCTTCATCGGCCTCTTTCCTTACATTTTCCAGTTCTTTATGTAATGGATCTCTTGCAATTGGAGTTTTTCGGTTGTTTTTGTTATCTCATCTTGCTTCTTTTGTAACACCTGATTAACTTGTGTAATTTTCACATGAAATCTGTTCTGGTCGAGGTGAGTTCTGCCAAGTTGTGACCGGGGGATGCAATGGTGGCTCTCGTGCTTTTCTTTTCGGACATTAATTGCCTTATCACCACCCAGCCCTTTTCATTCTCATCTTTTTCATCGCTGTATTTCTCCTCACCAGCCACCATTGCATGCGGAACACCCACAACATCATGACAGCCATTTTCATCTCACCATCCCCGCTGTTTTGTTCTTGCCACGTCCGCTTACATGATGGGATTTGTTAATGCCTGGTAAGGCTACATTATTCTTCCTCTTCTAGTTCATTATATTCATTCTTAGGTTAAGGTTCTTAGGTTTATAACTCCCGTCTCACCAGCGGGGATCTTTCCTATCTCCGTGGCCCTGTCCCACGGTTTCGAGCGCGACTTCCAACTAGTGCGGCCCGACAGGGCGCCCAGCAACGAAGCAATAGTGGACCCTTCATACTGCCCCTATATGCAAGTTTAGGTGCCAAGCCCGGACCAGAAGTC
Source organism: Periplaneta americana (assembly GCF_040183065.1). NCBI lineage: Eukaryota > Metazoa > Arthropoda > Insecta > Blattodea > Blattidae > Periplaneta > Periplaneta americana. The sequence goes on from NC_091121.1 coordinate 107,569,595, forward strand.
AAGTACACTCACGTAGAGCCCCAATGGGTGCCCGGGGCGATTTAAACACCCCGGTGACCGACTCTGCTCGCCAGGGCGAATATATCACTCCGACGTGTTACCGCTGACTTATGGGTATCGCAGTATAATCAACCACAAGTCCCCTGAAGCTGCGTGCTGTCTCGGATTGCTCCGGCTTTGGTGGGTGGGTCAGAGCTAGCCGAGTAGTCCGGCGGTTGTGTAGTGTAGAGTGGGGAGCCACGGGCTGTTATTCCCGTGGTAGGGGCATAAAACTACGACACGCCTCTGGTGTAAGACTTGCCATTAGGTGTGTAATGACCAGTTTGAGGGGTAACTTGCGTGAAGTGGGTTGCTTGGGATCGGACTGTGGGGGGGGTCCCCACGGCCGGCACAGACCGAGAAGAATTTTAGGTGTCTTTTTCTTCCGCCCCCCCGGTGGCAGGCTGACGCCGACGGTTCCGTAGGGGGGGCCAGTTCAAAATGTCCTCGCGCTCCTCTTCTCCTCCCTCAGAAAAAAAAATAAAAAACAGAAGACAGGAATAGATACGACTGGTGGTCATATTATGACGAAAACTGCTATGGAATTGAACCCTGAGAAAGTAACTGTCAAAGTGCCGCCTCCGAAGTTTATCAGTATCACTTTGGACAGAACAGAAAAGACAATGACGCACATTAGTCTATTTTACGTGAGACGCGCACTCGACGGACTCGTTGGGAAGGTCAAAAATGCAACTCGCCTACGCAACGGTCGTCTCCTCGTCGAGACAGTATCTCCAAAACAGAGTGAGACGCTGTTGAAAGCGAAATTGCTAGGGTCTTACCCTATTAAAGTCGAACGGCACTCCTCGCTGAACACCACGCGGGGAGTAGTGCATACGGATTCTCTGGACGGTATGTCTGATGAAGAGATCCAACTAGAACTGGCGGAGCAGTCTGTGTCCAAGGCTTACCGTTTATTACGTAAGCGGGACGGACAGACTGTTCCCCTGAGCACTGTCTTTTTGAACTTCAAAAAGCCTGTCCTACCAGAATACATCCTTGTCGGGTAGAGCGTGTCCCAGTTCGTGCATATGTGCCGAACCCAATGCGGTGCTTTAGGTGCCAATGGTTCGGACATACGCAAAAACGTTGCACAAACAACATCGTATGTGCAAAGTGCGGTGGTGCTGACCATGGTGAATCCCATTGTGCCAGCGCCGAGCACTGTGTGAATTGTTCTGGGGACCACGCCTCCAATTCTCAAAATTGCCCGAAGTATATGGTAGAGAAGGATATCCAAGAACTGAGAGTCCGAGAAAATATTACGTTTTTCGAGGCGCGTAAGCGTATTTTAGATCAACAGAAAAAGGCGACGGAAAAGTCCTATGCAGCAATATTGCAAAAGGCAACACAAGCAATAGATGTATCTACGCAAACGCCACCTCTTGCTAGTATACCTGGGAAGCGTATTGAAAGCGCAACCCAGACGTATGTAGACGTTACCACTCAGACTGCTGAGTCAGACGACTCGTGTGGCCTTGATATAAGACCTTACATTCCAAAAAAGATTACTACCGTGGCGACAGAGAAAGACTCTAGGCCTGGTAGATCGCCACGACGTCGCGCTCCCTGTTCGGGTGACGGGTCCAGATCATGGTCTCGATCAAGATCACGATCGGGCGTGCGGCGATCTGCGAGTGAATCCCCACGGTCGAAGGCTAAGCAGTCTCAGTCAACGGCACGAAATCTTAGAAAAGATAAGAGAAAATCACCCATAAACCCACCATGATAATTTAGATCCATATAATGACTGATATCGTACAGTGGAATGTGAATTGTGTACACAGCAGATATACAGAACTACAGCAATTGATCTATCGTGAGAACCCTGCTATTTTATGTCTACAGGAGACACACCTCCGACCAGAACATTCCCTGAAACTCTCGGGATACAATGTTTACCAGTATGACCATCTTGCAGGTATTCGTGTTAACGGAGGTTGTGCCCTCCTTCTCCGCCAAAGTATCTTTTCCTCTGTTCTCAACATTAACAGTCCTCATCAATGCATAGCTGCCAGAGTAACCTTACCCACCATACAGTTTTCAATAGTCTCCGTTTATATGCCCCCAGATACACCCTTTACAGTGCTTGAAATTCAACATATTCTTTCACAGGTACCTGCACCTTATCTCTTAGTGGGGGATTTCAATGCATCCCACCACTCTTGGGGCTCAAATTCCGATGATGACAGAGGAAATAAAATAGCAGAGGTATGTACCCGTCTGAATCTTGTTACCCTGAATTCAGGGGAAGCAACACACCTCTCCTTGGGTTATGGTACATACTCCATGATAGATATCTCCATTTGTAGCCCAGTTTTGTCCATGCATTTCGAATGGTCTGTGATTCATGACCTACATGGTAGTGACCACTACCCCATCAGAATGCGTATGTCCGCTTTACGTCCTGCGGAATCTCGATCTTTAAACTGGGTTATTAAAAAGGCGGACTGGGTCGGATTTTCGGAGTCCATATCATTCGATGATAACGGACATGAAAGTGTGGACTCCGTAGTAGACCATTTCTCAGATATGGCTATCAAGTCAGCGGAATTATCTATCCCGCAGTCGTCCTGCAGGCCAAAACGCTTCTCTGTCCCCTGGTGGTCGGATGCCTGCAGAGATGCAATCCGAGACCGCAGACGTGCCTTAGCCAATTTGAGCGCCATCCGACCCAAGAAAATTTTGTCCAGTTTAAACGTCTTCGAGCAAAAGCTCGTCGCACTGTATGCGATGCTAAGAAGACGTCCTGGACAAACTACGTCAATTCAATGAAAAGGAATGTCCCATCTAACACTGTATGGGACAAAGTCCGTCGAATAATGGGGAAACGTAGTTCTGTAATTCCGGGAATAATAAGCAATGGAGTAACGACCACCAGTCCAATAGAAATTGCAGAAATATTCGCTACCTCGTTCGCACAGGTTAGCAGCTCAAATAATTATGACCCGGAATTTCTAAAAATCAAAGATGCTGCGGAAAAACGAAACCTCCATTTTATATCAGATAACACAGAGTATTACAATACACCGTTCACAACCGAGGAGCTGGAGGCGGCACTAGACACATCCCCTAACACCTCCCATGGTCCTGATAACATCCATAACCGTATGCTTCGCCATCTTCCACCAGCTGGAAAATCCTTTCTTCTGGCAATGTATAACAGAATCTGGACTGAGGGGGTCTTTCCATCTGCTTGGCGTTCCGCCATTGTAATCCTCGTCCAGAAACCGGGAAAGGATCCTTCTTTGTCTGGAAGCTACAGACCAATTTCTCTCACCAGCTGCGTATGCAAGGTTATGGAAAGAATGATAAGCAAACGCCTGATGTGGGTACTCGAATCGGAAAACCGATTATCTAACATCCAATGTGGTTTTCGTAAGCACAGATCCGCCGCAGACCATCTTGTTCGGCTAGAGACCGCCATTAGAGATGCTTTCCTCAAGAAGGAACATCTTGTGGCTGTCTTCTTTGATCTAGAAAATGCTTACAATACCACATGGCGGTATGGCATTCTGCAAACTCTGCATGATTGTGGACTTCGTAGTGTCTACCAACGTTTATTGCGAAGTTCATGGCAGAACAGTATTTCCGAGTTCGAGTAGGCACCACACTTTCTAACGAACATCTCCAAGAAAACGGCATTCCACAGGGGTCTGTATTAAGTGTTCTTCTTTTCTGCATTGCGATCAATGGAATTGCCCACTGTGTGGGTGACCGAGTATCTTCCATATTGTACATTGATGACTTCAATTTATATTACAGTTCCCGATATCTTCCATCCATTGGTCGACATTTGCAGCTGGTGATCAATGTACTATCAGAATGGGCTGTTGAGCTGTTCGCAATGGTTTTAAATTCTCCACTCAGAAGATGCAGTGTGTCCACTTTTACAACCAGCGTGGACTACATCCACATCCTGAACTGCGTCTTAATGAAGTGGAGTTGCAATATACACACACTGCGAGATTCTTGGGCCTTATCTTTGATTATAAATTAACGTGGGAGGCACATATACGTGATTTGAGAAGGCGTTACGAGAAATCCTTAAACATTTTAAGCCTTTTGTCAGGGGTTCGCTGGGGTGCAGACCGTACAGTGCTTTTACGCCTTTACCGAGCTCTTATACGATCAAAGCTGGATTATGGCTGTTTTATTTATGGCTCAGCAAATAAATCGAAATTACGTCTTTTAGATACTATCCATCACCATGGGATAGGACTTTCTACAGGGGCCTTCCGAACCAGTCGGATAGCGAGTCTTTATTGGAAGCAGGAGAACCATCACTGTATCGGCGACGTAATGTCTTGTTGTGCTCATATGCTGTTAAGCTCTGCTCGCAGCCTGAGCACAATTCTTACGACGCTTTTCATCATTTGTCTCTTTACGGCCGATACAGTGAAAATCCACGGATACTTCTCCCAGCAGGTGTGCGGTTTCGTGAACTGCTCTCTGAGCTGCATATACATCTACCATCAGTTCGGACACTGGAGTATACCACCACTCCACCGTGGGTTATGCAACGTCCCATGTTTGATGTAAGTCTGAGCCGATGTTTTAAGAATTTTACACCAGCGTTTGTTTATAGACTTCGTTTTAGTGAACTTTTATCACAATATCCAAATTATTCATTAGTTTTTACTGACGGATCCCAGATAAATGATTGTGTTGGTTGTTCCTTCATTACAAATGGAGAGATATTTAAATATAGACTAAGCCAATATACTAGTGTTTTTACTGCTGAACTCTATGCTTTTTACAGAGCTTTATTGTTTTTAATTAGGCAACCTTGGGGTCGATTCCTTATCTGTTCCGACTCTTTAAGTGCCATCCAATCCTTGCAATCTTTTAATTGTGATGATCCTCTTGTCTTAAGAACTCAGGAGCTCTTCCACACTCTCCTTAGCTCTGATTATGAGATTGGAGTAGTGTGGATTCCTGGTCATATAAGGATTCCAGGAAATGAGGCCGCGGATGCTGCAGCCAGGGCTGGTGCACTGAATGGCTCTCTAGTATATTGGCGCGAGAGGTGGCAGGACATTCGAAACTACTTGAAATATAAAATATGGTGGCAATGGGAAGGAGAATGATCTGCACAAGTGGGAAACAAATTACGAAATATAAAGGATACTGTTCGAGTTTGGGATTCGTCCACAAGATCGTCACGACACGAGGAGGTTTTACTCACCCGGTTGAGGATTGGCCACTGTCATCTGACACATGGCCATCTCCTACATGGCGAGCCTCAGCCGGAGTGTGATACGTGCCATGTTCCACTTACGGTGGAACATTTTTTATTGCATTGTAGAAAATATGACTGTGTCCGCTGGCAATATGGAATTCGGCTGACACTACGTGACGCTCTTGGAAATGATTTTAATTGTACAAATGCAGTTCTGAGATTTTTATCGACTACAGGTTTGGATAAGGTGATTTAGTGTTTCATTGACCTGTTTTACTTATCCTCCGGACCCTTTACCTCCAGAGGTTACATTTGTTGTTTTATATTTGATTTTACATTGTTGACATTTCGGACTTATACATCCGAACATTTTATATAATTTTATTGTTTTTAATATATGATTTACAATTTATCTCTGGTGGTCTTAGTTTTATTGTTTTATTTGTTCGTCTTGAAAACCACGTAGGGTCGTAGAATTGCTCACTTTTATGATTGTGTAGAAATCACCTTATGTATACTGCATTTGTGAGCCTCATTTTACCGTGACAACGCTTTTTAGTTCTTATAGCACTCTGATTATTATATTATTTATTATGTCTTTGTTATATTAAGAATTTTAGATAAGGGCGCAAATAGCCATAGTAGCTGACGCGCCCTTCTTAAACCTTACTACTACTGCAATCTGTTAATTATTTCTTTTTAGCTCCACAAAGTTTACGTCTGTTTGCGTCGCTTTATGGTCATTTTCAACTGGCAAGAAGGGAATGTCATTAACTGATGCTGAGCCACTCGGAACATCTTGTTCAAATAGTGAAAAACCAATATTACTAAAAGATTTGCGTTTCTTGGGTGGAGGGAGATCAGTTTTAGTAACTGTTCGTGATGGTCTTTTGATATCTGTCACTTTATACCTAGGATAATAAGGGAATATTGTTGGCACAGCATTTGGTTTTAATAGTCTAAATTTCCCATTATTAGAATAATCTTCTACCCTGAAATGTAAACTACAAACGACTGAAGATGGGGAGTTGCTTTAGGAACAAAGTCTTGGCGTGAAATCATTTTTAGGCATTTTCGCATCTTTCCCTTACTTACTTAAGGCTTTTAAGGAACCCGGAGGTTCATTGCCGCCCTCACATAAGCCCACCATTGGTCCCTATCCTGTGCAAGATTAATCTACTCTCTATCATCATATCCCACCTCTCTCAAATCCATTTTAATATTATCCTCCCATCTACGTCTCGGCATCCCCAAAGGTCTTTTTCCCTCTGCCCTCCCAACGAACACTCTATATGCATTTCCGAATTCGCCCATACATGCTACATGCCCTGTCCATCTCAAACGTCTGCATTTAATGTTCCTAATTATGTCAGGTAAAGAATACAATGCATGCAGTTCTGCGTTATGTAATTTCCTCCATTCTCCTCTAATTCCATCGCTCTTAGCCCCAAATATTTTTCTAAGAACCTTATTCTCAAACACCCTTAATCTCTATTCCTCTCTCAAAGTGAGAGTCCAAGTTTTACAACCATACAGAACAACCGGTAATATAACGGTTTTTATAGATTCTAACTTTCCGATTTTTTGTCAGGAGACTAGATGACAAAAGCTCCTCAACCGAATAATAAGAGGCATTTCTCATATTTATTCTGCGTTTAATTTTCTCCCGAGTGTCATTTATAATAATTGTTACTGTTGCTCCAAGATATTTGAATTTTTGTCCACACCTGTGGAGTAACGGTTAGCGCGTCTAGCCGCGAAACCAGGTGGCCCGGGTTCGATTCCTGGGCGGGGCAAGTTACCTGGTTGAGGTTTTCTTCGATGTTTTCCCTCAACACAATATCAGCAAATGCTGAGTAACTTTCGGTTTTGGACCCCGGACTCATTTCACCGGGATTATCACCATCTTATTCAGATGCTAAATAACCTAAGATGTTGATAAAGCGTTGTAAAATAACCTACTAAAATAAAATAAAATATTTGAATTTTTCCACCTATTCGAAGCATACAACTCCAGTTTTCATATATCAATTTCGTACAATATTCTGGTCACGAAATATAATCATCTTTTCCTGTCACTCGGAAATTCGTGGAATGGTATTGCTCCTTCTCCCTTTTTTTCCTACATAATGGTACACAACAATACGTCATTTTGAATCATATCACAATAAACTCGCATACCAGTAGAAAGAAGCGCAATATTACTAATTATAATCGTACAAGAAACCATACACACATTCCTCAGTGAACCTTGGGAGTCAGTGCCATCTGGCGGAAATTTCATATTTTCTCGATTACAGCTTTAACACAGGGATCAAAATGAATTGTCAAGGCCAGTAATGGAGAAGCGAAGCAAGCACATAAAGTCGGCCATAACAGATTACACTTAATCCATCTCTTGAGCCCCTCTCTTCTATTCTACTCCTCTTGTACTACACTATGATAATACTATAATAAAATTATGAGAGTTGCTATCAATGTTGCCAACTCCGATTGAGCTAAATTTTCGCTGAAAAGAGTAAAAAAAAAAATAGCTGCGAAGGGACTAAATTTTAGAATTTATATTAAAATGTTATCAAAATGACAGAGCGTAGTGAATTAAACATGAAATTCAAGCCATTGCTCTAGTAGCCGTTCAGTCACTACAGCTAGTGGCAATCATCGTGTGCCCGAAATATTTACTATTTTACAGGTGCACTGTCATTGATGATTAGCTCATAAATCTTTTTATATTGCGCTTGTGCTACAGAAGAATGTGAAAACCAATTGTACCTTTAACAAGAAATTCTAGCTGTCTAGGGAGGGTATTGCAAGCATGATAAATGGAGTCCACAAACAGATTCAGTTTACCATGAAAATAGAAAAAGACGGACGGTACTCTGGGACATAGCATCTATCAGAAGCTCACCCACACAGGCAGATACCTACATAAGAGCTCGAACCATCATCTCGGTAAAAAATGAGCGATGATCAAGACTGATCGAGAGAGTGCAGGGAATCTCAGAACCACAATGCCTCCGACAAGAAATGTATCACCTTCAAACAACACCAAGGACAAATGGTTAATTACTCAGCAAAATACTGAAATGTCATGACATGACATGGCCTACACTAATGTTTGTGGAAATTGCAACACCAAGAAGGATACATGTGAATAAAATGAAATTGATACCACAGATTAGCTACATGACAATACACAAATGATTAAAATTACAGAATTGTACCTGATCTGTGACCGTGAGATTTCAGTATGGTGTGAAGCCTCCACGCGCTGCAATCAGAACCTCAAATCAAAAAGGGCCTGGATATTTTCCTGGAGAATCTCCCTTCATGCAGCTTGTATGCGAGTTCACAAAGCATAAAGAGTGGGTGCTGGAGGACCATGACGAACAAGTTGTCGACCAACCATATGCCAGACATGTTCGATGGGCGACATGTCTGCTGGTAAACTTGCAGGCCAGGGAAGCAGTGATACCAGTCGTTATTTGAAGAAGACTTGCACAATCCTCACATGTGACCGGGCATTGTCCTGCTGAATTATGGCATGTGGAGTTGCCTGGAGGGGCAGTACCTCGGGCTCTAAAACCTCCCTAATGCAGCGATTGCTGTTCAGAATGCCCTGAATACGTAGGAGGCGAGATAACATATTGTATCCAATGGCACTCCAAACGATCACACTAGGCGTTTGTCCACTATGCCGCTCAACAATGCACTCTCAGATTGTGATCACACCGTAGCATCTAACACGTATTCGGCCATATTTGTAGGACAAATTGAAGCAGGACTCGTCCGAAAGCATTACATTTTGCCCCTCAGCACGCCAGTGACAGCCCATTGTGCCCCAAATAACTGAAAGTCTACCCGGGTATTGAAGCTTCTTTCTGTAGTTCAGTTCTAAGTAGGATATCTTTTTAAAACATTGGGAAATGCTAACACAAGCATTCAATTTCATCTCAGGAAAACAACTGCTTATGTATTTATCAGTTTTCTTTTGTAACAGAATGTGAAATTTGGTTACTTGATTCCTGGAACAGAGTAACAGCCAGAGTTGTAAAGACATCGTAGACTTCTTTTGCAGCTGTAACTCTTGTCTGCATTGCTTCAAGCCTGTGACACTTATTTAATAACTCATTTTCGCAGCTCTTGTGCAGAAAAAGTCACAGTTGAACTTGGATACAACAATTTCTGGGGACTAGAAAAATTGTATAATTATAATAGGGTTATATTACTGTATTCAGAGGTTATGAAATTTTACCCATATTTATGTTCTGAAAGAGAATATAATATACATACTATGAAATAACATTTACTCACCATTTGATTACCCTACTTGACATACAAATTCATTCAGGCATGTTTTCTTTGGAGTTGTACTCTGTCTTTTGGTTTTAAAGTTTTCAGCAAACAAATGTTTATTGTTTTGAACACAATCAGATTGTCCGGGGCCACCGGCGTGGCTCAGTCAGTTAAGGCGCTTGCCTGCTGGTCTGAAGTTGCGCTCAGGCGCGGGTTCGATCCCTGCTTGGATTTTTTCCGAGGTTTTCCCCAACCGTAAGGTGAATTCCAGGTAATCTATGGCGAATCCTCAGCCTCATCTCGCCACAGTCTAGTATATACAGCCGTGAAGCTCAATACGTAGTAAATATGCAAACATCAGATAGTTGCTCACCACTACGATCGCTAATAGCGCCTCATTACAGGCAATGCAAAATAGTACCGTCACAGTCTATTGTTTCTAGCACCTCAAAACTCAAGCTTCGTGACTGTATATATGGTAGACTGTGATCTTCCTATCACCAATCTCATTGATGCTAAATAACTTCATAGTTGATATAGCGTCGTTAAATAACCGACTAAAATAAAAAAAAAAAAAATTGTCTGGTGTTATACTAGACACATAACACCACTTCAAGTCAGCAATGTCAATGCCTTCTGCTGCCGCAGTTTTTAAACATGTTCAGAATTAATTTTACCACTTGCAACACTGTCTTCTATTTCCTTGCATTTCATAATGAATGTTACGAGTGTTGACTGCACAAACACATACCTTTCAGCCACTTCAGTCTACTTCAATCTCATAAGTCACTAAATGCAGCTACTGTAATTTAGTTTCCAAACTGATGTTTTCGTGTTTCTCCTGCCATCATTAACAGGAAGACAGTGGCAGGAACCATAAAAGCAAATTCTATATCACACGCAGATAAGTGTCTATTGGAACACACTCCTTGCATAAAATACCAAGATCAGGCAATAAAAGTATGAAACAGGGTAGATGAAATAACATAAAACATCTTTAAGACGATGATACTAAATGAAAAGTGTATATATATATATATATATATATATATATATATATATATATACTAATGGCGGGTACTTGACTTTTCGTCATTCACCCATGATAATGCCAATTCTGTAGACCAATTTACCTACAGAGTCGTTGCCGAAGGTGCACCATAGGAGGCTGGTCTACATTACATCAACAATGAGATGAGATGGAGATTTATTGGGATTCCACAGGGAAATCGAAGCTCCTGGAGAAAACCCCTGTTACCTGGAAATGGGCTTGCCCAACACAAGTTATAAATCATGGGTACGCTGATCAAACCTGGGTCCACAGGATTATAAGTCCAGCGCTCTAGACACTAGACCACCATGGCAGCTCGAAAAGTGAAATATTGATTCTTCATTCTTGGTTACACTATTTTACCTACTTATATACCGTAATCACTAATGTACTATTGAACATGAAAACCAAGTAAATTAAAATAAATTGTTTTTATTGTTAACTTGGGGTTTCTCCAAAATTTGACCATTGTTGTAATGATGAATAAAACATATTGAACATATTATAGGAAATACGTTGGGACCAATTAAATTTACTGCTGCAACAAAATTTATCATTATATCAGGTTTTGCCGTACACAAGTTTGACTGTAATACAACTCTCCAATTGATTGTACAAAATCAACATAAGGCATCACCATATGAAAAAAATTGAACCAGAAACAGAATTCGTAGTCTTGTAGAGTATGTATCAGGGCACAGGCTTCATTAATTGTAATATTGCTTGCTGTTTCTGATATAATTTTAAAACAATTCAACAGCACTGCTTTCCTCTTGTACACAATGTCTACTGTCCTGGATTTAAAATTCCAATGAGTACTGTTTACACTTGGATTTCTCGCAGCAACACACAAACCTAGTGCTGACAGCCTCTGTTGTGAATGCAGAATACTGGAAAGAGATTGGCAAAAAATATTTGACTCTTTCAAGTAGCTCTTTCCATCACCAAGTTCAATTGACGAGCTGAACAATTAATGAAATGAGAATATTGGTATATATATCTCGAATTCTTGCATGAACTCTATTTAACACACCACACATGGTAGCAACTCCATTGTAATACTGATTCACTAACTTTTCTTTTTTGTTTTTTAAAACTAAAAGAAGCTGAGATAATATGCCATCCAATATGGCATGTGCATCTTGACCTGTTGGTTTAAAGAAGCCCCAAAATCACTCTAACGGTTGTCCTTCTTTATTATTACAATAATGTAACAATAATATTAATAACTGGAAATATGAGTGGTCTCATCAGCCTGAATGGCCATGGATTCTGATTCCTCAATTTCATGTAGTATATTTTATTTACATACTTCCAGCATGCAATCCAAAAATTCATTTCAATTATTTTGAATGTATCTTTAAGTGTCGAACTTTCTAATTGCGACTTCAACACAAAATCTAACTCGTATATTCACTAAATTAGAAAATATGCCTTGATTCTCAGAATATTTCCTCTCATTTGTCTCCTTAAAGCTAAGTCATTGCTGTCAGAAAACTTAACGCAGTTTATTTTCGAGAACGCATCTCGGTTTTTCCTCACTTTTTTTTTTTTTTTTTTTTGGTAGTTTCCTTCTGAGCTAATATGTATGTTGTTGTGATATTCAATTTCCCCAAAATAAGGAGATTTAGTGCATTATTAAAATATTTCGCCGACTTCACAGGTTTCTCATCTTTACACTTAATTTTCTGAGGTGTGTTATACTTTCCTTGGTCCAACAAGATTTACTGTCTAATAAAAGACACTGAACATGGCCTAATACATGTTGGAAGATGATGATAAAAGACACTGAAATCAAAACAAGCCATTTTTAGCCTCTCAATCACACAGTCAATTGAAATGTTTCAACACACAGGAACTGAAACTTGTCATGTGCTATTATTGTCAGCTAGTAGCAGACTGTTTAATATCTAACATTGGTGTCAGTCTACCACGTTTATCTCATATTTCTCAGGAATTGTAATATTATTGAAACGAATAGACATCAAATACTGAACAAAATTACTAACAGTAATTTTATTTCTGCAAAATCACACAACACTAGTGGACACAAACCAAAAAGAAGTGACTAAATGTAACTTCGTGGCATGCACAAAAGTTAAAGAAGTTTATTTTGTATATGAGGGGAGGAAGCTTGTAACATTTTTTTTTGCGCTTGCTGCCACATCTTACAACTTAGAAACAACATTCTCAAAGCCCATCAGTTATTTTTATGATCTTACCTGCCTGATGGCCAGAAGTGCTATAACGTGATAACTTTGTCTATACAGGTGGAACCTTAAGGGTGTGAGGCATAGTTTCAAGCACTATTGGGATGAGGTACACTTGTCAGAAGTAAACATGATCTGCAGAGTTCGTAGTTTTCCAGACTCTTTAAAATTGAATTCTGTTATGGCTAGCACAGAGGGAAATGGAATCACTGTTTTTACGTATTTTTGTGGATTTACTTGTTAATAGAGGTTCACTCCAAAATTAATGAACAAATTTCTTTTTTTTACTTATTTTTTATTCTACACCTTTGCAATTTATGGAGGTCATAGATACATCCTTTCCGCATGTATTCAAATTTAATTTAAGTCGTTCCCGTGAGTGGCGCCATGATAGCACTTCTTCAAGATGGCTGCTGTATTTGACTTTCGTCAGAAGCAACATGCTGTAATCGAGTTCCTGTGCTGTGAGAATGAGACAGTGGGAAACATTCACAAGAGGTTGAAAAAGGTGTATGGAGATGCAGCTGTTGATCGCAGTATGGTTAGTCAGTGGGCAAGTAGATAATCTGGTAAAAGAGAGCATGCCAATATGCAGGATATTCCTTGCAGCGGCAGGCTCTGCACTGCACAATGTCCTGACAATGTGCAGCATGTTAACAACATGGTTGTGGCTGACAAATGCGTAACAGTGAAAGAATTGTCACTTCAAGTTGAAATATGAGAAGCAAGTGTGTGCAGAATATATTGTTGTTGTTTTCTAATGCCAGGCGTTTGACAATAAAGTCATTTGACCTCTTGCATTCCAATATTTTTCAAAGATATTATCATGGCCAGCCACAATGTGCACAATATTGAAACAGTTGGGGTTAAAAAAGGTTTGTGCCAGGTGGATTCCGAGGATGTTGACAGAAGCCCACAAAGAAACCCGAAAACCAGTGTGCAGCAAACTTTTGGACCAGTATGAGAATGGTAGAGATGACTTTTTTACAAGAATTGTGACAGGAGATGAAACATGGCTTCACCATTTTGAATCGAAGACAAAGAGGCAAACCATGGAGTAGCATCATGCAAATTCACAAAAGAAAAAAAAAAATTCAAAACTGCGCCTTTGGCAGAAAAAGTTATAGCTACTGTGTTTTTCGATTCAGAAGGATTCTTGCTTGTGAACATCATGTCACACGGAACCACCATTAATTCTGATACATATGTGGCAACTCTCATGAAACTTCAAGCTCGACTGAGTCATGTTAGACCATGTTGGGAGAAGCAGGATGTTCTGCTATTGCACGACAATGCACGGCCACATGTCAGTTACAAGACCACAGACCAGATCAGAAAATTCGGATGGACAACATCCGTCTTACAGTCCTGATCTGGAACCATGTGATTACCATCTCTTTGGTAAACTGAAGGAATTCCTTCATGGAATGAGGTTTGAAAATGACGACTGCCTCATGTACACTGCTAAAGAGTGGCCCATATGTTTTGGTCCAGACTGTTACTGTGTAGGTATACAGGCCCTCATTCCAAGGTGGCATAAGGCAGTTGAAAGGGACAGGGATTATGTGGAAAAGTGACATTTTGTTCCTAAAGGATGTATCTACATTCTGTGAAAATAGCAAAGCTGTAGAATAAAAATGTAATTTTTAAATAAATGTTGTGCATTACTTATGGAGTGACTCTTGTAGCACATAACATGCAAGAGTTCAGAGAACCGTGCAAATTTAAACACTACTAACAAAGAACCCTTTATACTAATAATAAATACACTAAATAAACAAATGCTAAGACTATTTTTCGCAAATAAATACTCAGTTTTATCAGAACTCATTACTCAGGGGGGCTACAGCTCCCCCTTGTAGAGCTGCCACTGGTAACAACTTACATAATATTTCACTTACATAATTATAATAAAAACTACATTACTATTCTATTCATTTTTAGCAAAATTATACGAACTTGAGATTAGGTTTTCGATCAATGTCATGGAAGAGAGGCTATATACAAATTTTTAACTCCAATCTAATTGCCAAGAAAACGTAAAATGATTGATGTTTAAATGCATATGGTAACATTTCCTCAAGCATATGCATATAAATATCTAGGATCTGACAAAATTCATCCGCAATGCTGAACAACCAGCATCTGCTGAATGAATAAAAAAGATGAAAAATAAAAGTACACTGCTGCTGAAAAAGCCTTTATATTTGTATCCTATTTTCACATACGAGTTTGTATACATGTTTTCAAGTTGAGTTACTGTACTTGTAGTAACAATATGGTTAACATGTCAGTTGCAGAGCAGCAGCAAATCAGGGCACATGTTCTTCCAACAAAATGAATTCATTGGGTAAGGAATGTAACATGGCTCATTTACTGAAATAGTTAATCACCAATTGCATGCACGTAACTAAACCTCCCAACATTAGATGTTGGTTACAAATTCAGGAAAAAACTCTAACATCATTTCTTGCCTGTACCTGCAGTTGCTTGGAGTAAAGCTTCAGCTTGCACAATATTACTTTTCTCCAGTAGCCATAGTGTTCTGAATATATTTACAATAAAGTTTTATTACAGAAAACAAATCTGCAGGTTTTAATTGTTTCTTCTTTTTATACAGCACATTCACTTGTAAGTATTAAATAATATGGCTGCCATTAAATAAAACCATTATTTTGTATAATAATTGTACATTATTCATCATTCTAGCAATATTTTTGCCACACAAGTTCACTTTACCATTAAAATCGAATACTCTTGTAACTATTACAATCAACAATTTCAAAACGATAGTAATAGTTGAAGACAGGGTTCAGAAAGTCAACTTATTTACATACATGTCAAGTTTAATTGCTCGGTTGTTTTATGTCTTGCAACACAGCCAAAATTTCTTGAGTCATCAGTACTTGTTTCTCTTTAATACCTTAACAATACACAACGACATATTTGAAACAATGTCCAAAAATGTTACAGAGTCATAAGGCTTCCTGCTGTTATTGAATCTTTCAACTAGGCATCACTGATAATGTGCTCTATATGGCCGTGCATTGAACACATTATGAAACATTAAATCATATTTTTAAAGTTTATGCTAGAATTACGTACTAACAATTGTTTTTCCTTAGCAATAATGTTTTTGTACATTCTTACTTATATCTTGGATCTTAACTTTTTTTTTGTCTTGCTGATGGAATATTATACATCTTGATTACACTCACTTAGGAATATATTTATGATAATCACTTTCATGTGTTAAATGTAAACTAAGTTTGTAACTAGTTGACTAGTTTCAGCTTAGTGGTAGCCATCTTCAGAACTAATAAGGTTCTTGCTTCTTCCCGTTTCTTCAGTTGTTTTGCGTAGGGGGGAGGGGGTACATTTGTGTTAGGTAATGTGGAGTCAGTGTGTTTTTTCTGAAATTTAATTGTGTATTTGACTCCACACTATCTAACACAAACGAAATCAGAACAAGCAAGGACCTCAACTAGTTTTCAAGATGGCTACCACTAACCTGAAACTAGACAACTAGGTATTTATAAAATTAGTTTACATTTAACACATGAATATGATTATCATAAATGTATTCCTAAGATGGATTATTATTCACATATTTCTTTTATTAGCGTGATTTTTCAAGTGTAACCACTGTTCTTTCCATTTCTATGCAAGCAATATTAGGCAAACAAATTACGATGAGTAAAACAATCATATTCAAATTATTTTTAATTTTTGCCTATTATTGCCTGCAATTGAATTCGAAATTATTCCTTCTGTTCACTGATAAGCCCTTCAACTGAAATGCCATGTATGGTATCAAAAGCCCCTTACATACACAATACTCAACAAAAAATGAAGGCAAATTGAACAACTGTACAACCTAATGATAACAGTACAAATTTTGTAATCTTATACGTTAACATGTTTAGAATTTCCCTGTGTGTGTGTAAGTATATTAAAATTCCTGCGATGTAAAACTCAGTCCAACATACCAAATTTGAATTACGCACAATGGGAGAAAAGGAGGACATACCAACACATCTTAAAAAGCAAGAATCTCACTACAATTTTGAAACTTCTGTACAGTATGTCTAATTATTTATTGGTAGTTCATTAAAATGGTGTTATATTGGTTCACCCATACACATCCTTTAATTTATTCCCCATACCCCCAAGTTCAAAACACGGCACTATCAAATCAGCTGTCTGAAGTTCCAAAACTTAAAAATTGATACACTATATACTAAAACACTTAAATTCTAATTTGAAACAAGCTCTGAACCGTATGCTCTTGCATACCTTAATATCCATAGATGAACTTACACCATTACAACTGAGGTAAATTCTTGCCTATGTAGTAGAACTGGAAGTAAACTTCGTGGGCTGGATGATGGATGTTTTACGGACGGGCACAGTCTCTGGTGTTGGAATTGCATCACCTGTTGCATATGCCAAAACTGCTGGAGCTTGGCGTGCCTTCGTAGCAGACTTTTGCTTTGCCATTTGGTAATCCCCAGAATCGAAATATTTTTGCTGTTACCAAAAACAAAATTCATTTATAAAACTGACGAACTAATTCATAATTAGACGATGACGAAATCATTAATACATAATTACAGGAAGTGTTTCAGGAATCCACAGAAAAGGTAACAGAGATCATTGAAAATGAAGATGACCAGGCAGCTCAATTGGTACAGCATCTGGCTGCGGACTCGAAGGTCCAGGCTTTGATCCTGGGTGTGACGGGATTTTCTAGTTACTAAACTTCCAGAGAATGGCCCTGAGATTCACTCAGCCTCCTATCAAATTAAGTACCCGGTCTTTCCCAAGGGAGAAAGGCGGTCAGAGCATGGTGCAGACCACAACACCTCATTCTAGTGCCAAGATCAAGAAAGCATGGTTCTCTACCTCCATGCCCTCCAAGTGCCTCCATGGCATGTAGGTCTATAGGGGATACATACCTTCACTTTTATCTTTAAAAATGAATGATAAGATAGTTAATCTGCACTTGTCAAATCATGGCTTACTAATAAATCTCTCGAGACATTGCCAGTGCCGAGAAACAGTGCGGACCTTAATCCAATTGAAAATAGTTAGAACCTATAGTCCCGTTGCTCTAATTTCCAGCAGCCAATCGCGTTGCAGGTCGGCTACATTTAAACGTGTGCGACTTGTGTTTTAGTGATGAAGACGTTATTCATTTCTTAAGGCTCGATAAATACTTAATATAATTGCCCGCCATTTTGGCTCTTTTGTTGGCGTTTGCAGAAAGCACACGAAGACGTTATTTGCCACTCAATTATTTGCTGAATTACAGTGCGTTTGATTTATTACCATAGGAGCTACGACATGATAATATTTAACGATGTGGCAAATAGATTCCTCATATGGTAGCTCAGCATCGAAAGAAATGGCGAATGATACTACCTACCTAGACTTTATAGAGCCTTCACTTCCTAAGACGTAAGCAAAGAGGAAGAGTCACGCCGGGAATAACAGTGTTGCGACTATAACATGTAAAGCAAATGCTGTCAACAAACAGAACACCTCCAAGTTATCTGGAATAACAATCTCTCATTGCAGTATATCAGAAATCTGATTTTGTCCATGCACAGCTGTTACAGTCAAATGTTGTCATACCGAACAGTAGACTGTGAAATTATTCAAATAAAGTCCAATTAACCACAGCAAGCAATAATAAAATTGCAATTAATAGTTTTATTTAAGTCCGGTATTATTTTCTTCTAATTTTAAGAGTGAATTCAATGAAAAGGGCATGATTTCAGTAACTGTAGTTTACCTTCCACTTCAGTGAATTAGTGCCTTCATTTGAGAATAGAGCTTCAGCTTAAAATTGACAACTAATGCAAAACCATAAAAAAATCAATACAATTTAAGATAATGCAGTTTTTTATGCACTCTTATGGTTTTAATTTTACCACATCTTGGCATCCATTTTTACTAAGCTAATAACGTCATCATGGGGAGGATTAAATTTCATTCACATTTTTAACTGCCTCAATGGCCATGTGGTGACTACTGTTTCACAGTACAGGCAGGGTCGCTGATCTGAATCCTACCAGTTACAATGATAAGAATATTTACAGTCCAGTAACAGGATTTGTAGTATATTAACGTCACATAACAGAAACAAGAAAGAAAACAGGGAAGGGAGGAGAAAATGAGAGAAGGGGTAGGCTGACCATACGTACCGTTTTGAACAGGACAGTACCATTATTTTCCTACATTCGAGCTGTCCTGTCATTTTAGTAAAAATACCACTTTTGTCTCGTTTTTTATAAAATATTTTAAATTTAAAATATGTTCAAACATTGGTCAATCATAACCTAAAATCAATATTGCTTTATCTGATGGATTGGTGCACTTTTTTTTTTTAATGAATGAAAACTATCTAGATTTTCAGGATTTTTGTAATGCAATAGAGTTTATTCTCCCTCTGCCAGGAAGTACAGCTTCTGTTGAAAGAATATTGTATATAATGAGTATTATACGGTCAAAGGAGGAATTCACATCAAGTACTGAAGCAATGAGAGCTATGCTGTCAGACAAAATTGTGGCATTCAGCCCTCTCCCTCTATATCAAGCTAAAGTTTTGTATAAGATTAACTATTGAAAGTTCAAATTAAAATAATTAATCTTACAATATATTTAATTGTAAAGTATGGACAAAATGTAATTTTATTAATATTTCTATTTAATCCAATTGGATTATTTGATCCTATTTGATGTAGAATCATTTTATCAGAAAAAACATTTGTAATTACTTTTTTTTTTAAGAACATAACTCGTCACTTTCCCATCCCATTTTTGTCTCAAGAAATTAGGGTCAGTTTAAAAAGGGACATAGAAGTAAAGGTACAACCATGAAGCTTTTAAATTTATCCCTCTTAAGAACTGTATGCAAACTGCTCAAGTCGTTATTCAGATTTTAAACTTTCACCAAATATTCTGTACATAAATTGTAAAAAGCAATGTTAAATCCTTATGGCCTGTATTAAGAAAAACACCTGGTAGACTACATCAAAAGACTGTGGCCATTACTGAGAATACTTAAGAAAAATATTTAAACATTTGAGATGTCTAGTCGAAAAGTAACTGAATGCTGAAGGAACTATTTTCAGCATTATTTCTGAAAGTGATCTGTAATTAACTTGCATACATCATTATGGCCGACCTATGTAAAATGGCGAATTACGCGTACAGAATAAATGTTGAGGGTGTATGATGATGCACTTTGCACCCATTTACTTATACAGGATAGAAGGATGGATGGCAACTTTAGCTGCCAAAGACATTGGAACTTTCACCGTGATCTTCAATTTTTGTGTTTATTCTACCCACAAGACACTGCACTGGAATTATTTGATCCCCTTATCACAGACTGTTCAACAAACTGTAGTCCATCCTTGTTTTAACATTATACTGACGTAACAGCTTACACAAGCATTTTATTGATTTTTAAATTTTAATCACATAAGATTTTATAACTAATGTTTGCAACTTGTTTAGTTTTAATAGTGTTATATACTACAGTAGATCACATAAATGCACATCCAAACTCCTATGTATTCTACAGCATAACTTCTGATGATAACTCTGTAGAGTCGAAAACGTTTAAACTTATTAAATAATGTGTACAAATAACTTTTAGTTATTTTGATTCAAAGATAAGCATAGATGAACCTTGTTTAACCCAATTTAATCAGAACTTCTTGCAAACAAGGAATTCTATTAGAGTAGTAGAACACCTATTAAAATTACAAATATTTTCAGACACTATGCATGGATATAGTTCTAACAAAGTTTGCAAAATTTCTTACCCGATTTGCAAGTCTTTTCTGTAAAAAGACAGAGTGACCACTCATCGGCCTTCCTGCCATTGGGAATTTTGCCTTCAGCTTAGCTTCTTCCATTTTCTCTATATCTGTTGATGAAATCTAGAAAGATTATACATATACAATTTAAAGGAAATATTTGTTATTATCTAAATTAAAACACAATTTATACACACCATTAAAAGAGAAACAAAAACAATCCTCATACTTCATTTATGTAATATACTTTAAACAAACGTTAAATAAATCAAATTAAAAAAAAAAAACATCTATCAAATACTAATTTTAACAAGTACCCTGTATTGTTTTTTAATGAAAATGTATATCTTTACCAAATGCAATGATACCACTACTTATCTCACATGTTTAATATTATGACAATTCTGGGGGTCAAAATTTTTACTTTGTTATTATATTTGCAATACACATTGCCATTTTTGAGATACTTAACAATTTGCAAGTAGGTCACATAGTGGTGTAGATTCTCCCTCTACCCAGGAAACACGCAACACACTTTTCAGTAAATACACGCCTGGGTCCTGCTTTTAAGAAAAAAAACTGGTGTAATGCTAAGTAATGTGTGCTTCAAGTTTAGATGAACAATGACTTATGGCATTTTGATACGAGAAACAAGGTGGTGAGTTAATGAAAATTAGTGGAGTGTGATTATCTGAGAGTATGATACATAGAGAAAACTGATGCCAAAAGAAGAAAGAAGATTTCACAGGAAAATTTCTAACATCGTCATTCCTAAACCAGGTTTATAAATAAACAAGAAGTAGAGGATTTAACACAAATGAGAAAAAGAGAGCAGTGAGTTAGCGGTGTTGGGTGCTAACAGAAGAAACATTAAGATGAAAGTGGAAATCCCTCTGTATGTGATTTGCTGTACTTCTGCAATAATTTAAATAACAAATGATTTAAGTTCTTAATCAGTTTTTTAATGGCACTGTATCAACTCCAAAGGCAGTTCAGTCAACCATCTTTAGGACTATCTCTGCAGCTCTCTACCACAACATGTCAGAGACTGTCGGACATTGTCTAGTTTCAAAAATAAATTAAAATTGCACTTTTTGAATTAGATTCCTTTCAGTTATAAGCTCTTTTCTCTGCCATAGTTTTGTAAAAATATAGGCTATATATTTCTTTTTCCTTCCTTTCCCCTTTTTGTTCTCTTTATCAGCCGATGAATTTATTATCATAGCCTTTTTATCGTGAATTTTTATTTAATTTCCGTATTTCTTTTCTTTTTTATTATTATTACATTCCATTTTGATATATTCTTCCTTACGTTTTTCCATATTAACCATTTGTACTAAATGAGTTGCTTTCACTATATTCCAATGCATTTTACTTTCTTTTTTTTCTATTATGGTATTATTTTCATGTTGTTTAGTGTCGATTTTATTATGCTATTATTATTATTATTACTATTATTATTATTATTATTATTATTATTTTTTTTTTGTAATATGTTAGTATTTCTGTTCTTTAACATTTTGTTAAATTTTAACTGTTTGTATACTTTGTGACCTGGCAGAGTGTAAGAGAAGGCCCTATGGCCTTAACTCTGCCAATATAAATAATAATAATAATAATAATAATAATAATAATAATTATTATTATTATTATTATTATAAAAATCATAATAAGAAATTTCGCTTAATTTTTTTGTTAAATACATTTAATTTAAACCAGGGTTGGCATCTGCTAATATTACTGCAATCAACTTCATTGATTTCAAACAAAGTGGATAAATGAATTAATACCATTAGGTAGACTGGTACACCAAAACACGTTGTTGCAACAAATATAAAAGCAGATCCCAGAAAGAATGAGTCATCCTCCCAGCTGCTTTCCCTTGTTACAGTAATACTTTCTTTGGCACATGCTAGGGCATGATTACAATTAGTTCCTGCTGTCACTCCGACAGTGGCACCAGAAAGAATGAGAGTTAACTACGGTACTTGTTTTCTGTTGTTAATTGTCAGCACTATTACCGTTGGTAAATAAACGTGAAAATGAATGAATTCACTCGTATATTATAGCAGACGTGCTCAAATCGATAAGCTGGGAGATTCAAAGAAATTAATCTTGCACCATACAGGTAACTTGCGTGTAGGGTGGGATACAATTTCAAGAAAGAACTGAAGTACCAGTGGATTATAGTGTTTTGCTGATTAGGGTTCATATATCTAGTTACTAAGACAGCCACACATAGAACAAAGTTGTACTATGAAAGATTTCATTGCATTAGTGTTAAGATTTATTAAAAATGCTAATGCTTTTTCGAAAATAAAACATATTTAGTGTCGTGAACTAAGTTACAAACCTTTATGAAATCAATAACCATATAGCATATATACTTTTAAAGTACTATTTACAAAAACAAAAACCATTCATTTTTACATTCAAAGATTTCAAATACCTGCATGAAAATAATATAGCCCAACTTTATTATCAAGTTAAAGAAAAATGAGAAAGAAGTATATGGAAAATAATGTTAAAATTCAGTGTTGTGGAAAACTCAGATGCGACATTTAAACAAATAAAAACCATAATCACGAATGAGTAGCTTGCAGTCAATAATGGTGATATAAAAAGGAAACAGAAAACAACTGGTTATATGGAAATAAATGAGCTGTTGTGGGAGTGGGTTCTTCTTGCCCTTTCAAAGATAAATTCTGGACCAATTCTGCAAAGCAAACCCTTGAACTGGCAAAGAAATTAGATGAATCAGAATTCAAGACTTCTAATGGATGACTCCTAGTCTAATTAAATAATGTACAGTGATATACAGTACAATATTATGGTATAGTGTTACGACATTAAATTTAGTGTGATTAGTAAACTTTAATAGGTGTTTGATGACTGAATTACGATAAAATTTATGCAGAAAATGAGATTTCCATCAAGATGATTCACCAACAGAATAAGCAACAAAAAGCTGATTTAATATAAGTAGAGTTAAACAAAATATTTTGTACTTCTTGCAGTTTGCGGCACGCCATTTTGTTTTTCATTTACACAAATGATAAAATATCCCATTTTTATTTCACACCTGAATAGGCCTAATACAGAAACCTGTCCACAGACCACAATGGAAAAAAAATTAGGACCATGTCACTTCCGCCTTGAACAGGTTTCACTTTATTATAGAACAATAGTGTTAGTCTGGTGTCATGGCATATCTTCAAACAAGTTATAGTGTAGTATGGAGAATTTTGAGAAAACAGCTTTGTCTGTACTCATAATAAATTAAAATAGTGCTCTAGTTAGGCTGGTACACTGTACTGTCTAAAATAAAAACTCGCTGTTACCGTACCGGCAAAAAATTTAGACTCAAAAACATTAATTATGTTCAACTAGTCTTTAATACATTTTGAAATGGAGAATGTGAGATGTCTGAAAACATTTGATTTTGATATCTGGCATAGTAGTAATGGCTGGCATTTCATATTCTTTGCTTAAACATTTGTAAATTCGTTGTTTTATCAAAAACCATGGTGTGACACCTCAAGAATAGTTGTGATCCGTTAATTTCAAGCTTGCAGACAGTCATGGTATTTCTAATTAAAGGTCTATTAACCTGATGACACGGCGCCTCAAGACTGAAACCTCTAATAATAAGTAAAGAGACTCTAAATAAAGACCTAAATAC
The DNA here is from genome assembly GCF_040183065.1 of Periplaneta americana. NCBI lineage: Eukaryota > Metazoa > Arthropoda > Insecta > Blattodea > Blattidae > Periplaneta > Periplaneta americana. The sequence continues at coordinate 107,593,887 of NC_091121.1, forward strand.
GCAAGTTTAGCTAAAATTACGATGTCTGTCGATTATGTTCAGAATATGGCAGTAATCTGTGATGGCCTTATTATGAGAGATCTAACAATACCAGAAGCTTAAAATCACAATGTACTGTTAAGACCTTTGAATCTAGTTACATTCGCCAGGATCTTAAATTGAGGATGCATTCTCTGCTTCAAAACATTAAGTTTTCAAAGATAGTGAGATATACAAGAGGACAAAGAGTGTTGAAATAAACCCTAGTCAATTTTACAGAAGCCTGACAGAAAACTTCAAGCAGAGGCTTATCAATTCCTACAAGCATCCTACTTACATTCATAATCTAAGATTAGCCACATAAAATGGAAAACACGTAAAAAAAACTTGAAAGATTTGACTTGTAAATAGGCCTACTCCTTCTTCTTCAGCCCCTCATTTTGTCCATTTCATCCACTCTTCTCGATCATGGCTCATTCTCTTCACCTCCATCTTAGTTTTTGATTTGTAAATACAAACATATATAAACTATAGTGAGTGATTCGTGCATCTCAAACTTGTAAACATTTCCATCTTGAAGATAAGCGAAAATACATTCAGGCCTTCAGGGAATACGACTTCAATTTTAAACCACCAGAGCTTTGTAGTTTGTTACATATTATAATAGATTCTATTTAAATTTTAACTTCTGAATGCGAAGGCGCATTAGTATAATGAATGATATCTGGACTAAGAAAATGAATAAGTTACTCTTCTAGTAAAAGAAGTTCTAGACTTTTGTTCTCAATAATGTGTTGGGCCACCAGTGACAGCATTTAACCCCATTCATTATGTGCAATTGTCCTGCACAAGGAGGTCTGCGAGATGAGACTGCATGTTGATGAAATAACCTTGAAAAAGAAATGCAATATGAGACTGTATGGAGTCTATTCTAATCAAGGAGATTTTAACAGTACCCCCTAAAATTTTTTTCCAACTAAACTGCTGAATTGAAACCAATGCTAGCATTAGCAGAGAAAGTGACAAGTACAAAAAATATGAATTAGCTTTATTTGTGCCAGCAGATATTCAACTTAATATAATCATTGGCTGGATAAAATTTTATGGACAGATCAAGCACACTTCTTTCTTATTGGTATATTTAACACGTCTAATTGCAATGTTAATTCAACATGGTCTTCATGATTTGAAAGTCACTGTATGGTGTGCCTTCACTTCACAGTTCATCATAGGTTCGTATTTCTTCAAAGAAGACAACAATGGAATAATAGAAACTGCCACAGTAACGGAGAGCCTACTACAGTAGACTGAAGAACTTCGTCACATCTAGACTGAGGAATCATGACTGAAAAACATAATCTTCATGCAAACTGACACACTATTCCACATCTATGCCCCCGATTACTGGTACACGGATCTTTGGCAATCGTGTCATCGGTAAGAACCTTTCAATAATATGATGTCCGCAATCTCAAGATAACAATCTGGCCAACGTTTGGTTGTAGGGTTACCTTAAAGAACGAATTTTCGTGCCACATCCAACAACAAATAAAAGATGCTGTCTCGCAGGAAATTGGGAATATTCCAAGACATTGTCTATCTATAAAATACTGTACATGATGTCACAGAAAGAATGGTGTTTGTTGAACAAGAGAACAATAGGCCAGTAGACATATTCCGGTATTTTGTAAAAGCCAAACTTCATTATCTGTCCAACACAGTGATGTTTCTTCACTACCTCAAATATTATATTTGGAGATCCGGTATGAGACAAGCACATGGTGTTTTTGGATGAAAAATTTACCTAAAAGGCATGGTTTTTTAGTAGCATATTGTTTAAAATTTGAGAATTTATGAAGTATAAAGATATGTTTGTTTTACTTACTACATACAGTAGGCCTATATCGAAAAATAGGAGAAAAAAAGACTATGTAATACGAATATTAATCTACATATCACTTAGCCATCCCCTAATCTAACCCACTCTAACCTTGTCACAGTCCTCAAAGTTCAGCTTCCTGTTATGTTATCCTGCTATTAGCACATGTGCTCACATCGTTCAGAATATCCTAACATTTATATAGTAAAACTCCAAAGAGTCAAAAGAGAAATTTTTTTTAATTTAATTATTCTTAGTAGGCTATGGTGTCGATTTAAGTGGTGATTAATTTTTACTCTAGGCCTATTTGTAGTGTACAGAGAGGAGTATTCATTGGGATCTGAGGTAGCGGCCTGCTATCTGGCAGAAGAGCGGCTAGGCACGCACACACAGACACATTACATCACTTCTCTGCTATCTACGTTATCTGTTGTTACCAGCAATCAACATTTGCAATTATAAACAACTGTTTCACAACTTCTAATTGTGACATACCAGCACTGTCGGTTCTGTTTATTACACAACTCAGTGGGCATGTTGGAGAAAAATCCATGTTTTTCAATGCTGTGGCATCTGAACCAAGTCATGTATAGAAAAGTGAGGATCTTCGTAAAAGTGCATAACAATTTCATTAAGAGAGAGAGAGAGAGAGAGAGAGACAGAAATGTATTGCAGCGAATGGAGGACATTCTATCTCTGATCACGATAAATGTTCCTAAGTTGTATTTTTGGTCCTGGGAAAATATGCGTCTAAAAACAAGACCGTGTTTTCGTAAAAGATGAGTAGGTCTATTTTTTTCGGGACCAAAAATATAAATTCGCTCATCTCACTATGGTGGGCACTTCTTGCTCCCTTGCGCACCTAGTGCCTAGCAGTAGAAATAATATCTAAGAAGCAGGCAAACAAATGACCAACAACTATACGAGTGCCGTATATTCAAACTTTTATTAAAACTGTAACGTATCTAAAGCTATGTATCACAATAAAGTAGTGAGGTCAGGATTGTTTCTAAGGGTTTACTAGCACACGCTGATGGGTTCGGCATATTCACGAATATGGAAATAGGTGGGAGAAGTAGAGTAATTGTTGTCAACTACAAAAATAAATAGACAATTAATGCACTTAGTACAGAAAAATCACCAAATAGGCCTATTGCACTATGAGTAAACTTGTAAGAAAATATTGATTAGCATACACAGAACTATCCACTATTTCCCAGATGAAATAAAACTGTCATATAAACATGCGTTCTATTCTCAATATTTTCTAGCCCCTAATTTTCGATTAATACACACCTAAACTTGGCTCTAACCTAAGAGGAAATGCCACTGTCCCTGTACAGAAGCACGCCCAGAGGGAAGTATAATTGCTATTCAACCAATGGTAGAGGTCTCATTCCACGCTTGTCTTGAAGTTGGGCGAAGGTAGAACGCTTCAGACCGTTCAACTTCAAGTCAAGCGTGGAATAAGACCTCTGCCATTGGTTGAATTGCAATTATACTTCTCTCCTCCTCGACCGGCAATGTTTACTTCTCCTGTCAGACATTATGGAACGAAGTATAAGCCTACAACGATTCAAGTACACGTTACCATGACATTCTGCATTTGTCTCCAATTGAGCTAGTTAGCCGTATTATTATCTACACACAATACCGTTTCAATATTAAAATGCAATCCTGTATGTTTATATATAACAGGCACACCTTTTGATTTTGCCAAAAATATACTCCCAATGTATAATAGGTACTATTCGATATGCCAGTAGACTACGTAGTAGCTTCTCGCATGTAGGCCTAATTCTCATTTCATGACTGACCTATTTTAGAACTGCATGCAGTAAGTTAGGTTATGTACCACTGATAATGCTATAAATAACTCATATTAAATAAATATAACTTGGACCCTACACTTTTAATTGAACACTCACATCTTCTGGAGGACTTTCTTGATCTTTCTCACTTTCTGCTGTCACAGTTTCATCTCCAGTTGTCATACTTTCTTTCTGTTCCGACATGGTCTCGCAATTAGTCCTCACAATTCTGTGGGGAGAAAATATATCAGGATTATCCCATTTAAATAACTACCAGCTCAACAGTAAGGCAATAATTAACTTTCCAATTTCGTAACACACTGATAGCCTTGGCACAATGGCGAATTTGTCAAAATACATGCATTGTAATTACACAGTTAATGTCCGAAATAATGTATACTAATTGTATGGTTATAGTGGAAATTTTTCTTAGTTAACCAATGTGTAAATGTACAATTTGAAACATGCGTTTTCCACTAAACAAAGGGAATGGTCAACGCACCTCCTGATCAAAAACAAACACGAAATGAGTCATTCAAATATGTATGGCAAACTTATAGCACAGTCTAATATATACAGTCGCGCAACTTCAACACTTGCCAACATTCACGACACTAGCGCTCAAGCGGCAGGCAAGGCACTGGTCATAGGGTTGATACAGCCAGCACGTGCTTCAAAGGTATGCGAGATGTTGTAATAACGTTTTAATCATGCATCGGAATAAAGGCAATGTGTGCAATGACGAAAATTGCAGTAACAACAAGTTTAAATCTCCGAATTTGTCGTTCTTCAGATTCCCTAAAGACCAAGAGAAAATCATAACTCAGTCATAACCTATAATCCACGCTGTAGGTAGCCTACGTATTGTGTTCTATAAAACATTTATTACTTATCAGTTACCTATTTGTATGTCAGGAAGGAGAGTTTAAATAAAAACAAAGTAAATACCTGTTACAATATATTATTTTTTTTGCAGAGATCATGTGTAAATGTGTACCGATTTTGGATAATGTATCTACAGTTTTTAATGCAAGTAATTCCATAATTTTTGTATTCGTGTTTTTTTCTTTATATTTTTCAAAAGTTGAATGTTATATCCCATTCAAGTAGGGATTATGGTGTTAATTTTTTCAAGAATTCATGGCGTATTATAATCCTTTTGCAAAATATTCACTTCTCGAAGAAATCCAGACTGTGTCGATAAATTTCTGATGTGTTGGTGTAGATTCATGTGGCAGACGTATTAAGTTCTCAAGAAATAAAAGAGCCTTTTTTAATTTAATATAAAGAGCAATCTTTTCTGTAATAATTTGCATGACTGTTATTGGTGTTGATTTTACATTACGTACCAGTGATTATTTGAGCCGTTCAGAGCAGAAGTGGTATAAGTCAAAATTAGGTAATGAGGTTTAAAGTAAATATTCTGTAAAATACAGCGCAAAGTAGCAATTAATATATCCTTCGTGCTATTCACTGACTACTAATAGTTTAAATGAATTCAATATTAACTGCTACTTTGCGCTGTATTTTACAGAATGTTTACTTTAACCCTCATTACCCATTTTTGACTTACACCACTTCTGATCTGAAAATAAAATTAGGCCTACATTTTCTGAGTTAATTGAAGTTACAATTTTTTCAACAAAGTTGTGTATTCATTTGTTCTCACCTACGTCATAATAACAGTAAGTGCATGTAAATTATGTATTATATAGGTAGGGTACGGGTAAGTTAAAATTAAGCTTATGTGTGAAAACTGGAAATGTAATGTAAAATGCGGTAAACTTTCCATAAAAATTTAAACCATAATATCAGCACTATTAGCGACTCAAAATATTAATAAAAAAATTGAAAAATAATGAACTTCATAAATCAATGTCTGTCAAATTAAGGTTTAAATCTTCTCCTTTTTTATTTTTAAGTGTACCTCAGCGGCCGAGTTTACCCCAATTTGCGGTATGGAAAATAGTTAATTTCTCAGGAAATAGGGAGAGGAGTTCACCACGCGATGTACCCTACGAGATATGCCCTACAATTTTTACTCTTCTCACAGGAAATATAGAGTTCCAATAGTTTATAAATATATTTAGGAATGAATTGAATTAACCGTCCACGTACAAACAATTATATTATTTCAAACCATGATACGTGATCAGGGCCATGATTCAGTTGTAAGGAGCAGAAAGAATTACGTTTATTCCCAGCTTCTGAAACTTGTAGATTAACTGCGTGTGAAATTCTTCCAGGATTCTAAAGTAGAATTAGTAAGAACCATATACACTTATTGTATAGCATAAAAATATAAAATAAATTACGCAAAACCCGTTTTCTGATGTATTATCATATGTCGTGTGCACACTTTTAACTTGCCTGCCGCTAGAGGGCTACTGTCGCGCCAGCTGTCAAATGTTGCCATATTTTATACGTATGAGTTGGGTGACTGTACTTATCGTTGCTTACGGGATTACACAAGCTGGCGCATAGCACGATCGAGAGTAGGTCTCTGTGAGTCATGACAATTTCTGCCGCTAGGTTCGCCTCTCTGCCCTATGAAATGATGAATAGTACCATTACAAAGCATTGTGCATCGTGAAAATAGTTCGATTAATTGTGCATTACTGATTGAGTACGAATATTATAAATATGCCAAGCATATTACAGTGTTATTTGAAGTTTGTTCAGCTAAGTTATATTCGAAAATTGTCTGTGTTTTGCTATGTGAAGAACTCGGTACCAACAGGTCGTATCTTTATAGGTTAAGGTAAATGTCAAAGTTCTCTCGTATAACAAGCAATGCTATGTTAAAAGTGGCGAATTGCATTTTCCGACTCTCGAATGATGTGACCCGAAATGTAAAATAATTTCATGCATTGTTTCACTTACCAAGCATTACTGATATAGGCCTAATGAAAATGTGAACGACGTGATGTAAACATTGAAGATAATGTTGTTACTATTTTCCCTTTCTCTTTTAGAAAATACCGACAAAATTAATTAATTATCTTCATGCAGTCGACCTGGTTGGCGAGTTGGTATAGCGCTGGCCTTCTATGCCCAAGGTTGCGGGTTCGATCCCGGGCCAGGTCGATGGCATTTAAGTGTGCTTAAATGCGACAGGCTCATGTCAGTAGATTTACTGGCATGTAAAAGAACTCCTGCGGGACAAAAAATTCCGGCACATCCGGCGACGCTGATATAACCTCTGCAGTTGCGAGCGTCGTTAAATAAAACATAACATTTAACATCTTCATGCTGTACTTATTAGGTAATTAATGTGTATTTGTCTGTATTTTAGACCTGTGTATTGTTACGTAATTATCAGTGAATTAGGTTAGAGAACTTAACAAGGTTAGTATGAGATTAGGTATGCACCTCAAACTGTAACTAATAATGGCTGCTGCCGAAATAGGCTGAGGTGGTTATCGTGTGAAACAAATTATATCTGGAATATCTAGTTTTATTATATACGGATACGTAAAGTTTTTTTTTTTTTTTTTTGTTTTGTTTTAGCATGTGTTTGTAATTTTGTGAGGTTATGTCTAGCCTAATTTCTTTTTATTCTTGTATCATTACCAATACATTAATTTATTTTATAATATTCATTTCAGGTGTTACATCTATGGTGGCAACTCTACTTATGTTAGGATATGAAGTAACAGTATATATTCAACTTCATCATTTGCTAAAAATTAAAGAAAAACTGTATGTGTTAGACTCATTCCATCGTCATTTCTTCTTATGTATGTGAACCACGTTCGTTCTAAAAGTGCTACAATAAATGAACACTATAGACAACGTGATGGAACAATTTACAAGTTACTGTTAAAATGCTCAACATTTTCAAGTGGTGCTATACCCATTGTTTCAAAATGTACATACATATTTTTACATTTCTATAAGAGGTGTCATAAATTATTTCAGCATATTTGTAAATTCTTCAAAATTAATTCTTCTAATTAATACCATAAAGTAATGAAATAATATAGCCTAGGCCTATATGTGATTTTATACTACCGGTATTGATGTTGATCTTGGTAAATTAATCCAATTTCACAGTGTTGTCTTTTGTATTGTGGTTCATAATAATTATAACAGTATGTACGTGGAAATGTTTTTAAAATAATAAATTCTAGCTCATGATTTTAAGTGGTCGTTTCAATGGGAGGTTATATTGGAAAGATGATCACAAATGGATAATTTACTGCAAGATACAAGAACTGAATATACCCAGGTAAGTAAGTGTTCCGTTGAAAGTGAAAGTGAAAATTTCGTTTTACAAGAGCTGAGTAGGCGTACACGCACTAAAATACTACAGCGTTTACTATTACTATGCTCAATAGATTAATCAGTAGGCCTATAGAAATGTTTTCACCACTGCAAGAAAAAATCGCGCAATAATTATACTTCTCAGTTATTGTGACGTCCGTATTTTTTTTAAAAAGAGAGGGAAAAGTTAGGCCTTCTTGCAAATGCGTAATTATGAATTCAAGGAAATTAAAGATTATGCAGTACCTTAATTAGTTGCAATATCTTATTTAATAACAATATTAATAATATTAGGTGAAAAGGGTAGGCTATAGTGCGTATATGTAAGATGTCAAGTTAATTTATTTCCGGAAATGTTTGGTGTATGAACTGAAGTACAGAGCAGACAGCCCCTCAGTTTATATGTAATATGTTTTAATATCAAGAATGACAGCCTTTTATTGTAATATAATTGAGGAGTAGAAGTTTGCAAATTACGTCTATTGTCCATAAAATATTGTACGAAGCATTTAATAAGCAATGATGAGTCCTTTAAATGTCCCAAATGTCAATGTCTTTTAAGTGTTCTGCTATGAATATATAGGGCAGAACAGCGCTCCGAGCGGCGGAATTGGCATTACGAGGGAACCACTTCAGACTCGTTTTTCAAGCTCTATGCGCCAGCTTGTATAATCTCGTAAGCAACGGTACTTATAGATACGAACGAGAGAATTACATTCTCGAAACTCGAGATGTTCGAGTATACGCTTTCCAGAGAACATCTACGATAAACATCTCTGCTTGTCAACCTCCCATGTGATTGACTCATCAGTTGTCACGAACAGAATCAGAGCCTGACAGAATACAATAAAATTATGACATTTAGGTAATTTGTAATGTTTATGATATTACCACTCCGTAGCAGACGAGTGAGAATATGTTCCCAAATTGAAGCATCCACTATTTGCAGGGAAGAAAACGCGCGGGATTTTGAAACCGCTATTTGAATACGTGTTGTACTGGTTAAACTATAAAACGTCTTTGGTTGTACTGCGTATCCGAAAGTTGAATGTTTTTAATAATAAAGAAGAAATGTGCACATAAAAACAATATGAATCTTGTATGCAGTTAAGTTCCTTGTCCTTTTTATACAGAGTTCTAGGTGGTATTGTTCACATTTTCTGCCGCATATGCAATCGTCTGCCTCTTGATGAAAACCCCCTTGTATGCAAGTTAGTCTCAGTTCTTCTATTAAGGCGAGTTTTCCTAGCGGCGCACATTTTGTGTTACGTACGACGTGAAACGTAGAGCGCAATATGCTGCAGACTCATTGTCAGACCAGAGTAACAGAAACAACAAAAAATAATTCAAGTGTTTACTAATAATGCGCAGTACGTTGTGCGCCAGCTTAATGCGATTGGCACAGTAGACCAACTTGAGCTAGAGGCACAGTCTGGTACATACAGTCACGAAGCTTGAGGTGTTTTTTTTTTTTTTTAATTTCTCGCGATACAATGCTCCAAGCGGTTAGCAACTGAGAGTACTAGGAACAATAGACTGTGCGATAGTAGCGATCCTAGTGGCTAGCAACTAACGTTCAACTGTCATTAGATGCATATTCCCTACGTATTGAGCTAGACTTTTGTACAGGGGCAGCAGCATTTCTCTAAGGTTAGAGCCCAGTTTACATAGGTGTGTGTGTGTGTGTGTGTGTGTATTAATAGAAAATTAGGGGCTAGAAAATAATATTGAGAATAGGACGCATGTTTATATGACATTTTTTCGATTAATACACACACACACACCTAAACTGGGCTCTAACCTTAGAGAAATGCTGCTGACCCTGTACAGAAGCGCACCCAAGTCTAGTAAGTTGTTCACTGTGTAATAGAGAAGTTATGTGCAGTTTTGTTGATTGATTGATTGATTCATTCATTCATTCATTCAGTGTTCTGCCCAAGGGCAGGTCTTTCACTGCAAACCTACTTTCTCCAATCTTACCTATTTTCTGCCTTCATCTTTGTCTTCTCATATTATGATCCTTATACTTTAATCAATTTTTCTTGGGAAAGATAAATACGGTAGCTTCCAGTTTCTTTCCGCACACCACTCTCTCTTTCGCATCTTATAAGATCCTAGGGGATCCTAGCGTGGAGGTGAGAAGAGTGGTTGTGACTAATTAGGCTCTCTGGACTTCATCAAAATTCACCACAAGCAGTGGCAGCTCCTGCATATTTCTTAAGAGGAGGAAAGAAGTTAATAGCGCAAAATGACACCTTCTTGAGTGAAACATGCTACAAATTAGCCTACACGCATAGATGTAAGAACAGGTAGTGTTAGGGTTGTCCTTCCCTCTTGTATAGCATTAATCTGTTCTTGTAAACTGAGTTTCCTGAATTCACTTCCATTCATTGTTGAATAATTGCACAAATTAACAATTACAAGGAAATTCATAATCTTGTAGCATTTTTCAGCACACTACAGCATCACACGTATTGGAAGAGACTAGCTACTAACACATAACTGGAACAGTTTTACGGAAGTGGGAATGGGAAATAACCTGTTAGGAAAGCGAGAACACTGAACCCACCCATGTGATCTGTGTTGGCACTTGTACTGTTACAAGTTCAGTATCACATGGTTTTGAAGGATGTCAGTTCTTGTAAAGTCATACTACCATTATTGTTCAAAGCTGCCTGTGGCCGATTAATTTTTTTATGTTAAAAATAATGTAGTTTGGAGTACTTTCAATTTCAAATATATTTGCACAAAACTGACAACTTGGCTATTGTCCTGTCTAGTAGACAATGAATGGAAGTGAATTTCAGAGGCCAAAAAGATCTGCGATACTAACATAGAACTACTTCCTCTTTGTTTTATATAAACCCAACTTCAACTTTCAGATATCCTCGAAAGTTTCAAAGTATGAATAATAGCCTGTACAAAGTGAGTGAATAATATATTTTGATTTATAATTTTAAAAAAGTTTATATGGTGTCCTTCATAGCTTTGCGTTAAAACTGTTTTTATTGTGCCTCCTCCTAGATGTGTTATGCAACCTCACTAGATGGCAACAGTAGCGAGCTTGCTGCACGATCAGTCGGTTTCTATTTCCCACCCATGTGCTGATTCAGAGGAGGATTTCCTCCCTGTCCGTTCATTTTCTTGCTTTAAAACTCTGCTTCTTTCTCAAGCCGCTAGTGCGCTGTTGTCTATGTGTGTTAACTGCAGTAGAGGAGGAAAGGATTGGCTTTCCTCCTCACTAACAATTTCGCATCCTTCTCACAGTTTTCGCGCAGCACATGAGCGCGCATCGTTTAAAACTGGATCAACCGAGGTTTTCTTATAGCTGTGAACTTAAAAATTATCGACTCTTCCTCAAATTTCAAGGCATATATTTCATTTGGTATTTACTTTCAAAAGAAGAAAAATGTGAGGAGGATGTTCCTCCCTTCCCTCCCCCGAGGAACCGCTACTGCGGTTAAATATCAGTTCTATCAGGGTTTTTGACTCATTCAGAGACCGGGAAATCCCGATTACCCTTTGGACCCTTGTTGATTCACAGATATTGTTTATTGAACAATAACGACTCCCTCAATTCTATTCTCAGCTGCAGAAAACGAACAGCGGATTGAGATGGTCTTGTTTTCTGGAATTTGATGGATGTAGAGCTCAAGAATACCTTAAAGAAGGACTTAATTTGTAAGAAGATTGGACACATGGTGAATAAAGTCAACAGGGAACTTCCGGAAGGAAGAATCACAGCAGGTGACCAACTGACAGCAGTGACCAGAGACCTTTTGAACAAGACAAGGGATGCAGCACGACTGAAGAATTATAAATTTGTATGGACAAGAGACGGTAAGATATTTGCAAGAAAAGATGAAGCCAGCCCCATGAGTAAAATCACTAATGTTGACGATGTAAATAATTTGTAAATACTATTGTGTCGGTAACCACGTTTAATTATACAATATAATTGACTTAAAATGGCTAGTAATACTATATTAAATGAAATCCATCAGTGCAAATTTAATAACAATAATAACACAATGGTTTTTAACGATTTACTTCACTGCAATGAGTATATTACCAATATTCTATCAGATCTTAAAATATTTCACTTAAACATTCGTAGCATCAACAAAAATTTTTCCGAACTCTGTGTTTTACTTAATAATTTTTCCTTTTACTTTGATATTATAGTTCTAACTGAAACCTGGCTTGATCATGACTCTGGCTATGATATTAATGGTTATAAAAAATTTGTTAAAAGTAATAAGTATAATAAATGTGATGGTATAGTTGTATATTTTAAGGAAAACATCGTAGTGTCTTTAAGTGATATTGACATTTCCCATTGCAACGCTATACATTTTCAATTAACACTTATTAATGATACTCATGTTAACCTAACTGCAATTTACAGATCTCCAAAACTATGCAAAAATGAATTTCTGAAAAATTTTGAAAGCTTCTTGTCAATATACAAAGATTTAAACAACCATGTTATTCTGGGTGACATAAACATTCAAATTTTAGAAAATAGATTAGATAATTTTGGCAACACGTATTTAAATATCATGCATGAATATGGATACGTGAAATACTTAAATTCCATTACTCGTCCATCATCCAATTCTTGTCTTGACCATATTTTCCTAAAAACGGGAAATAACTTAAATTTTATACCTGGAGTATATGCAAGCGCAATAACAGATCATCAGGGAAAGGATTTATATGTAAATATATATTTACTTATAAAGCTAATATAATTTATATTTTGCATTATCTTTATGTTTCACAATGTGTAGGGTTGAAAAATCCTACTTTTATTTTCCATATTTTTCCATATTTTAGAGTTTAGTACATATTTTCGTTAATTTCCATATATTTTCCATATTTCATATAAAACAGTCCATATTATATTAGGTTTAACAATAAAACAAAACAAAATTCCATTAACTTTTAAAAATACATTTCAACAATAGAGATTTAAACACATGTTCAGTAATCCCTTTAACATCAGAGTTATTTGAAAATTAGCAGTCCTATCAACAATGGGAAAGTAAGTTACAAAACTGTATTAATTTAATTTAAAATTTTTAACAGACTTCAGTTGTGCAGCTCAACAGTTAAATGCCAGTCAGAGTACACATAGGTTCAGTTTTGTAAATCATACTATAAAGACGGTAAATATGCCAAAAGTACGTCATTCAGTCAATTTAAAATCAAAACTAACAAGTTACATTTCAGAATTTAAAGAAGATGGTTTATCAACTGACAATAAAATATTATTTTGTAATTTGTGTCAGTGTGCAGTATCATCTACACAAAAGTTCCTGGTGCAACAACACATTACAACTAGTAAACATCAGGCCAACAAACAACTAAATTCCAAGCAGAGACAATTGTTTTTAACACAACCAACAACATCGAATGTAAGATCTGAGTTTAACATCGACCTGTGCCGTTCTCTCATCTCTGCTGATATTCCTCTCTACAAACTAAAGAATAAGGTCTTCAGGGAATTCCTTGAAAAATATACTCAACATACAATCCCGGATGAGTCAACACTTAGGAAGACGTATGCTCCATCCATCTACGATGAGACAATACAGAAGATAAGAGATGAAATTAAAGATAGTTCAATTTGGGTTTCCATTGATGAGACTCCCGACAAAGAAGGTAGACTTGTTGGTAATGTAGTTATCGGTTTGTTAAGTGAACAATATTCTGAACGAATTCTTTTACATTGTGATGTTCTAGAAAAGTGCAATAACAAAACTATAGTTAAACTGTTCAACGAAGCTATGGGTATCCTGTGGCCAAAGGGTATTATGTACGATAATGTGTTATTCTTTATTAGCGATGCTGCCCCTTATATGGTCAAAGCTGGACAAGCATTATCTGTTGTATATCCTAAATTGACTCATTTTACTTGTGTGGCGCATGCATTTCATCGTGTGGCAGAAGTGGTCAGAGACAATTTCCCTAAAGTAGATTTGTTGATTTCATCAGTGAAAAAAGTATTTCTCAAAGCTCCCAGTAGAGTTAACGTGTTGAAAGAAATGTACCCTGAAATTCCATTGCCACCAAAGCCAATTTTAACTAGATGGGGTACATGGCTAGAAGCAGTTGAATATTATGCCGAACATATAGACTCTATTAACAATGTTCTCCTTGCATTGGACTCTGAAGATGCAGTCTCAATTGATACTGCGAAAACAGTTACTTGTGACATAAGTGTGAAGAATGACTTAGCTCACATTCAGCATACATTTTCATGCATCATAAAAACGCTCAAAAGTCTCCAAAATAGGCACCTTTCACTATCTGAAAGTTTTGAAATTATAAATAGTACTGTGGAACAACTGAATCGTGGTAGAGGTAAAGTTGCAGATGCAGTAAGAGCTAAGGTGGACACTGTACTTTCAAAAAACCCTGGATATGAAGAACTGCAAAAGGTTGTTGCTGTGATGAGTGGTGAATCAACAGTGAAGATTAACTTGGACTTATCCCCAGCAGACATTGTGAAATTGAATTATGTACCAGTTACTTCTTGTGACGTCGAACGCTCTTTTAGTCAGTATAAATCTATCCTCAGAGACAATAGAAGAAGATTCACTTTTCAGCACTTGAAAGAAATGTTTGTAACCTATTGTTATGGTAACAGACAATAAAAATTGTGTTTTGTTGAAACTACATTGGAAGATAAGGTACGTCCATTATATTTTTTGTTTAGTTTGATTAAAATGTACCAATATTTAACGTACATAGTCATTTTTTTATAATTTTAAGTCCATATTTAATTCCATATTTTGGTAAAAATCCATATTTAATTCCATATTTTGGTAAAAATAACTACATATATATTTACATATTTCATATATTTTTAGTCCATATAAATCCGTTCCCTGCAGATCATTATATGACTTTTGCATTGTTGTCAATCAGTAATAAAAGTATTAGCAGAGAAGCCACTGAACCTTCGGACAATTATAAGCTAATTATAAACCATAAAAGCCTAATATCAAATATTAATAATATTAATTGGGAATCTATATTCTACAATGAAGACGCAGATACATGTTTCGATAATTTTTATAAAATACTCTGTAACCTAATCTGTAAATATTCTAATCATGTCCCTCTCAAATTCTCAAGTAAGTACAAAAAAATTAAACCTTGGATTACCACAGGTATTGTTAAATCAATACGATCTAGGGATAAGTTAGCTAAGCAAATTAAACGAGAACCACAAAACAATGTTTTATTAAATTACTACAGAAAATATAGAAATATTCTCACTAATGTAATAAGAAATCAGAGAATCAAATATTATTCTGAAAAATTTAGCAAAAATAAAAATAATCCAAAGCAATTTTGGAAGACCATAAACGAAGCTACTGACACCCAATGTAATAAAAGTAGTATATTAAAGACAATTATAAGTCGAAATGGAATAACAATTGAAAATAAGGAAACTATCGCAAATGAATTTAACGATCATTTTACTAATGTAAGTCATGACATCGTATCTAATATAAAAAAGAAAGTATTTGGTACTCATCACTATAAGCTTTATAATAAAAGTATATCATCTATGTTTATGTTTCCTGTAAACGAATGTGAAATCATTAATATTGTAAACAGTTTAAAAAATAATGTGGCTCCTGGTATTGATGATATTACAACAAATACCCTGAAACTTATTATCGAAGCTATTTCTAAACCACTTGCCTTTATATTTAATTTGTGCATATCTCAAGGTGTATTTCCCTCAGCCCTAAAACATGCTGTGGTGATACCAATTCACAAGTCTGGTGACAAAAATAATCTTAATAATTACAGACCATTTCACTATTACCCAGTCTCTCTAAGGTATTTGAGAAATGTATAAAAACACGGTTAATAACATTTTTAGAAAAAAATAAACTACTAAATGATAATCAATTTGGTTTCAGAAAAAATTTGTGCACTGATGATGCTATTATGGCAGTTACCTCAAAAATAATTCAACAATTAGATGTAGGAAATAAATGTCTAGGAATTTTTCTAGACTTACAAAAAGCTTTCGATACGGTCAATCACAGTATACTTTTGAATAAAATGGATAGATTAGGAATTAATGGAATTGCTTTAAAATTATTTAAATCTTACTTAAGTAACAGAACTCAAGCAACTAAAATAAATGATCACCTTAGTAAATCACGTAACATTGATATAGGTGTACCTCAGGGGACGATTTTAGGTCCTGTTTTGTTTTTAATATATATCAACGATTTACTTAAAATTGACATTGAGAAATATTCTGGGACTCTGTATTCTTATGCTGATGATACTGTGGTTATATTTAGCGGTTCGAGTTGGAATGAAACTTATCAAAATTCTAACAGCGGTATTAATATTATTAAAGAATGTCTGGATGCTCACTTACTTTCTTTGAACGTTTCTAAAACAAAATTAATACCATTTTCATTAACATCACATGGCCTTGAGCAACTAGAAATAAATAATAATATAAGTATAACTATACATGATTGTAACCTACCTACTTGCTCATGTAACGCTTTGAGTATATCCTCACAAGTTAAATATTTAGGCATTATTATTGACCAACATTTAAAATGGGACAAGCATATCTCCTTTCTGTGTAACAGATCGCGTAAAACAATCCACAAATTTTCCATTCTACGCTCTTATTTACCTGTTTATGTTCTGCGTACTGTGTACTTAGCTCTGTTTCAATCAATAATTCAGTATGGTATTTTAGGTTGGGGAGGAATGGCAAAATCGACTCTCCGTCCTTTAAATCTGCTCCAAAAAAGAATTATCAAAATTTGTCTATATAAACCTTTTGATTACCCAACAAAATTAATTTTTCAGGAATTTGGCGTATCAAATCTAGAACAAATTTATAAACAAAAATTGCTGATTTACTTCCATAAAAACCACAATAAATTTAAATTTGATCCTCATGAATACCAGACGAGACAAAACTACAGTTTCTTTCTAAATACTCCCAAATGCCACACAACTGCTGGATTAAAACACAGCAGAAATTTTGGACCCAAAATATATAATACATTAATTAGAGCTTACCCTGAGCTAAGTACACTTAACACACATAGATTTAAGAAACAAATCAGATTAATTATTTAATTGTTTAAGCTAATTGAGTTAAAAATTGTTACTCTAATATTCATGTACTTCTGTATTTTCTATTTGTATATAGACCCTGTTATTACATGCTGTATGTATTTTACCATTTATTAATGTGATTGTGCTCAATGAACTCTCTTAATTTTGTGATATATTTTGTATAACTGATCTGAACTGCGCCCGAGCACGAGCTTCTGCTCTTTCGGGCTGCAATGCCTAATGTAGCTCAAGTGCATAGAATTAATAAATATTATTATTATTATTATTATTATTATTATTATTATTATTATTATTATTATTATTATTACTTCCCACTTTACAGAATCACGCATAATTTATTGTATTCATAGAAGTGAACAGAAACCTACCGTAACTACTTCTCTGGCTCTGTTGGTCCCATTGAATCTATAACCCCCCCCCCCTCATAACTCGTACGACTGGAATATTTTAGGAAAGTACGTAGTTTTACTAAAGGTCGTATGAGCGTTGCTCTACACAACCAAAACCATCTTCCTTTCATTGCAATTTCTCATTTCGACTTATCCGAAAGAAGACTACGCTGTTATGAACGGTGCAAGTGAGATATTTGTGGAGATTTAAAAGTGTTGGAATTTCTTATCGGTCTGCAAAGTAGCTTATTTGCTTCTTATTTCTTTGTGTATGAAAAAGTTTCAGATAATTTTACCGTATGTCGCATAAACATTACCAAATTAGTCTATTAACATAAAGAAGCATAAAAAAGAGTCAGAAAAATTATCTTCCTGGATAATTACTCAGTTAATAATAATAATAATAATAATAATAATAATAATAATAATAATAATAATAATAATAATAATAACAATAATAATAAAATTGTATTTAAAAATAAAAAACAAAAAACAAAAAAATCAGGTAAATTATTTTATGAATGAAGTATAATTTTAATTCATATCAACATGATGACATTTTATGTAATTGTAACTAGAAGAGAATTGTTCTCAGGTGAATCTGAAATGAGGCACTCAGAAGCATGGGTAGACATAACGGCTCGGTTAGAAAAGCCAATGTACTATGGTAGGAACGATCATGATTTTAAAATCAAATGTAGGAAACAGAAAACGGATGTAGGTAAATTCTCATTTTTAAATAGAACTATAAATGACTGGAATGACCTACCTGCAGCGGTCTTTGAGGGCTGTCCTTCCTTAAGGAGATTCAAGAATAATTTAAAAAGTTGTATATAAAGTGAAAATTAAAATTAAGGTGACATTCAACATTTAATTTTTTAAGGTGACATGTATTTATCTAGGCTGACGAGTTTACTTCCTTGGTTTGAATTGTAAATTATTTAAAAATAGCATGTAAGATGGCCTTAGACTAGAAATGTTTAGTTTAAATGTAGTTCTGTTTATAAGTATGCATAAGGATGTAATTATTTGACTTATTTGAACTGTTGTATCAGTGAAGCGAGGTGAGTCAGTGAAGTTATGGTTTTACATTGCAGTGAACAGTTCCGATCAGTGATAATTTATAGCGTCAATGAAATGTGTTCTATAGTGTCAGTGAAATGTGTTACAGAGTGTCAATGAAATGTGTGCTAAAGTGTCAGTGAAATGCGTCATAGTGCCACTACAGGGAATGAGATGAGAGTAAAGTGAAAGACTATTGAAACTTATGTAGGACCTATAGATAATTATGTAGGTTGTATTGTAAAATTAGGTATTTTATTTTATGTTTTATTATTATTGTGTTAAATTGTATTGTGTATTCTTATAGTATTGTGTGTAAAATTGTATATGTGTTGTAAAATTGTATTGTGTATTGTAAATGTTATTGTGTATTGGTTATCATTTTATTGTGTATTGTTAATATTGTATATACCACTGCCACAGGGTGCTTGCCCACTTGCAGTATAAATAAATACATACATACATACAAGTGATATTTTTTAAAAAGTGAGATAAGTGTATATTCTAAATCTTTAACGTCACTTCTGTTCAGAGAAAAAAAGTAATATAAGTGCAGTAATGCTCCATGTTGGCCTTACTCTTGTATTATATTGCATACAGAGTTTTGGCTGAGAGGCAAACTAATACAAGTGCGTTGTTTACAGAGTGTTGCGTTTCTTTTGTTTATGACTAATGCATTTGCCATAATGGAGAGAGGTAATATATTACAGTGCTGACTTTTCGAAACATCTTCGTGGAAGACCTGCACACATTGAGCTGGACCAACTATACAGTGATCCAACAAGGATAACTTTTGCTAAGTGGAGCAATTTGTAATAGCTATAGAAATTCATCCCATCCATACACCACTCTTTCTTTGATGACCTGAAGCAATAGGATGGGCCTATAATAAGGACTGCAGGACGTGGACGTGGAAGAGTGCGTAGAAGATAAAGTTCAAGGAATACTCGCGGTAGGAGTCCTACAGATGTATTTCATGATAGAAACATGGATGTTGCAGCAGAGACAGATGTGACTTCTTCAAATGAGGCTAGAGACGTAATGGACAGCGACTAAGGCTAAATTTCATTTAAAATTAAAAATTTTCTTAACCCTCTTCTTTCGGAGTACCAAAAACCAGAAATTGAATGTAATATTCAACCAATCAGACACTATGTATTAATAAAGGATCTAAAATACATTTAAAATTGCAAGCCTCATCCAGATCTCAGATGTTCTTCAAACTGTCAGATAATATCCTGTGTAATTTCTACAAAATAAGCAAAGTAGAAATACCAATCTATATTACAGACACACTCATTCCTAAAACTCCAGTTGTGAACGAAATCCCTCCATGGAAATGGGTAACTCCAGAACATAGCATACAAATTCCAGGAAATAATTCCAAAAATGATCCTCCATACATTCTTAAGTTAGATGCCATGAAACTAATCTGCAGCACCTAAGGATCACCTTCAAATTTATACCAGATTGATCTCTAAACCCTGATGATGGGGCATCAGGAGCAGGGTATTATATTCCAAAATATCAAGAAAGTTACTTCATACCATGTTCATCCTCCTCCAGTCTTGAAACTGAATTGCTAGCTATTGATGCTGTTCTTCAGTGTGTTACTCAAGTTTCTGAAAAACCTATTTGCATACTTACTGACTTGGTACATATTTAAATATGTACCAAACCTATACGCACATAGAATTATTCCAATTCAGAAACAACTAATAAACTAAAAAAAAAAAATCCAAAAGGAAATAGCATTTCAATGGATACCTAGTCATTGTGGCATATTTGGAAACGAGAAAGTCGATAATATTCCAAAACAGGCAACATATTTGCAACCAAGACCTCTTCAAATGATATCTCTATCCAATGCTTTTGCTTCAGTAAAGTCTCATTTTATAAACCTATGGATCAACAATTGGCTCTCTTCTGACAAAGGAAAAATTTTACAACCTATACAAAAGAAACCAAATGACCTGGAAATGTACAAAAACTTGCCCAGACATGTTAAAACATTTTTAACAAGAGCCAGAACAGGTCACATTGTCACACAATGTACCTACACCGATTTCACCTTTCTGATACTCCTACTTGTCTGTGGTTTAATAATCATGATTAGTCGACCTGAGTAGCGTAGTCGATATAGTGCTGACTTTCTGTGCTCGAGGTTGCGAGTTCGATGCCGACCCAAGTCGATGACATTAATGTCAGTAGACTCACTGGCATGTAAAAGAACTCCTGCGGGACAAAATTCAGACACACCGGCGACGCTGATATAACCTCTGCAGTTGCGAGCGTCATTAAATAAACCATATTTTTTTTAATAATCATGATGAAGATCTGGAACACATTCTTCTATACTGTCCATCCATAAACCACAAAAGAAGTAAATTAAAATCATCAGTACCAGTTGCAGAAAACACAGCCCTGCAGTATATATTGACTACATCCCAATTCTCACTACTAGCAACAGGCATCTGTAATGAACATTGATCAAAATGGCCCTCATTTCTTATAAAAAGAAGAACTGAATAGACTACAGTGGACTATAGTGGACTTTATGTTGTCAGCAAACAGCTGGATACATTAAGAAGATTGATTGATTCTTTCGGTTATACAGACACATTTTGTGTTATAATATGATAATAAGAAAACTCAAATGCTGTTAAGACAGGAATGTTTCAATGTTGTAAGCAATGTTCTTGCTCTCCTTTTAAAAGATATACAAATACTGCAAACCCTTGCACTTATATTACTTCTCAATAGAAATATTTTCGTGGCAAAATAATACAAGTGACTTTAGGACCCTATTTTACCTAAACTGTTTCAGAATAGATGATTTCTATTTAGAAGTTAAAAAATATAGGTACCAACATATACTGGGTGTTCAGCTCAAAGTGTGTCATGCCTCGCTGTATGCCGTCATGTGGCTAGTCGATGAGCCTAGAGAATTCAATCTTCCTACACTTCCGCAGAGGTGTATTACTTACGTGCCAGAGAAGTTGCCTAGCAAGTACGGCGTTCATTCAGAAGAGTACTTACCGATACGTACGATAATGCCAGTAGTGGCAGGAATGTGAACTGTTTCGAAACATGTACTGAGGTGAGTTTTTCTTACTGTCAGGATATGGGGAGAGGGTTAAGACGATTACTTACATATTTGTTGACATTAACTTCGACGGTCAACATGGACACGGAGCATTTGATTTGTGTTGTGGAATGTTGCCGTACGCAAGCGATGATAACAAATACCCTGCGTACGACTTGGCCGCGCAAAACACAGTTCGAAAGAGGTTATGGTAGAACACAGACCGTACAGACCGCCATCTGTTGCTACGACGTTCAAGTTATATCATACACGTTCTCAAGTTCAGATTGAACGCCTTGATTAATAGGCAACTTCTCTGACACAAAAGCTGAAACTTGCTTCAAATCGCTGACTCATCAACAGTGACGTCATGACACTTTGAAATGAACACCTAGTAGAACTGTAAATTTACAGCAACATAGTCCTGTAGCAGATTTTTTAATTTCCTTTTCAACTTCAAAGTCATTTATCTCAAAACTTCCTAAACGTCACTTGTATCACTTTGCTTCTGAGTGCCTCAAATATGCTTTAAATTTCACTTCATCATCTAGTAGATGTTTTTCAATCAGTATTCTGAAAAGTTCCTCCTCTTCTCTACAAGAAAAAACTCCACCTCCTAGATCTCCTAATGCAGTACCTGATCAATGATGTAGCTCCTGTAACGAACATAGTTTTTTCCGTTTTGATGCACAACTCATTTTGAAGTTCAGTTCATATCCTTCTTACATTCACAACTGGAGAGTCTCTGCGACATCAGCCGTGTTTTTCGAAGTTTCTAGGATGACGCAGTACACAGCACATTAAGTAATCCATTTAACATTGGCTGTTTAAGTAATACAGTAACTGCTTTACTGTGTTAATATTATGATAACTTACATGGCTGACTAGTTTTTATGGGGTGTCCGTCATTGGAGACACAGTAAAGCAGTTATTACTTATTCAATGATTATACAAGTGTTAAAAGAGTGTAATCCGAAAATGAAGAATTAAAAAAAATAAATAGAAAGAAACAAAAAATAAATAAAGAAAGAAACAAACAAATAAGTCCAGTAACTAAATAAGCAACTGAGTAATAAGTAAATGAATGAATGAATGAATTAACAAATAAATGAATACCGGTACTGTATCAGTAGACCTATACATTTTACAAACAGCCAGCAATGTTACTGCTTGGTTATGCTAGGTTTGAGCGAGCGATACTGGCTGTTTACATGTATAACAGGTTTCCAGCACATGCCTGCCTAGTGATTATTATTATTATTATTATTATTATTATTATTATTATTATTATTATTATTATTATTATTATCTTTGGAAGGAAGTACTAGATCTTTTAAGTACGAAAGTACAATAGAATGCATTTTATGGCTTTTTCAATATTCTAAGTTTTAAATACAAAATGTTGACCCAAAATGGCATATAACTCTGTCTACAAAAATTGCTATTGTTGTCATGAAATTTTCGCTAATTTGTTTTGATAAAATGTTGTTGTTGTTTTCTAATGCCAGGCGTTTGACAATAAAGTCATTTGACCTCGTGCACTCCAATATTTTTCAAAGATATAATCATGACCAGCCAATGAAGCACAGATTTTGAGATGTTCCGAATCCATTTCTTGGTTTGATTTGCACAATGGGCAGTTAGGGGACTGATATATTCCAATTCTATGCAGGTGTTTAGCCAAACAATCATGGCCTGTTGCCAATCTAAATGCAGCTACAGACGATTTTCGTGGTAAATCGGGAATTAACTGTGGATTTTGATGCAGAGAGTTCCATTTTTTCCCTTCGGATTGTGTTATCAAATTTTGTTTGTTGAAGGCTAAGTATGTAGATTTAATAAATCTCTTCACAGAGTAATACGTAGATTTAGTAACAGGTCTGTAAGTAGCATGCTGCTCTTCTTTGCTAAAGCATCCGCATTCTCGATGGTATCCATTGGAATACAATTCTTTTATTGAGTGATATTAATTGAGAGAGCATTTTAGTTATTTCTGCTGTTTGAGATGAAGGTGTGTGTTTAGAGACGATTGATAGAATAGCTGCTTTGGAGTCTGACAATATAACTGCATTTTTAAATTTATTGATGTGGCATAGAAGATTCCTGAAACATTCACTTATTGCAATGATTTCACCATCAAAACTTGTTGTTCCATATCCAAGTGATCTATAAAGTGAGAAGAGACAGCACGTAACACCTGCACCGGCACCTTGTTCTCTGGAGATCAAGGATCCGTCAGTGTATAAATTACCTAATATTACAGTAGCGTGCAAATTAATCTGAACACGACATATTTTTACATTTTCTGTCATTGTTGGCCTCACAGCTGCTCATACCGCTTTAATTGACATCTGTAGTACGTACAATTCCATTGTTGAAGGTCTGTCGTTATTATTTTTTTTATAATATGTGACATTTTGCCTGTCGTTTTGTACTTATAAGCATTTCAGTTGTGTTGAAGACTTAATACTGCAATCCTGTGTACATTCTGTCGTCTTCACAAATGGATACAACTCCACAAAAACAGTCTAAAATTATAACATTAGCAGAGCATTCTTCTATGACACAGAGGCAAATTGCTGCAGAATGTCACATCGGTTTGGCTACTGTTAATTCGATCATAAAACGATACAGGGAGAGTGGATCCGTCACACCCCAGAAAAAAGGAAACTGTGGCCGGAAAAGGAAGACTTCACCTGCAGATGATCGTTTAATTGTCACGAAAAGTAAATTAAATCCTAGACTAACTGCTGTCGACTTAACCCGCGAGTTAATGGCTACCACTGGGGCGAATATTCACGTCACAACAGTGCGGCGTAGGCTTTTGGAAGCTGGACGAAGGGCTCGTAAGCCTATTAAGAAGCAACTGCTAACCCCTGTTATGTGCAAAAAAACGCTTAATGTGGGCAAAATTACATCAACACTGGACAGTGAATGACTGGAAGAATGTACTTTTTTCCGATGAGTCTCATTTCGAGGTCCACGGCCACCGTGTTTCTTACGTACGGAAAGGATCCGAAAAAGTAACAGCAGCTCATCTCCAACAAACACCCAAATACCCCCCTAAAGTAATGTTTTGGGGTTGTTTTACACATGAAGGGCCTGGAGCATTAATACCTATCAAGGGAATGATGAATTCTGACAAATATATTCACTTATTGGAAACCAGAATCGTACCCCAACTGCAAAAATCATTTCCGGATGGCAGAGGTGTGTTCCAACAAAACCTGGCACCATGCCATACGTCTCGAAAAACTACAGAATTCTTCAACAAGAAGAATATTCAGGTACTCCCCTGGCCAGGCAACTCACTCGACATCAACCCCATTGAGAACTTGTGGTCAATTTGCAAAAGAAGAATGCAAAAAATGGATTGTTCTACAAAGGAGAAGATGATTTCTGCCCTCATTGGTGTATGGTTTCGCGATGAAGAAATGAAGAATATTTGTGGAAAATTAGTGGAATCCATGCCAAATCGTCTCAGAGCTGTTATTAGGAACAAGGGAGGCCGCATAGATTACTGAGGTATGTCTTAGATCCTTTTTTTTATCCCGTTTGAGTGTTTTTGCATAAGTAATTACGTTGTTCGGATTAATTTGCACGCTACTGTAATTGTCTCTAAAGACAATTGTTTCAGTATTTCAGTGTTTACTTCTGATTTCAGTATTTCTTCTGTTAAATTTAGATTATATTCTATATTTAATAGAGTTAAAGGGTTTGGTTTAATTTGTAAGTTTTCTTTTAAATTCGGGATATTGATTTTCTGTTTTAATTCTTGAACAATGGATATGAAACTTTTTTGAGTTTTCAATCTACAGAGAGGACTGTATGAATGCCAATTGTTTCCTGGTAATCTGATAAGTTTTTCATATTGATATTGATAAAATGTTCAAACAATTCAATACAGAAAAAATAAGTAGCCTACATATATAACAAGCACACACTATCAACTGGCGTTAACTAACTGAATTTACAGGTACATTCATACATTGGACAAGTCAACAATGGAGCAAAATAAATAACGATAGTCAAATAATGTATTCTTCATTAGATTTTAGCGTTGATTATGACAGTTACGAATGAAACAATATTAATTTTAAAATTATATTTGCGTTGCAGAAATGTTGAGAAATAATGCTGACTTATATATTCTTCGATTTTGCTAACTCAGTCAACACCTGACTAGTGATTTGTACTGTTTGGATTCCTTGCGTGCATAGGCAGAGGTAGAACGATTTCTCTGTGAGACACCATAGGACGATAAAATAAGCTAATTCATTCATAAATACATATTCTTATCATGAGCATACAAATGCGTCCACAAGCATAAAAAAACAACTACATCTGTTTTCTAATGGGGGGAAAGGGCCTGAAGTCTTGCACCGCATTCTGAGGCTTATTGTGCTTACTACTTCAGTTCTATGAATATTTGTTCCTGAACGACCGTGCTCTTGTATGGATACAACATACTGCACTATGAACTTAATTCGGGCTATAGTAATAATAACAATGGCACTTTAATAAGTGATGGCGAAATGAGGCCAATGTCTGATGCCAGAAGTTATCCAGTAATTGTTTCAATTAGTTGGGTGAAAGTCTCGAAAAAAAAAAAAACCCAATCAGGTAACTTGTCCCAATCGAGATTTGAACCCAAGCTCCTTGTTCCACAGTCAGACATGCTAACCGTCCATGCAGCAGTGGACAATACATAACAGTGCTGTCATAGGAGCCATACGACATATGGGAATCTACAATAATTTTTTAATGAATGATATGGGGAAGAGAAAATATTTCCCATACCGAGCCTTATGGTGTATGCATACTTAAGTTTTGTGCACGGAAATCTGTACTGATCTTAGATCACTTCTTGCTGTTCCTAATATCTTCTTTGATATTCATAAACATAAATGGTCCATCTCTACAGTGGTGAAATCCAAAACCACATATCGTTGTTGTTTCTGCAATAACTCCTATGTGACATATTTATCGATTTTCAGATTTTTGCTCTATTAAATAACTTAAATAGTTATACAGAAAATAATAAAATCTCCTATAATTATGTAATTATATTTTTTTCTTTCGAAAATGTAAGAATTCACAGTCTTTTATGTACTATTGCCATAGAATGAATAAATGTGTTTTTCTTCTTAATGAACAATAATTTTATATTTTGCACACAAGAGTTATTGCAGGAACAACGACGATATAAAAGAATAGTTAAAAAATACCAAATTGCTGCAGATACACGCTCCAAGATTCATCAAGACAAGTGTGCATCTAGTGTAAGAGCATCATAGGATCTTTATTTTGCAAATAAAAGTGGTAAGTCTTAAGGTAGAACAATTTCTTTATTCTTCTTTAACATGAAGACATCCATTAAATGACGGTCGGAGGGATACAGAGAGAAGAGTAAAATACATTTCAAGGGCAAAGTGGAGGCTGGGGCGTATGGTCAAGAAAAAAATTACCATGACAGTACTATGCATAAATACATAAACACAATGAAAAAATAAATATTCATTATGTCCTCTGAAACATATACATTGCTTAGCTAAG
This sequence comes from Periplaneta americana, assembly GCF_040183065.1. NCBI lineage: Eukaryota > Metazoa > Arthropoda > Insecta > Blattodea > Blattidae > Periplaneta > Periplaneta americana. Next base: position 107,621,058 of record NC_091121.1, read on the forward strand.
TACGGCAAAATGTCAGTTATCAGATAAATATTGTCGATAATTTTTAACAAGATCGTAAGATCCTTGTGTCAATTAGAGAGCTATACCATCACGGATTCTGTAGGATGCTTCATATTTGTCAACTTCGCCATTTCTTATCACTTATTTCATCACTAGTTGTAAGTTGAATGGCAATAATGGCAAATGGACCAACACTTACACTATTATTCATAGTATTGGCAGGTTCTTCGTTATTAGGCCTATTAATACATTTACTTCCATTTTCTTCTATAAGTACTTTTAAAAAAGGAAGAGGTATCTCCCGAACTCACTGTCACATGGAGTGAACTGAATTAACTCTCTCCAGAAAATGTTCTAGGCTTCTCTCAATTCTTCCTTACCCATACTATAAAAAGTTGAATTGCGTAATTAATACCTATACTTAGAAATATTATCATCTGACTGAGGCTGTGGCTGGTATGTACAACTGCTATCAGACAGTACATCTCACTTGATGTGTTGGAGGAAAAACAATCGTTTGTACAGTAGAGACGTGAGCCATTTGCCAAAGTGTTTCCACTCAATAAAACAACAATGTAGTTATCCTACTTCAAGACTCTTTCAGGATGAACTGAAGAATTATGCACAGGTTTACGCTGTTTAATAGTGATGGCACTTATATTATTACTTATCCTCTCTGTAGTCCGCTTGCCTGCCTTTACCTGTCTGACAGTGCCATTCTAATATGCAAAATAATTTTCTTACATTCTTTCTATATCTTGCATCATATTGTAGATATAACATGCATAAATACACACAAAAAATTTCATCACAGAATGTTGAATAGTTTTTGAGTAACGCGGGAAATGCTTCATCACTGCACAGTGAACTGAATTTGGGGGGGGGAGTAAATAATTTTTTTTTTAATCGTAAAAATATACTTTCATATAGCAGAAGGACAGTGTTTTACACATACTAATTTTCATTATTGTACAAGATACAGTAATGGAAAAAAAAAAGATGTTGAATATTTCTAAAATTTTACTGCTCTAACCCCTTAATGGTGTCACTTATGAGATTCAAACCTGTCTTCAGACAGTTGACTAAATAGGCCTGAATGTTGATTTTCAAATTAATTTACAGAATTATGCCTTCTTCATACATAATGCTAGAGAGAAAGTAGCCTATATCACTCTGACCTGGGGAGTATTGCCCCCCCCCTCCGCCCCCTTATCTCCGCCTATGCTTGCATACATTTACTTGTTGACCTAATTTAGGTTCTATTTGATAAGGGGCCACTTTTTACTCTTTTCCAAAATTTCGGCCATTTGTATTTTTAGGGTCGCATTTTTAAAAATCATTCTCACTTTTTGTAATAGCCTATCTTCCCACCAGTGGCGTATACTGGTTAAAGGGTTTGGGCTACCACTGACCCTATTATTACACAAAATATATTTTAAAATCCCTATAATAAAATTCCTTACATATTTATGTGAATTCCAGACGTCTTGATTAGGACGAAAATACGTTAATGACTTCGTCCTTGAAATTACAGTTGGGCCACTTGCAAAGTTTCTGTAGAAATGACTTTTCAATTGACATCAGTGCCAAGCCGGATAAACGTTCTTGTGTATGAGTTGATCTACAGTAGGATTTTATTCTCTTCAACGCAGAAAATGTTCTTTCTACCGATGCTGACGTAGCTGGTATTGTCACAATTAATGTTGCCAATTTAAGGACTTCAAGAATAACTTGGTTCAGCTGGTTTTCATATATGGCAGATAATACTTCATGGATAGGTTTGTTCGAAAAATCAAAGACTTCTGCTGAATATATTAAACTTAATTCATTTTTCAAACGTACTTGATCAAAGTGACTGTTATAGGACTGAAATAATTTGTTTAGTGCCTCATTCGGGAAGTTTTCTCTATAAGCAGGAAATTTTTGAGAATCTAGAAGATGTGTGAACTGAAGCTTTCCATAATCAGAAAATCTGTCAGTAATTTCCATGTGCATACGATCTAGTATGCTGTAGTACAGCTGCCTGTATTTCAATTCATCATCTCCTTTTCTTCGCTTTAATGGTGGTTCCATTGTATTGGCTGAAGAATTTTCATTTTCCATATTACTCCATATGGACGGAAACCCACTACGTCTGAACTCGGATATAGTATTTTTTTTTTAACTTTGATACCTCTTGCAAGTAGTATGCTATGTCTAGACATTTTGTCTGAAGAATATTGTAGAGCACATCTGTATGTGCGAACACTCTAGCATAGACTTCAAGAAGAAATATATTCTGAAACTGTGTGAAAAAATTCAAATATCCTTGAGCCTGCACATTTACAGCATCATCCCAGTTTTCTTCAGAGTCATTACAAATGATATTTTTAAAGAAAGCAGTCCGTTTTTCTCTGTATTCCTTTACTGTATTTACAAGCCGAGATGTAAAATTCAATCTAGTTGGTGCTACTTTTGGGGGTTTCTTGTTCATAAATTCCTTGAGTTTTCTGATCTTTTAGGAGATGATGAGAAAAATGCAGCTAAACCCGACAGTGTTTTGAAAAAAATGCGGCATTCTGGAATGGATGAAGTAGTTTGTTGCAAAACTAAATTGAGAACATGGCTGTAACAATGGACAAATAGTGCTTGAGGATACTTTTCTTGAACTTTTGTTTTTAAGCCATTAATATTTCCCGCCATAACTGAAGCACCATCGTATGTCTGTGCAATTAACTTATTGCCGACATTGTATTCTGCTATAACACCTTCCACATGCTGAAACAAAGCAGCAGCAGTTTTGTCCGAACTGACATTTGTGAATCCTATAAACCGTTCTTGAACATTGGCAGTACTGTCGACGTATCTTAAAACAGTGGACAATTGACTCTGATTAGAGCAGTCACTTGTTTCATCAACAACAATGGCCACAAAAGGTTTTATGTTCTTTATCATAACCCCACTTATAGCAAATATTAAGTCATTCTGAATTGCGGGAGAAGTACCACGAAATACTGTTGAACTCTCAAGATGATTGGCCAGTAAATGGTCAAATTCACTTAAGGAACTTAAATATTCAATACAATTTCCTATATTGTCTGATTCCACACTCTCGTTATGACCCCGAAAAGCCAATTCTTGTTTTCCTAGAAAGCAGACTGCGTTAATAAGATGCAATAAAATCTCCCGATTTTTTTTTTTTCACAAGAGCATTGTATTGGTTGATGTGTAGAGCTTTTTGCTTATCTAGCTGTAAATCAATTCTTGTCTTCCCAAAGTTTGCAAAGTTCATGCCACTACAAATATGAGCTTTTGATTTGTCGTATTCTAGGACTGCCGTTCGAAGGGAGTTCATATTAGAAAACCCCTCTTTTGACCACACATTAGTTTCGCGGCTAAATAACAAACATGGCCAGCAAAATAGTTTAGACAGTTTAGAACTACCACACAACCAATTCCACTTACCATATGATGTTGAAGTGAAATGGCGTGTGTACTCTCGCTGTTTTTCTTTTACGTCCATGGACAAATTTAACTCAGGAGTTGGTCTTTCCATTTTCACAATTTCAACTTTCTCGTTGTTATGTACTACGGTTAAAAGGCACTTTTAATAAACCTTCTATTACACAGTCATTTTCAACACAAACCTCTCCAGAAACTTGTTCTGCCATATTTTTCACAATATCACTTAATTGGGAAATTAAAAACTTAATAATTCACAATTAATATAACTCTTAGACACTCGAACAAATCACAGATTTAAAATAATGCACTGCAAGAACACAATCACATTCATGAGCTAGCGTACTAAGCGTATTGCTGCTTCGTGCCTGCGAAGAAACCGATCACAAGAGCGGGAACTCACCCGTCTACACTGCACGATGGAAACAGAAGGGAGCGGGGGGGACGGGCAGTTGTGCGAAGGACAGCGTACGCGGTACGGTCACAGGCTACCTCACGTAGCAAGCGGTTTCTCCAGCGATGCCGCCTTGACAACTTGTTTCTTTTCGAGAGCAGAGAGCGCATATAAATCTAACAATTACTTTAATTTTAATTACTATGGTAAAACTAATAATACAAAATTATTACATTATGTTATATTATAAACTTTTTCTTTTGTAATTTCCTTGGACTACCGCCGGTAGCCCCGGTAGTCCGCAAAATACGCCCCTGCTTCACACACAAGTATTCCAAAATGTTAACAACTGTGTCCAAAACGCTAACACTGTTAAATCCCATAGATTTCACCTGAATGGGTAATTAATCCATTGATGGCATATGTGATAGATGGAGTGCGCATATTGGAAATATCACCTTTTCAGAAACCTTCTGTCTGCTTTTACAGTCGAGTCATCCTCTTTTGCAGATTTAGATGTACTAATGCATCTCGCGCACTTATATGTGGAGTTGCCTTCCTCCATATAAAGATCTTATTCTGCATCTCCGATGTTGATGCAATCAAGATGGAGTCACACATTCAGCTGTAGGCCAAAGAGGCTATGTTCTTGCTTGGCAGCATAAAGTAGGCCTACACTCAGCAAGTTCGAATACACGCACAGGCACTGTAATAATCAGCAGAGCTAAGTCTGCTTATCATGACAGTCAGCACTTTGTGTACTTATAGCATTTCCGACTTTCAGGTACAGTACATATGTTTGATCCTTGAACTGTCCAAGCCCCGGACAGGTGATAACTCTGTTAGTAAGGGACCTCAACTTGGAACTGAGTGGATAAGATAGAAGGACTAGAAACAATTTTTGCAGTATTATAAAATTTGAACCGAAAGGTGACAGAACAAATATTAAAAAAAAAAAAAAAATTTTTAACTTGACGACAAATTCATATGTTACATAAAGATGACGACAGAAAAAGGTGCAAGGAGAAACTCCCTTCGTAGTCTTTGCAACAGAAGATGATTTATCACTATCCCTGAGAAAGAATTACAGTACAATAATGAAAAAACAAATAATTAGTCATATGATTATGTCTCGTGACCAGAACATAGCAAAAAATGTAAATATAAAAATTGGAAATTTATCCTTTGAAGAGGTGGAAAAATTCAAATACTTTGGAGTAACATTAACAAATAGTATAAATGATACTCGAGAGGAAATTAAACCAGAATATGGGATATGCCTACTATTATTCGGTAGAGAAGCTTTTGTCATCTGATCTGCTTTCAAAACAACTGAAAGTTGGAATTTATAAAACAGTTATATTACCAGTTTTTCAGTATGGTTGTGAAACTTGGATTCTCACTTTGAGAGAGAAACAGAGGTTAAGAGTGTTAGAAAATAAGGTGCCTAGGAAAATATTTGTGGCTAAGAGGGAAGAAGTTACAGGAGAATTGAGAAAGTTACACAACGTAGAACTGCATGCATTGTATTCTTCACCTGACATAATTAGGAACATTAAATCCAGACGTTTGAGATGAGCAAAGCATGTAGCACATATGCGTGAATCCAGAAATGCGAATAGAGTGTTAGTTGGAAGACATGAGGGGGGAAAAAGACCTTTGGGAAGGCCGAGACGTAAATAGGAGGATAATATTAAAATGGATTTAAGGGAGGTGGGATATGATGATGGAGACTGGATTAATCTTGCTCAGGATAGGGACCGACGGTGGGCTTATGTGAGGGCGGCAATGAACCTCCAGGTTGTCTAAAAGCTAAGTGTATTTATAAATTACACAGACTAAAGTAAGTAAGTAAATATGAAAAATCCTTATTTTCACATGTTTATTTATAGGGTTAGTTGAATGGACATAGATTCACGAACATCAAGACACTTGGTAGAATGTACATTATCAAATTTGAGACATTATAACTTAAACACATTCGTAATGTGATTTATAATATTAGAGTTTTGATATGGTACAATACACCTTCCTTAATTTGCTTTAAGTACAATCACAGTCTATTTACTTATGTTTTTGTTGATAGGCATGTTGAACATAGCTAGCTGCCTCTTCTTTGTGCAATGCATACCCTGAGAAAGAAATAGATTGCACATTCTAAGATGTATAATGTTTGTAGGCACTTATAAGTAAAGAATTTATAATATTAATACATATCGTTAAAGTGATGTTTAAAACAATATTCTTGTGTGGGCTTTCCTCAAATTTCATTTGTACGTTTAAGTCTATTTATAATAAAATTAATACATAACGCCCATAAACTACCACATTTGAGACAAAAAGGCCACTCTTCTATAAAACTCTTAGTCGTAATGGATTAAAGAGATTACAAATAAAGACAAAATAATTGAAAAAAAAAAGTGATGTAAATATGGAAATGTTAGTAATTATATCACAGTACGACTATTACACATAATCGTAATTAAAGTGGCTGGCACACTAAACTGGTGTTTTTTACTTATATTTCTGCCATTGTGAAGTATATAATTACTTTAGTATACAGACTTAAAATTAGTTTGAGCAATATGAAATATAAAAATATATTCTTCAGAACTTAATAAGAATCCTGCAATTGTTTTCTTAAATTTCTTTTCCACATATTTTAAAATATTCGTATCATTACTGGAGTATACAAAGCTGTTCTTTTCCTTGATATAATAACAATTGTTATACATCTTGATTACACAACTTTTAACACTGTATCACTAAGAGATAAAAAATATATAACATAATATATTACTTTTATCCCTTAAAAATTGTTCTTAAAATTGTGATCCACAAGTTTTAAGTAACTTCCACGAGGCCAATAAATTTCAAATAATCACTCTAAATCGATAATGTTTCACATCACTTCTATGTACTGCTACACTATGTATATATCTATTATAAAACAATTACTTCTCCACAACCGTTCACCATATTCATGGAACTTGTACATATAAATATAATTAAGTGTCAATTTAACAGTAACAGAACATTCATAGAAGTACGGTATTTCAATCACATGTAAAAATTAAATCTCTCGTCTTTGAGTAGGTTTGTGTATAATTCTGACATAATTACACACATATTCAGTCACAATGGAAATGAGATACCGGTACTGCAAAATTGAAACTCTCCTGTCACTTATTCAGAAAATATTATTTTACAAAAATTTGATTTTCTTTGTCTTATAATTATGCACACTTTCCTCTAAATTCGAGAATGTATAATAGTGGTATTTACCAGTACCATCGAAAAGGTAATGGAATGACTTCCATTGTATTTTAACAAAGAAGTCTATTGCCATTTTAATACAAAAAGTGTAGGCTATAGGTCCTACAAGAATAAAACAGAATATACAATAACAATAAAAAATAAGATTTTCTGAATTGTAGTACCGGTAGGAATTCTGTAGCATGCTGCTACACTTGGAAGAACTGAATTAAGTACCTAATATGATAAAAATATATACATCAGCAGTCTAGTTCTCGTCTGTAGATAGCACCATTAATTACCATAGTTCACCAATTTTGAGCACAGACTTGAATTTATAATGCCATTGTTCGAAAGCACTATTATAGCAATCTGCTATCGTATTGATGGGTGATGGGAATGTAGGTTTATTACCATCTGCGTTATGTTTCCTGGTAGAACCTATCAATGGTATCTGCATATTTCTTCACTACAACATTGCGCTTCAGCTTCATTGTTGGTCCTGATAACAAAGACATACCAACATTATGTATAACTGAACATCATAATTATGAAACAACAGGAAATATTAAAACTGTCTTACATGGATATGCATTAGGTTCTATTTCTTTTACACATGTCTTCTAAATAGGGAGTGCTTATATTTTTATTAGATATATTGTTATTTACTAAAATTGCTACTGGTATGCATTATTTCTGTAGTGAGCAATGTAAGATATAAAATTTTATTTCTTAAGGGGTTAGGTACAGCTTACAGCAGTAAAATTTTTCCTCCATTACTGTATCTTGTACAATAATGAAAATTATATGTGCAAAACACTGTCCTGCTATATGATAAAAATATTTTTACCATAAAAAACAATTTTATATATATATATTTTTTTCAAAATAAAAAATGATGGCAGTTCACTGTGCAGTGATGAAGTATTTCCCTCATAACTCACAAACTATCCAACATTCTGTCATGAAATTTTTTGTGTGTATTTATGCATGTCATGTCTATAATATAATGCAAGATCACTTCTCTACCTTTGATAGATTGTCTGATAAAAAATAAATTCATTTTAAAAAATGATCAAATATCAGTATTTTCTTCTAACACTAAATAAAAAAAAAAACATTATTTATTAAGGAGTGTAGTTGAAAGAGCATGATATTGTAAACATGAGTTTCAGCAATAAAATAAAAGAGAAAAAAACATGAAAAAGTTAATAAGTTTATGAGTTATGAGGGAAACGCTTCATTACTGCACAGTGAACTGCCACCGTTTTGAATTTCGAATATATATATATATATATATATATATATATATATATATATATATATATATAAATAATTTTTTTTTTAAATCGTAAAAAATATTTTTATCATATAGCAGAAGGACAGTGGAACAAGATACAGTACTGGAGGAAAAAAATATTGAATATTTCCGAAAGTTTTACTGCTGTAAGCTGTACCTAACCCCTTAAGTGTTAATAGAGCGTCAGTAGGAGGTTAAAAAATGGCCAACTTAGATTTACTAATGAACAGACTTTAAAAATTACATATCGAATTTGTCATGTGTCATGACACAGGCCTACAGTTAACATGATTCTCTCTCAGAAAGTTTCCTTAAAATAGTAAATTAAACTCACTTTTTGAAATTTATTATAACCTTGGACCAATGGTGGGCTTATGTGAGGGCGGCAATGAACCTCCAGGTTCCTTAAAAGCCAGTAAGTAAGTAAATACTATAAAGTCTTAATTATAGTCACAGTCTAGTTGAAATATATACAGAAGAGTTTTACAATATAGCCTACTAGCACAACATAAAGTTTTAGTATCAATACTTAATACAGCACAGAAGTATTCATGAAGCATTGTTGAACGTCATGAATTCACCTACAGAATAGAAGGTGTGAGAAATTAGGTACCAGTAGGCCTACTTATTTAACTTGGCCCTAAATAATCTTATGTTTTGAGTTTCATTTTTTATATTCATAGGGAGACTATTGAAATTTTTTACTGCCATGAATTTCGTAAATTCCGTGAAGTTCTCACTTTAAATATTAATATGTGATGTGGTTAAAAGATACATACCTTTACCGCTGAAATTTTAAATGCTTTAGTCTACCCTGGATACACTGAAATAATTTTTTTTAGAAATGTCACTTACACCCCTTTGCTTCTAACCGCCTCAATTGCTCTATGCAAGACGACTATCATGCTAATACCACGTGAACATATTTGAGGTGGGGTAAATGAGTTTCATTTGATCGTGCTTCGTACTCAACTTTGAGGGATCATAAAAAAAAAAAAAAACAAAATATTTTTTTATATGCAATAGAGAAAATGAAAGCTGGTTTCTATATACCGGTAATTAAATTTGACAGTGAGTAATTTCATTTCTGCGTGTCTTGTAAATGGCTGATAATAAATTAGGCTACACATAAGAACATAATAGACAATATGACAAGGAACTGAATTTTTGCGAAATGCGTAAATGATATAATGGGAAAGTACTGGAATTTGATCTTCATGACACAGATTTTTACGGAGGATAAGAAGCAAACCTATAATAAGTAGCCTACAGTATGAAGTATGGTACTCAAGACTTACCTATTTCACCAGTTGGAATCGAGAAATCATGTGAAAGGATCTGGAACTTCTGTACTCGTTGTGCATTCGAAACTGCCTTGGCATTTGCTCGATCAATACCCTTCTGTATTGCTTCCAAAACCTGAAATTAATTTATTGGTTTTAAAATATCAATATTTTTAATCTTGTGCAAAAAAAAAAAGTTTATACATGTCTGCATGCCTGTCAATAGATGTTTTCACAATATGGCATTTAGAAGACGATCATCATACTTCTACTTTTATTGACAAACTGGTAAACTCTACCAGATACGAGGTATTCTAGAATAATATTGCAAAACTAAGGGGTTATATTACACTTAAATTACAGGACGAGTCATTTGCGCAACTAAAATTTCACCAACAGCATCAGGTTTCTGCTCAATTACAACTAGCATTTTAACAAATTAATGGAATATGGCTGTAACGAAAGAAATACTTACTAAATATATTATTTATCGATTTCATTTTAATTTCTGTCATCATTAAACCCCCTTAAGTCACTTAACACAGCATGATTTGTTGAAAGAAGTTCGTTGATATTTTGACATTTTATTTGAAATCTCTTACAACAATGGTCCTTAATGAGCTACTGCTCTACCAAAGACAGTAGACACAAGTGAATAATGTGGCTGTAACCACTGCTTTATATACAGAGTAATTCAAAAGGAAAGGTCAACCAGCAAGGAAATGTATCAAAGAGATATGTTTAGAGCAGAAAAGTTCTTAGTCGTTTTTGTGCACCTGCAACCATTTCACAATCATAACAGGTCAAACATTTAATTCAATATTAAGGTGATTTACTTGCTTATGGTCGTAATAATAATAATAATAATAATAATAATAATAATAATAATAATAATAATAATAATAATAATAATAAAATAAATAAATAAATAATACAACAACAATAACACTCAGTACCTTTCATTGGAGGAAATGCTCAAAATGTCCTCTTGCATGCAAGCATGTCTGGACGAATTCTCTAATGACATCCCGTTTTGTTGTCTGATGTCTGCTGCAGCTGCATCAATTCGTTGCATCAGAACATCTGTATGTAACCTCTGTAGCATACACCTTTTCTTTCATATAGCCCCGCGAAAAGAAGTCCAGATGCATTAAATCAAGAACTGTGCCAACCAAGACATAGGATCTCCTTTCCCTATCCATCGACCTGGATAGTGTTCAACTACCGACGAACAGGGAGTGTGAAGTGCTGGTGTGTCATTCAGCTGATACTACATTATACTGTACTGAAGCATATTGAGAGAGCAATGTGTGCAGTGTTTCCTGAAGGAAATGGAGATGTACACATCCTATTCATATATGAACCAATTAAACAGTTACCAACTATTTCAGCGCAGAGTTAAAGCTAAATTGGTGCTGAAATGAAGACGATCGTGTAGCACAAGGATTGTTATCTGCATATATATATATATATATACAAAGTATGTGGTTCATATGAGGTGCATTCAAGTTCTAAGGTCTCCGATTTTTTTTTCTCAGGACTGGAGCAGATAGAAACATGTGGTTTGCCTTAAAAGTCGCAGGCACTCTTTGTGAATGTGTGACAGAGATGACAGCAGCGTACAGTGAGAAGCAATTCTGATACTTAAAATGGCGACGTTCTCGTTACAGAAGCAGTGTGTAATCGTTTTCTCCATTTGAGTGAAATTCATTGTTAGTTGAGTGAGACATGTGGGTGCGGCAGTTCAAAGTAGGACAAGTGTCGTGTGACAATGACCCAAAAGAATGTTGGTCTCGCACCAGCCAGTTTGACAACATGATTGCGCGAGTGAAGAAACTTGTTCTGGAGGTTCGCTGGTTCACTGTAGAAGATATCGCCTCAAAAATTGGCATTTCCGTGGGATCTGTGTACACAATCCTAATTGAAGACCTGAAAACATAACGCAAGAGTTTCTTCGAGGAAACAACTTTGAAGTGGTTGCTCATGCTCGCTATTCACCTGACCTGGATCCTAGCAATTTTTGGCTTTTTTCCAACAATGAAGTCACTCTTCGCGGTTGTACATTCTCCAATCGCGCCGCTACTGCATCAACGATTTTCCAGTGGTCAAAACAGACCCCAAAAGAAGCATTCGCAGTGGCCATAGCATCACGACGTTGACATTGTGAAAAATGGCTTCGTCTGCATGGAGATTACGTTGAGAAGTAAGAAGTTTCAAATTTTTTGGGCAAGTAGTTTGTCAGAAAAAAAAAATAGGAGACCTTAGAACTTGAACACACCTTGTAATAACATTTCACGTAAATTTCGCCTCAACAGTCAGTAAAACTTTGTTTAGAAAATATGCATCATCAATAATTCTCCGTAAGAGCCATCGACAAAATTCCTGATGGCATCCACGGTCTTTTGGTGTGAGCTTTTGTACAGGATGTACTGTATATTGAAGGGATGTAGGTAGTCCTTAATCATGCAGTACACACCATGTGGCAGCTCTATGCAACGTGCAATTCGTCGAGTACTAATTGAAGGCTCTGCATGCATAGGCTCATGAACTTCAACCATCCACTGCACATTTCCTCTAGGATGATGATAATGATGTAGTTGCAGTACACCTGTCTCTCCCAGCCTTTGGTGTATGGCTTCAAACACGCGTTGTCTAAGATGTCATCGCTGTGGAAATTGTATAATTGTATTCTCTCTCAGTTTCTGTAGTATTACCATCACAGAATCCGTAAACATAATGCATGTCACGATACTCTTTGTTATTAAACATTTCGATCCAATCTTTTAAGCTACTATGTTGAAATTGAACTACAGTTCGTAGAGCATTGACAACCTCCAACCTCGCAAACATGGACAAGCACTCATGCTAATGATTCTTCCTGAAGGCTCTGACCATTAGTTGTACCCTTCCACTGGGAACAGTGACGTAACAGATGATGCTACATTAGCATACACTAATCAAACAGAGACAAAATGAAAAGGTACATTTTCTGCTGTTGAATAGTGTGCACATCGATGAGAAAGTACCCAGTGGCCATGGTCTTCTGGTCATGCTTGCGTAGAAGAGGAGGATATTTTTAGCATTTACTCCAGTAAAAGATACTGGCTACCGAGTGAGGGTAATTATTATTATTATTATTATTATTATTATTATTACTAACATAAGCAAGTTGTTGTTTAGTCAACTGTCCGAAGACGGATTAAACTTCATAAGTGACATCAATAAGGCATCACTCATAAGGCAACTCAGTTAGGAGATAATGCATACATCACTGACTATATTAATTCCTGGCTTAGAATATGTTGTCATGTAAACAAAAGCACGTGTATGAGTAAAATGTCTTTGGCTAATGGAATCTTACAATTTTTGTGCTACTTAGCATAGGCGAAAATGTAGTTCGCTACGTATTTTGCAGAATCAATCTATTACTTCAATACAACCAGGATGCAAATTAAGATTTGTGATGAGAGGAGGATAGAATCCTAGATAGAGAATACCATACATAAAATTATTATTATCCTCATTCGATACAGCTCAACGCTTGGTCGCACTGAATTGCTTGTCTTGCATCTTGATAATAATAATAATAATAATAATAATAATAATAATAATAATAATAATAATAATAATAATAATAATATCCATCAGCAGGCTTAAGATAAGATCTGTAATTCCTAAGTTATTGATTGTTGTCAGCTTGCCGGTGATGATAACACATCAATATTATTTTATTTTCTTACTTTATACTGTACTCTATAAAGTATATCGTAATAAAACAATTACATTTTGTGAGGGGGGATAGAAGTTATCCCTGGCAGGGATGTTAATATGAATATATGAGAGGGGGATAACTTCCCAACAGGGGAGGAAATCCCTCCATCTCCCTCCCCCATTAATTCGCACCCTGAATACAATAAGTCATTTTATAAACCAATTTGAAACATTGTTTAATTATATAATTACGCAAACATGCCATAAATTCATAATTATTTAACATATTGTAATTATGCCATGTAGCGCACACACAGAAAATGTTATGAAATGAAGGTTGAAGAGCGGAAATTTAAATTTCAGTTTTGCAAGGTGGCTGCTCACATAGAATATGTTAAGCATCGGAAAGACAAACCGTTGAGAAGTGGCGAAAGCAAATTGTTCTGAATGTGTTCAGTAAATTCTGTGAAAAGTATCTAACATGAAATATTCAGGATACAGTGAATCTGACGGATTAGTTTACTGGTGTTTGTGGTGAAAGTTATCCGGGCTAATAGGCCATACTAGCGATGTTACGACCAGACGTTTTTTCGTCTACAGCTGCAGTAGACATCATCAGTGGCGAGGCAGGGACAACTGGCATATCATGAATACATTCTTAAAAATGTATTTTCTTCGTCCGGGTTTCAGGGTGTAAACTTCTGATTTAATGGCAAATATCAACACTTGACAACCAATAATAGTAACAGATTAATTCGAATAACTCATGTACTCAATGGTCGTTGGCCACAGAAAATGTCATACAAAACTCAGAAACAGAGATTTTTTACTAAAATAAGATCAGTTGTATAGTAACTGTGTTACCTTTTCGTTAGGTCCATTAGGTCCATTCAAAACGTCTGTCACTGAATTAGCTTCACAGCCAACCTCTTTGCACCACTGCTTCGTTGCGGGTGTCAATTCATCTAGAGGCTCACCAGTTTCCAAGTTCATTTCAGTCTGTTAAATGCAAGAGATTTACATATTAAAACAATATAATGAAACGTTAAAACTTGTTAAACTAATAACTTTTAATTATGTACTGTGTTAATAATTGAAAAACCCCTGGTCACATATAACAGATTGATCAGCCTAATGCGCTTTCGAGCCAACAGCTTCTATAAATTTCACTATGCTGCCATCTATAGTCCCGTCGCTCTTATTTCCGGCAGCCAATCATGTTACAGGTAGGCTACATTTAAACGTGTGCGTCTTGTCATTTGCTGCTGATGATGTAATGCACTTTCTAAGGATCGATAAATAATATAATCGCCCGCCATTTTGGCTCTTTCGTTCGTGTTCGCAGAAAACATATGATGACGTTATTTGCCACTCAATTATTTGCTCAATTGCAGTGGGTTTGATTTATTATCATAGGAGCTACTACATGATAATGTTTAATGGTGCAGCAAATAGATTCCTCATCTGGTAGCTCGGCAACGAAAAAATAGCGAACGATACTACCTAGAGCTTTCACTTCCGAAGACCTAAGCAAAGAGGAAGAGTCACGCCGGAAATAACAGCGACATGACTACAGTAACTGCAAAAGAAGTCACAGGACATGTAGCACGTATGGGCGAATCCCGAAATGCATATAGAGTGTTAGTTGGACAGCCGGAGGGAAAAAGACCTTTGGGGAGGCCGAGACGTAGATGGGAAGATAAAATTAAAATGGATTTGAGGGAAGTGGGATATGATAGAGACTGGATTAATCTTGCTCAGGATAGGGACCAATGGGGGCTTATGTGAGGGCGACAATGAACCTCTGCGTTCGTTAGAAGCCTGTAAGTAATAGTTTGCAGCAGTACTTCCACCAAGCGGTCATTATAAAAAAAATTGATTTTCGACAGTGGAGATCCTGGTGGTTATTCTCTTTTATATGTTGCCATTTCATAACATGGGAATGGTCAATCAGATATATATATATATATATATATATATATATATATATATATATATTGTGGCAACCATGCTGGAATGTTCTCGCTGTCGTCGAACACGCGTCCGGCAGGAGAGGCGAGGTCGGCGGTTGCTATGAGCAGCAAAGGAAGTTGAGCACGCATCTAGCGCATGGGCATGTGCGGTGTGGTACGAAGAAAAGGGGACGCAAAGAAGCTGCAGGTGCTTCGCTGTGCGAGGTGAAGGGGGGGATGAAACCTCCCAAACAGAATCGTCCAGGAAGAAGCAGCGAGAACAGAAGTCTGTAGAAGCAGAAATTTCGAGCATCGTAGTTTCTGGAAAGTGTGATTTAACTAATAAAAAGCGAGCAGCCTTCAGAGAGAGCGAGTTGTTGTTAGTATTGGACAGCGAGTTCAGCAGCACCCAGGAGTCTAGGGTTCGACACGCGAGTGAACTTAAGCAGCGTCCAGGCAGAAGCAACGCAGTTGGAAGTCTTGAATTCGAGTGCAGTGGACTGTCTCCAGAAGTCCTGAGTTCGAAGTTCAGTGGACTGTCTCTGTAAGTCTTGGGTTCGATATACTGTGAACTTGAGTGAATGAGCTAGAAGAACTACCTAAGGCAAACGAACTGTGAACTGAGAACCGACAGTTCTGTGTTGTAAATAGTGCTTTGTGAACATTAGTTGAGATTAGGAGTACATTGTTGTTCTCAATAATCCAAGTGAATTGTCATTTCGTCTGTGGAGTGCAATAACGAATACTGTGTTGATGTGTGGAGTGAAATTCCCATTGTTGATGGGAGTGTTTAAATTCAGAAATATAGAAAGCCATTATTATTGTAAATAAAAGCAACATTATTGTGTTGAATTAAAAGTTACAATATATATATATATATATATGGATTGAAACTTACCGAGGTGCTATACCTTTGTAACTAGTTTCGGCTTGATGTTCGCCATTCTCAGTCTAGTTAAACAAGTTTTAAACGTTTTATCATATTTTATATAAGTATTAAAAGTGTTGTGTATCAAAAACAGAAACTAAAACAATAGTTTGGACACATTTTGAAAGGTACAAATATTGTATATAGTGATAGACTAAAGGGTAGAAGTCTGTTTTC
Source organism: Periplaneta americana (assembly GCF_040183065.1). NCBI lineage: Eukaryota > Metazoa > Arthropoda > Insecta > Blattodea > Blattidae > Periplaneta > Periplaneta americana. Next base: position 107,637,499 of record NC_091121.1, read on the forward strand.
ATAATTTCGACAGTAGAAAGTTGTGAGTATTCCAACCTCGGAAAAGAACCTCGGTATTTGTTTAACAGGAGATTCATTCTCGTTTCAGATCCGTTCTCTCTTACTCTGTTTACAGTTTAAGTTGCCAATAACCTACTACAGCCAGAGTATATGTATTACAGCGCTGGCTCACAAGGCTGGGCACTTCACCATTATGCAATGTAATAGTAATAGATAATGTGAAGTGATGACAGAAAACAGGAGTACTCCGAGAAAATTTGTTCCAGAAATCGTCTTTATTAATCACAATTTCCACTTGATTTAAAGTCGGATCTCCAGCATGAAAATAAATTTGATTAAGCCATTTGATTAACAGGATGCAAATATTGCCATATTTAAAGGTTTGCATATAACATTACTGTGAATTTACGAATGAGGTGAGCAGATTAATATTAATCGTCCCTATATTAAACAGGAATACACATATTTACTGAGCAATATACGGTAATAGAAAATGTAATTTAAGTATGGTACTGGTACCTTTAGTGTCAGAAGAATTGAAAGAAACTTTCTCTTGTCTCCGATGAGCATTGCATTGCTGATACAAGGTAACTGAGCTTTCACTTCCTCTTCAATTAAGATGGGCGCAATATTCTCACCTCCAGCTGTGATGATAAGTTCCTGTAAGAACAATTAAAACAATAAAAATAATAAAACACACATAATAACATGGAATTAGTACAGAGTAGAATGATTTACTTGATATCAAGTTCGAAAACAGACTAATTGTATGCAATACTTTTCTGTACTGTAACTCATGTAGGCCAATTATTTCGAATGATCTATCCATTTCCACAATTAAGAGACAAAAATCAATTTTATACAACACTTCGAATACGGTAGTGATTGAATTATAATTATTATAAATATTTCTTCAGTAAGTTATATAATAAAGATTATGATACTACACTATATTTCTGATATAGGCCTACAATGGGAACATTTTTTCCATTACCTTTATTCTTCCCGTGATATAGAGGAAATCATCTTCATCAATTTTTCCAATATCTCCGGTATGTAACCAACCCTCCTCATCTAATGCCTCAGCAGTTTTTTCTGGATCATCCAAATAACCCATGAAAATATGTCGTCCAGCAAGACAAACCTAGAATTATAACTACCATCATTATCAGAAATTACAAATAACTACACCTCTTTGTCCTCTCTATGTGAAATTGTGCCTTACCTCTCCCTGCTGTTCTTCATCAGGATTTATTATTTTTGAATAAGCCCCTGGTCTGTTTCTTCCTGTAGATTCAAACCTGAAGTGCTTTTCATTACAGAGTACGTGACCTCCTGTTGTTTCTGACAGTCCAAATGCCTAGAAGAGTGAATTATGATTTTTAATAAAAACTATATGAAAATATAAAGTTGTATGTGTGTGTGCGCACACGCATGTGTGTGTGTGTGTATCCATGTCTTCTCGCAAAAAATCAGATTTCTTTATGTATGATTCATTTGAGTGATTAGAGCTATAAATAATATTTTACAAGACTTTAAAAAAAATTTACTCGACTTTTATGATTTATTACAGATTGAGACACACTACCTGTGGAGTAACGGTTGGTTAACAGAATGTTAGTCCATTACGTTTTCGTCCATTCGTAATTTGGTCCTAACTTTACGTTTGTCCAGTTATATGTTTCTCCTACATCAAATTTTGTCCACAAATCTTTCTTGCATGTCATTTTACTATTATGTGAAATTTCGTCCTATATATATTTTGTCCCTACTTGATTTAGTCCAAATTTATTTACTTGAAATTTTCGTTTCCTTCTTTAATTTCCATCTTCGGGGTTCTGCGGGTTGCTGTCTAATTTCATTACAGGTTGACCGATTCTCACATCACCAATATATCCTAGTTCGATTCTTACTATAAGAGTGGTGTTGATAATATTAGTAACCGTCTTTTATAATCAGTGGTTTGTTCTTTTTTGAAGTAATTACTTTGGGATCCATACCTGACAATTTATGTAAAACTAACGTATGCATTTCCCTAGCAACACCTGTCCATTTTTGAGTTCTCCATTATTTGGTATTATATTGTTGGCATCTGTTTAAAATGTGCTTCTAGTACCTGAATATCCAAAATCAATCACAATTTGACAATATGTATACTGGACTAAAAAATTTCTGGACGAAATTTACTCTTGGACGAAAATGCTATGGACTTATTCCACTGGACTTAAATTTGTTGGTATTAGAAATTTGGACGAAATGTTGTATTGGACGAAAATGTTTGGACAAACATTCATGAAAGCTAACGGTTAGCGTGTCTGACTGCATAACCAGGTGGCCCGGGTTCGAATCCCGGTCGGGGCAAATTACCTGGTTGAGGTTTTTGATTTTCTCCTCAACCCAATACGAGCAAATGCTGGTTAACTTTCAATGCTGGACTCTGGACTCATTTTACCGGCATTATCACCTTCATTTCATTCAAACACTAAGTAACCTGAGGTGTTGATACAGTGTCGTAAAATAACCCCATTAAAAAAGCATCTCACAAGCATACTGGGTACGTCTACCAAGTCAAATGTTGGAGGTGAATAGGGATATGATCAATATGATGCAGTGGAAGCAAGCCGAAATAAACCAAGGTTGGATATGATTTAATGTATAATAAAATATAATTAAATAGAAAACACAAACAAGTATAAACATAATATATAATAATGTAATAGTAATAATTAGGCAAACTATGATTGAGGAAACTGAATATAAATAACAAAACGTGATAAAGGCCTATCTGCACAGAACTTTTCTGAAAGTACATTTAACTGTGCCACATACAATACAAAATCTACTACTGGCTTGTGATCAAGAGAAGATATATAACCCTGTTCCCAATCCGGAACATTGGAAGTGACCAACTCAATTCTCCCTTCCGAGTAGTACCAGTATCCCCCTTGCTGTCTAACTTCCAAGTAGTGTAATTTAAAATTTAGCTATCCAAGAAGACTCTGTTACCTATGTACTTGTGCTGCTACGACGTAATGGATATGAAATAAATGTCAGTTGAAAAAGAGGCATTGACAGATATGAGCCGACCTTGCTGACTGGCTCAAGATACATTAGCATGAAAAATCATAATGTAATTATTCATTCAGGTTAGTTGAATTATTTTTATTTTCCTCTCAATTAGTATTAGTTTCTAATCAGATACGAAACACCTACTCTATATTGGATAGTTCTTGAGATGAGCCCCAGTTTTATGTATGAAACACATGTGTGTGTTTTTGTATGCTTATAAATATCATATTGTTCTAGGGTGTTAAGTTTCTGGTTTTTTGGTTGGATATGTAGTATTTTTATGTCACTGTCTATGTTGCTGTAGTTGTCAAAACACATCACAAACTCCAATCATAACTACCCTTGAATAATATGCAATTTATAAATACACAAAAACACATCCATATCACACCTTGAACACTCAACTGAATTTCAAAACACACACCCTTTTCGACACAATCATGAACACACCTCACCACAACAGGAAACCAGACGACAGCGCAGGATCTTCACTAGGTTTTGAACAATGAAGGATGCCACTTCGAAACTAGTCAACCACGTAAATTGCAAAAGTTAACATATAAAGATATCAAAGTTATTCAGCATATTAAGTACTATACTGTATATTGCAATGCTTACTGATTTCCATCCTCCCAGACGAAATTGTGTAATTCGCATACTGAAAGCCTATCATAAATTAAGAAAGATGAAAATAACTTACATCCATAAGAGGAATGTCGATGCTCATGAAGTACTTCTTTATATCCACAGAAATTGGTGCAGCTCCAGAAAGTGTAGTAACACAGCGATCTAATCCCAATGCTTGCTTTATTCGTGAAAATATCAGTGTCTTCGCTAAAATATATGAAAATGAGTTGCTGTCGATTCTGAAATGTTAAAAATATGTTCAACTTTTATGATTAGGTCCAAAATTAAAACAGCACTATACACTTATAAGGAATTAACATTTTACATTTTATTACAGTTCCTCGCCAATTAATAATATACTGTACCGGTACACCATATACAAAGGTTTATCAAATCATACAATATTATCTAAATAAAAACAGCATTGGTCACGTATTGGAATTCTGCAGGAAAAGCGAACAGCTACGGAATAACAGACATCATAGAGTGAAAACAAGTATTTCACAAATCTTAAGGCACCTTGGTTGGGAAGTTCATGAAAAGGTTCATTGCATTTCAACTGCAGGTTCCTACAGGTGTGCGGACAACATAGCCACCACCAGGGTTAAGGATAAGGCCATGGCATTGGATCCAACCATCCACTTTGAAAGAGAAACCTCTCTCTCAAGCAGGCGAGGTCAACAAAGAAAAGCAAGAAATATATGAATCATTCTTGCCTTTCCTCTCTTCTAAATATAACATACCTGTTAATCAGTGGGTCGTCAGAGGTATGTTATTTAGAGAGAGAGGTTCCCTTCCACAATTTACCTACCAACTATTAGTGAAATTAAAATTCAAAGTTCTTCAAATACAAAACATCGTATTACAAATTCTTAGGACTCTTTTCCAATATCATTTGTATTTTCAAGAAAAATAATTTTTTCTATATGACAATTTGGCATTAACTGAATCCCAAATTCTAAATTTAATTTTTTAAAATTAACTTACGACTTGAAAAAAGACCTAACTGTTCTGTATTTAGGATTCTTGTGGTCACCCTCACTGGAGGGCTGATGATTTAACAAATCTTTCTCTCTATGCAAAATAAAATATGCACCATCCATATTAGATTAATATCATTCATTCATTGTGTTCTGCCCAAGGGCAGGTCTTTCACTGCAAACCCAGCATTCTCCAGTCTTTCATATTTTCTGCCTTCCTCTTTGTCTCCGCATATGATCCATCTTAATATCGTCTATCATCTGATATCTTCTTCTGCCACGAACTCTTCTCCCGTTCACCATTCCTTCCAGTGCATCTTTCAGTAGGCAGTTTCTTCTCAACCAGTGACCCAGCCAATTCCTTTCCCTCTTTCTGATCAGTTTCAGCATCATTCTTTCTTAATTCACTCTTTCCAACACAGCTTCGTTTCTTACTCTGTCTCTCCATTTCACACACTCCATCCTTCTCCATATCCACATTTCAAATGCTTCTATTCGCTTCTCTTCACTTCGTCGTAATGTCCATGTTTCTGCCCCATACAATGCTACACTCCACACAAAACACTTCACTAGTCTCTTCCTTAGTTCTTTCTCCAGAGGTCCGCAGAAGATGCTCCTTTTTTTTTATTATTAAAACCTTACTGTGCCAATGGTATCCTCCTTTTGACTTCTTGGCAGCAGCCCATGTTACTGCTTATAGTATACCCCAATTATTTGAAGCTGTCCACTTATTCTACTGCTCATTTAGAATTCGCAAATTTACCTTCTTTACTTTTCTTCCTATGACCATGGTCTTCGTCTTGTTGGCATTTATCTTCATTCCATATTGCTCACAACTGTCATTTAGCTCCAGTAGCATATCCCTTAGTATCATCTCCTCTTCTACTAACAACGCCATATCACCAGCAAATCTTACACACTTTGTTCTTCTTCCTCCTACTATCACTCCTCCCATGTTCTGAAAACATTTCTTCACTAAATCCTCCAAGTAGATGTTGAACAGGATAGGTGATATAGGGCATCCTTGTCGTACTCCTGTCACTATTTCACTTCCCTTGACGTTTTCTTCTCCTATCCTGACTTTGACTGGTTTGATAAAAAAGGTTACTGAACAGCCTCCTCTCTTTCCAATCCACGCCAATTTTCTTCAGGATTCCCATCAGTTTATTCCAATCCACTCTGTCAAACATCTTTTCTAGGTCCACAATTACTATATACACTTTTTTATTCTTCTCTAGGTATCTTTTGCCGATTATTCGTAGCAGTTCTACTGCATCTCTCGTACCTTTTTCCTTCCTGAAGCCAAACTGCTCTTCTTCCAACTGTTCTTCCCTCTTAGAATATAAACGTCGATTCAGTATTAGATCAGTGCAGGCCTACCTAATATAAAATGTAAACTTTAATAATAATAATGAGAAAAATGCGCTCGAGTTGAGCATTAATGTCCAAGTTTAGTCTTTGCCATAGCCTGTTATTGGTTTCTTCCGGTAATAATAATAATAATGCGCCTCGTAGACCAGCGGTAGAGTGCTTGTTTAATAATTCAAAGGTTCTGGGTTCGCGCCTTCTTTAAATGTAAACTTTAAGAAACTATGTTCTCAGTAATTTTATTGCTTAATAAAAGTAATGAAATATGATTTACTTACTTTGTGATATTCATTGAATCACTCAGTCTATCACAAAATAAGCAATGTGTCATTATCATCATCCTCTCTCAATCCAAAGTTCTAGTCTTCTGGTTCAATGTTATTTAACGTAAGTACTATAAGTAGTAAAAATTAAGCAACCTAATATAAACTCATGCACGACCTTTACCATACTTAAATTACGCACCATATTATGTATTATACAAGCAACATCTTCCAGTTAAAATATTTCTGAATTCTGCTTACTTAACTGAGTCGAACTTATTTCTGAAATAGGCCTATGGCAAATGAAGATGGGACGACGTTCATCTCTCCTCTCCCACAACCAATGACAGATAATAGGCCAGGGATTATAAGTAGGAAAGGTGAATTTTGATAGAAGAGAGAAACGACCAGAAAATTTTACCTGGCGTCCTCTCATTCAGGGACATGTCAGAGACATGCAGCTATACTTCTCTTCTGCAAAGGAATTTTATTGCTCTTGAAATCAATTGTTTTTGAATGGGTTAGAACTCGAGAACCTATGGTCTAATGACGAACATGGTAACCACTTAGTCACAGAATACGTAAATGTGCTGTGCTTTGTCACAATTTTCTTACAATCCCTTTCCTTCTAAAGTTCTTGATATTTCTCTTTTTCCTAAGAAATATATTTAACACATTTCTATCTCGATATGAACACCAGAATATCTTTCCCTGTTACATCTGATGCTGAAAATGAAGAACGAAATGTGTATATTTTTAGAGCTTCTTTCTTATCACTCTAATACAAGTGAATATGGTTTATAACTCACCCATTCATCTTGTCAAGGTAGTGTTGAAGACCATGTCCCTTTGCCCAGTTTGCAATAGCTCTCTTTATTGGGCCAGACTGGCTACCAATTTCTTTCATTTTCTCATACATCTTTTCCCAAACTCGTGGAACTGCCAGAAACCGTGTAGGCCGTACTTCCTGTAGGGTCTTCACGAGACTTCCCTTAAATAAAGATCATTTTATATAGAATTGTAACAAGTTTTACTTTAGGCCTCTATAGAAATGTATTAATTCACTAAGAAAGGAAAATAGAAATATTATGGATCAACATAATAGGTTTTCATTTTAATGTAAATAATTCTTTTAATTTTTTCTAAGTCATTAACAAACTTTCTAGAAAAATGTTTTTTAACCTGAGGTTCATATTTTCATGGAAAGACTGCTTATTACTTAATATTTTAGTAGAAAAATTCGCTCTGGCACCGGGGATCGAACCCAGGTCCTTGGTTCTACGTACAAAGCGCTCTGACCACTGAGCTATATTAAGTGTCAATATTACAGATAAATTCTGTAGGACAAATTAATATATTTATAATATTCTCTCAGCTAGGAGTGCATAATAACTGCGGACCCAGCCAACAAGTCACTCAGCTGAGTACGCTCCTAGTATAATGGCTGTTGACACTGGATACACATCAACATATATATGCCTAACTTGGAGTCAGGCCACAAAGGGAAACATCGAAGGAGGAAGGTTCGAGCCGGTGCTGTGGATTGAGTTCGGTGTAGCTCAATGGTCAGAGCGCTTGGTACGTAGAACCAAGGACCCGGATTCGATCCCCGGCACCGCAGCGAATTTTTCTCCTAAATTTTAAGTGTCAATATTACAGATAAACTCTGTAGGACAAATTAATATATCTCTAAGACTGATTATGTTCATAGCAGTTGGTAGGTGAAGTATGTTTTTCAGTGGTCAATGTAATTGTAAATGCTAAATGCTGCTGTGAAACATGTTTTTTCCCTGATACCTGATTTTTTTGAAGATGGGACATGACAGTTAAGCAGTGAAGCTTGGAACTACAGCCCTATGTTGCCAGTATGGACTACCATGCCGTCAGCTGATAGGAGCTAGCAATTTACGTTAGATGGCTGACAATTTACGCGAAAAAAAAAAAAAATCGACAGAGAATGAAAGATGAAACGTATCAATGCTAACATTGTGCGCACAATAAAGTCACTAAGAGCTATTGAGCACTCATAACTTTGGCAACTCAACTGTTGTTACCATAACAACAGAACTACCACACTATGTGACATTCAATTGTTTTTCCGATTGCAGCATTAATGTCATGTCCCATCTTTAAAAAAAAAAAAAAAAAAAAAGGTATTAGTAAATGACTTATGGTCAATTAAAAAAACTGAATTAAAGTTGAAAGTGTGAAAGCCTTGCTCATTCTCAAAACACACTTTAATGAGATATAATATGCTGAATTATACGACAAAATTTCACTGTATCTTTGAACTTTTTTTTGTGTGTGTGCTCTTCTTTAATGTTGTAACAAGTTATTGAAAACTTATGAAGACCAGCTCTTTTATTATTACCATTTGTATCTTTTTAATATCACACTATTCCAAGATAGCGTTTCATTTTTGCATAGCTCGCAACCGCAGAGGTTATATCACCGTTGCTGGAGTGCAGGAATTTTGGCTCATAAGAGTTCTTTTACATGCCAGTAAATACTGACATGAGCCTGTCAAATTTGAACATACTTAAATGCCATCGACCTGGGCCGAGATCGAACCCACAATCTCGAGCACAGAAGGCCAGTGCTATACCGACTACACTACCGAGGCCGACCAGAGCTTTGTTTTTTTTTTAGTTGGTTATTTAACGACGCTGTATCAACTACTAGGTTATTTAGCGTCGATGAGATTGGTAATAGTGAGATGGTATTTGGCGAGATGAGGCTGAGGATTCGCCATAGATTACCTGGTATTTACCTTATGGTTGGGGAAAACCTTGGAAAAAACCCAACCAGGTAATCAGCCCAAGTGGGGATCGAACCCGCGCCCGACTACAACTTCAGAGTGGCAGGCAAGCGCCTTAACCAACTGAGCCACGCTGGTGCCCAGAGCTTTGTTAATTTCATAATAAACAATAGACACTTTTTATGTGTTTTACGAGTTATGATATTATTATCCTAATCTAACCTGTACTATCACAGAAATAGTCATCAAACATGTAGATATATTATTAGATAACTATGCTGAACAATTAAAAAATAGGCATATACTTTTTTATGTGAAAAACAAGACTAGTTCTTTGGCCCATCACTAACTTGGACCTTTTTTGCAAGTGGATGTGGAAAAGGAGCAGTTGATGCCTTGGGAGGTGTATGTAAAAGAATTGTCTGGCAAAACATTTTAAGTAGGCAGATCCATGTTACAAAAAACAACGAGTTTTCCGAAGAACTTAAGAAGAGAACACAGAAGATACAATACAAGTCTGTCTAGAAGAGGTGGAGAAAAAAGAACCATTTTGAAGTAAGATTGAAAGGATGCGAGTAAAATGAAAGGAATGATACCACTGCATTCTTTTGAGCGTTCGGACTCAAGACATCTAGTTGATGGAAGAACTGTATATCCTCAGCATTATGACTTTTTGATAAAACCTCATACTGACAATGAAAAGCAGCCGCAAAAAATGATCTGATAAGCTGCATCACAGATTCATTCGAAAACTAGCAGTGATTCTTGTGATAACACTGAACCTACACTGCACGAGTCCCTTCAATGTAAGTGAATTTTGTAGATATCAAAGTTGGGACGTACCTGTGCACTCGCCCATTAAAGAGCTTTCACCTTTGGCAAACATTTTCCAAAGCTTGTCGACCTATCAACTGTTCCAGTCCTTAGTTTGATTCAGTTCATCAAGAACATCGAACTGATATGATATGACGGGAAAGCACAATAGATCTTTCAGGTCACAGTGCTAGGGCTGTCATAGCATTCCCCATTTCAATTCAATTCAATTCAATTCTTCATTATGTAACAAAATTTATTCCTTTTGGGGGCCAATAATTATAAGCGAGACATTTTCTGGGACACTAGAGAAACTTAAATATCCCACCTATAACTCAAGATAGAGGGGCAAAAGCTAATTGGGATTTCTTGATCTCTGATAGGGTCAAAAACCCCGATAGAACTGATATTTAATCCTTGCAATGGATTTCGGAGGGCCTAATTAGTCAAATCCACTCTCCTCACCTCCACACTGGTGCCCCCTGAGATCTTTTAAGATGCGAAAGAGAGTGTGGTGTGCGGAAAGCAATGGAAAGCTAAGCATTTATCTTTAAAACTGCAAACATGGCATGATGAGTCTTTCCACAATCGACAACATTGAGATATATGGATCATATGAGGAGACAAAGAGGAAGGCAGAAAATAAGAAAGATTGGAGAAAACTAGGTTTGCAATGAAAGACCTGCCCTTGAGCAGAACACTGAATGGAATGAAATTCAAGATAGAGGCATCTAAAGAGCTCGGATGTCCTGCCCGTTACATATGGAATGACTGTAATATTATAGAACAAACAATTCTTAAGTAATACTAGTGCCGCTTCCTAACATTCATATCTACAATTGCACTGTTAACTGCAAACTATACCTGTTTTTTGAAAGATGGAACATGACAGTTACGCGCCCGAGCTAGAAACTCAGTGCTATGTTGCCAATATGGACGACCACGAGATCAGCTGATGTGAGCTATCAGTTGACCTTAATTGGCTAACAAACAACTGACAACTGACGCGAAGGTATGAAACAATACAAAAATCAATATAAAACGAAATCCTAAACGTGTTAACGCTTACATTGTGTGCATAGCAAACGGTGCCAAGAGAGCTACTGAGCACTCACCAGGTGGGAATTGTAACTTTGGCAACACAACTGTTGTTACCATAGCAACAGGCTTCCTACGCTTTGATATTAAGTTGTTTTTTCGATCGCAGAGCTAATGTTATATATATAATCTTTAGAAAAAAACAGGTATAAAACATCACATACTGGTAGTGTAAAACACATTGGCAAAGCATAATCACAAAAAAGTGGGACATTTAAAGCAACAAGACTTTGGGGGGGGGAGGAAGGGAGGGACGAATGGACATATTAATCCAAAAGCATGCGATGCCATAATGCCAAGTTCCACTCAATTAAAAATACATAATATATTAATTACATAGATATTTCAGTCATTAACAGCAAAATTCTAAGAACTTAAGTCCCTTGTGTATTCATAACTTTCTTAGAAATAAAAAAAAAATCCTACGTAAACTTAAGTCAAAGTTGAAGCTGTTTTTTGAATAGAAGTCCAAAAAATTGTCTTAGACACATCCAGCACAAAACTATTTCCAATATGAATATAACCAGGGTTGACTTTCCCAACAGGTCTCACAGGTCAGGGCCTAGAGTGCCACGAAATCATTCTTGTTGTAAATATTTCCAGAATTTCTGTTGTAATAACATTCTGGAAGTGCAAATGACAACGCACTATCAAAATATTATATCATTAGGAGGACCCCAATAAGCCATACTTCACTTAATCCGGACAGGGAAAATGAGAACTGTAGAATTACAAAAGAATATAGACATGTACTTCAAATCAACTTCCACAGCAGGAGTTTCCAGTGATGCACAACCAGGTCCGTTGGGCACATCATCATAACTATGAGCATCACATATGTACTGCAGTGTATGTATTGCTTTACAATTTACTATACTGTGTAGTGTATTTAAATACACCATAATAAACGTGTTTTGTTGCTATAAACGGAGTTTTAATGCATTTTCTACTGTTCTTTTAGGCTATTTCAGTTAATCCAGACTTTCGTTAAACCAGTCAACTTATCCCCTCCCCCAATTAGTCCGGATTAACGAGGTTTCATTGTAGTCTGTGAAAACAGTGACAATTCATTGGGCTCTCCTCTTTGTCTCCTCTCCCATTATTTCATCTTATTTTTATTTTTGAAAGAGATTAAAATTCATAGGGAAAACTCTTGAGCAACTTACACTAAATCTTTGCAAACAGCATAGAGTTGAGAGCAAATTCCTTTTAGTAATTTAAAACTTACTTTGAGAGCATCCTTGTCAGCAAAGTAGACTGTTGCTACAGCCGTTATAGCAATATATATATCCAAGATCTGAAAAACAATAGTACCGGTATTTAATAAATTTACAAACTTTCAACATTTTATCCATTAAGAATATTCGAAAAATTAAAAACTGAAAGCTTGTATAAAAGGTACATTTTGAGAGAGAAATCATTAAGTTCTCTTTCCAATAATCATTGAATAAATAATATACTCTTCAAAAATAATACTTCTCGATGGAGAGAAAGTCTTTAAAAGATTTCGTTTAATATACAACATCCAAAAACATTTTATGTGGCGTCAAAATATTCGCACTATTCCGTACTGGTATGCCATCTTATAAAACATTAAGAGTACAAAAATTGATGTGCACATGTTCATAATTACCAAACGTCGGAATTGATATATCATTTCTACAGGAAGAAACTCATAACAACATTTTCTATGAAACACAATACTATTAAAATATTCTCAACATAGAGTTAGGACTTTCACTAATAAGTGTATTTTTTTTCTTAAGTACTAAAAGAACGATTTGTTTTATTGCACTTTCACCTTAGGATTAGGCCTACTTATCACAGTCTTTTCGTGTAGGCCTGTATGTTTTGAAAGGAAGTTCGCTTTTTTTTTTTTTTTGAGGATAAATCATACAGAAATCTATATAGGCCTAATCTTACATATCAGGTGACTCACGAAAAAGTTTCAAACTTTAAGGTGAGTGAGGGTACCATTACAAAGTTTGGGAATCGCTGGAGTAGACGACTGAAACAAAGGTTTGCACATGTTATCCAGATGGAATGAGACATTGTCTCGAGGTAGAGAGCATTCTGGACCTTGTGGTATTGTAGAGCCATTTTTGTTGCACTGAGAACACCGAGTCCTGAGTCTTTAAAGGTAAAATTTTTGTTAACTGAAATTAAAATTTTGTTACCAATAAAACTGCGTGTGTTCGTTTGTTCTAACCTACGTCATATTAATAGCAAGTGCATATAAATTATGTATCGTATATGTAGGATAAGAAGTTAAAACTAGGCCTATGTGTGGAAACTGGAAATGTACCGTAAAATGGGGTAAACTTGACCATAAAACAAAAATTAAAATAAAATAGATCACGATATTAATTCTATAAAGGCTGGTTCACAATAAACCGGGAACGAGAACCAGAATGAAAACGAGAAGCAGAGGAAGCGAATATGAAAATTTTTGATTCACAATAAACCGAGAACATAGACGACTATGCATATCGATATGTATGTCAATAACGATATGTAAAGTCAATATTACGCATTCTGATGTTATTTGTGTATAATTGACCAATGACGTTCTCTCATGAGTACAAGGCAGCCAACATAAACACAGGTTAACCAACTTCGAAATTTCAATTGAAACATTTCATTAGGTACAGTACTATATGCCCATGCATATTTATTATCACAACCTATTTTAAGTCTGCCATAACGTAAAATAATTAGAGAAGAAACATTTGTAATAGAACAAAAATGAACACAACAGTAGTCATTGAATTGAAGCATGAATATGTAGTGTGTAATACAACCAATACAGTAATAATATATTGTGACAGTCGGGAGTCGATCACATCCCACAGAGGTCGGGGGTGCACGAGGAAAATGAACGACGCAGCGAAAATGGTTGCGGCAGCTCGCGTCTGGTGGGGACAGACGTAAGAGGGGGGCGCGAGGTGGAGGCGCGGACGCGACGAAGGGTGAGGAGGAAGTAAAGCAGCCGGTGACTGAGGAGAGAAATCCAGAGAATTCGAGAGGTGCCATCTTCTAGGCATCTGTCGATTGATCGCGAATCGTACTCTCCAGAAACTATGGTTTAGTTATAAATATGACACGCGAGTGAACTTGAGGAGCAGTTGTTGTTATAGTTGGTGGACAGCAAGCCAGCCAGTCTTGTGTAGCAGTGAAGCCAGCTTCGAGACCGGAGTTCGACTTGAGTGTGTCCGCAGCTGTGTGAGCGTCCAAAGTCCTGAGTTTGAGTGTAGTGGACCGCAGTTGGGGGACCTGAGTTCGAAGTTCAGTGGACTGTCTCTGAAGGTCTGGGGTTCGAGATACTGTGAACTCGAGTGACTGAACTAGAAGAATTAGCCAAGGCAAACGAACTGTGAACTGAGAACTGACAGTTCTGATTTGTAACTAGTGCTCTGTGAACATTAGTTAAGATTAACAGTTCATTGTTGTTCTCAATAATCCAAGTAAATTGTCATTGTCGTCTGTGAGTACAATAACGAATACTGTGTCACTGTGTGGAGTGGAAATCCCATTGTTGACGGAAGTGTTTACGTTAAATTATAGAAAGTAATTATTGTCGTTTTAACAATAAAATTACATTATTGTTTTGTTTTAAAAAGTTACAATATGATTTGCTTCCGATTGTGTTCAAAGATGCAGCTATTGAAAGCCACGTATTCTCCTTCATTTTCTCATCTTTATACGAGGCGCGCTGCTTATCGTAAACATGAGGATTTTCCTCAACACTCAATATTATAATCTCATCAAATAAAACTTGCTCCATGATGCACAGCACAGAACAAAATAATGCATAGGTTATGTCACGGTCTTCTTGCTACAAAATATACGACGACAAAATAGCTTTTAGATGACAATAGAATGAATCTAGTGGACTGTGATCGGAAACGTGAACGCCAAAGTTGAAAAGGCTGGTTCACAATAAACCGGGAACGGAAACGACAACGAAAACGAGAACGGAAATATTGTTAAAATAAATGTATTTAAATGTGAGCATTCACAATAGTTAATTTTGAATGCTCACATTTAAGTACGTTTATTTTAACATTATTTCCGTTCTCGTTTTCGTTGTTTCCGTTCCCGGTTTATTGTGAACCAGCCTAAACTTGGCCAACTCTCCGTTCCTGATCCCGGGCTCTGGCAAGCTTTTCATTAATTGTGAATGCTCACATTTAAATGTACACATTTTAACAATTTTACTGTTTTCGTTCCGATTCTCGTTTCCGGTTTATTGTGAACCAGCCTTTAATTGTGACTTAAAATAAAACAAATAATTAAAAAACTTAAAAAAAAATAATGAACTTTAAAAATATGCTCAATGCATCTGATATCATGGATTGAAACTTTTTCTTTATGGTCAAGTTTACCCCAGCAGTCAATTCAATTCACATGAAATAGGGATAAGTATACCAAATTTCCTAGCTTAGATTGATTTGAATTTAGTTAGAGTTTTAGTTAGGGATTAGTGAACTTTTAATTTTAGTGTGTTTAAGTGATTGTATGCAATGGAAATAAATTTAAACTCTCGCCTGTTATGTACAGGAGAAATAAGCTACGAATATTACTGTGAAGTCTATTCTTGAATCCCGATACATGATCGTGGAAACAAGATTTACCAGTGTCAATACTGATTTTCAGATATTTACCTGAGCTGCAATATGACTGAGAGGTAGGAAACTGACTATTATTTCCTTTGTCTTAGTCACTTCCATATAATCTGCTACAGAGTCAGCATCCCACGTTAAGTTGTCATGGCTCAACATAGCACCCTTAGGGTTGCCAACAGTCCCAGACTAGAAAAGAAAACATTTCTTACTTAATAGGTACAATTATTAATTGAGTATGTACCTTTTAATTTACATAATAAAAATATATCCATCTTCTTAAATTATTAGCTAAATTGAAAACTTGATATCACTTAATCCATGGATTACTGGAGGTAAACAGTGGAACGATGATACTGACTTGGGAAGTTTTATTGCTCCGTTCAAACTTAAAAACGAAGATTCTGCTTGTTGAAATAAAAAAAATTACTAAATAGTATTTCAAAATACTATAAATTTATGCGGATATCTTGTGGTACAGTACAGAGTATTTTAGACACTGATCTCAAGCTTTTTCTTCACAAAATGATTGTGTTACACAAACTGTTAAAACGTGAAAAGTAGAGGAGGTTGCAAAGCATTTTATAGGTGGAAGATAAAAATGAAATATTTTTTAACACATGGTTTTCTGTTAAGGTCTACTTTCATCTCAATTAGACAATAAACAAGCAAAATGTCTCCTGCAAGAGAAAAACTATCAGATGTTCATGAAAAAACCAGTCATGAAAAAGAAGTGTCCATCTAGGTAGTAAATCCAGCCATTGATTAACCAGGTCTGTTTTTTCAATGGAACAGTTAATTCACAGCACTATTTGAATATCTAGTAATATGATTTTGTGCCTCAACTTCTAATTACGAAATTGACAATGGACAGCTGAGATCGATCATATGAAGCTTTCCATTAATAAGCTCTACATATATGTTTCGTACAATGCATAATTTAAAAACAGAACAATGTGCATGTTATCTCAGTACAAAAATGTAAAGTATTGAACGGATTTTAGGACTGATGAATTGCCTATGTGTTCAATCAATAAGGCAGTTTGGAATGAATTTTCCGTACTTTCACTACACTTTCAAGATGCTTTTGTTGATTCTGCTAGGGATACTGGGTTTCCAGTTTCTTTATGGCAGTAAACTTCTCCTATGAAGAGCTTAGAACAGCATTGTACAGTTTCCATATGGTAGCCTACCGACTGCATTAGTAATATTATTTCTCGTCTTTTCTTAAATTTCCACTTTCTCTGGGCAGTGGCATCTGATGAACTTAAATAAGAGGTATGCTGCCCTGAACAGACATGGTTTAATCACTTCTTAAAAGTAATGTGCTCGTTAATCTAGAAACGAATAATATTGTGTTATGGAATTATATCTCTTACGCAAAATGCATACCAGTACCGGTATATAGGCTATAATGTAGGCAAAAAAAATTTACTTTAGTATAATATAGTAGTATAGTATTTATTAACTGTCGTTATAGCAAAAGCTAATGACATTGTCAAATTACAAGTGTGAAATTATCGTGCAAAAATGAAAATTATTCTATTACGACACTAAACATAAAACAAAATGATCATAAATACTCCTTAGAGTTTACAATTGAGAGCCAAGATTATCAAAAATAGGCTAATATCTAGATGAAAATTATAACACACTGATCACAAATATTATTTGATTTATTCCATTTATATACAATAAAACAAGAATTAACTTAATTTATGAGAATTTCCTAATATATTACAAAATAATAATAAAATTCAGAGAAAGAAACCTAAAAAATATCTACAGCTTGATTTTCTAATTCAAAATATTCTTGCACAGAATAGAATGGGTTTCTAAGAAGCCACCTTTTCACTTTGACTTTGAATATGTCAAGTGACACTTTCTGTACTTCCTGTGGTAACATGTTGAACTTTGATACAAGGAATAATAAATACTGTATATAGCATTTTATGTATACACTATAGTACCGGTAATCGAAAGGTGAAATTATATCTGCATTTATTTGAAACTGAGGCAGTTAGAAGCAAAGAGGTATGTGACATTTCTAAAAAATGATTTAAGTGCATCCAGGGTAAACTAAAGCATTTAAAATTTCAGTGGTAAAGGAATATCTCTTTTAATCACATCACACATTAACATTTGAAATTAAAACTTCACGGAATTTACGAATGCTTAGTAACTCTTAATAACATTTTTCGAAAGTAACTAAAGTGCACTTACACCCCTTTGCTTCTGACCACTTCAATTGAGATTTTCTGGACTCTGATCAGATCAAAAACCCTGGCAGAACTGACATTCAACCTAAGCGTGAATTTCAGCGAAGTCCGGAGGGGCTAATGAATCCATTCTCCCCACCTTCACGCTGGGGTCCCTTGGGATCTTTCAAGATGCGAAAGAGTGGTGTGTGGAAAGTAACTAGAAGCTACTACATTTATCTTTTCCAAGAAAAACTGGATACATGGTATGATTAGTCTTTTTATGGTAAAAGATTCTGGATGTAAACTATCCCCCCCCCCCCCATTTGAATGCCCGAGAGAGGGATACTGAGGAATTGTGTTAGAATCAACGTTTATATTCTAATATGGAAGGAGAGTTGGAAGAAGACCAATTTGGCTTCAGGAAGGGAAAATGTACGAGATATGCAGTTGGACTGCTGCGACCAACTGGCAAAAGATACCTAGAGAAAAATAAAGAAGTGTACATAGTATTTGTGGAAAAGGCTTTTGATAGAATGGATTGAAATAAACTTATGGGGATCCTGAATAAAATTGGTGTGGATTGGAAAGAGAGCAGACTATTGAGTAATCTTTATAAGAAACAGTGAGTCAAAGTCAGGATAGGAAAAGAAATGTCAGAGGGAAATGAAATGGGGAGAAAAGTACGACAAGAATGCCCTTTATCACCTATCCTGTTCAACATCTACTTGGAGGATTTAGTGAAGAACTGTTTTCAGAACATGGGAGGAATGATAGTAGCAGGAAGAAGAATAAAGTGCATAAGATTTGGTGATGATATGGAGTTGTTAGCAGAAAAGGATATGATACTAAAGGATAAACCACTGGAGCTAAATGACAGTTGTGAACAGTATGGGATGGCGATAAATGCAAGTAAGACGAAGACCACAGTTATCGGAAGAAAAATAAAGAAGATAAACGTGCGAATTCAAATGAGAGGGTAGAACAAGTGGACAACTTCAAATATTTGGGATGTACTACTATAAATAGTAAAATAAGCAGCTGCCAGGAAATCAAAAGGCGGTTAGGAATGGCAAAGGAAGCGACAATTTTAATTGTAATGAAATTGGTATGAAATTAAATCATTTATTATTTATTTAGATATGTATTCAAGTAAATATTCGTATTATTTAATTTTAACTGGCATATTTGTTGGTTTTAGGTTTTTGCCAGTTTTTCAACAGATAAAAGAGTCTGTATTAAAAACGTACAAGTGGCATTCAAGAATAGAAATATGAAGCAAGACTGATTTACATTGCTGAACTTCCAACATACACTACTTGTGGAGTCATTGACAATCAATGAATATTTTGTTAGTTCTTCGAGTTGTGTACATGGGGTTTTGGGTGTGGCTGCTAAAGTAAAGCTACGAGAAAAAGTGATAATACGAATTTTTTGTGTAATAAAAAGATTGTGTGGTAGCATTAATTAGCTTGACCTGATATTGTCACAAGTATCTTCATTAAAGTTTACGCCAAGAATGCCCTATAAAGTGAAAAGATAATTTATAACTAAAAACATTTTAGGAGACAAACGTACAAATCTGACAGAAGAAATTTGGAGATGTTATTAGTTGTGCATCGTGCCAATAGAAAATAAAGCAAATCATAAATAGAGTGAGAAAAAAATTACGATAGTGGATTTTTTAAAACTAATGATGGATATACTTGACTGTTCGTCATTCACCCATATGCAGCCAGTTATGTAGGCCAATTTACTGACAGTCGTCATCCAGAATGCACCGTAGAAGGCTGGTCTATGTTACACCTGTGACGAGATGATGGAGATTTGTTGGGATGCCACAGTTTCTGGAGAAAACCCATGTCACTTGGACCATGAGCTTGCCCAACATAAGTTATAAATTGGGGGTACAGCAGGGACCAAAGCCGGATGTACAGGATTATAAGTCCAGTGCTCTAGCCATTAAACCATGGTGGCTGATGCTGTATATATTTATGTTTCATTTAATTTATTGTGCATGTTTGGACATTTTGATAGTACTTGAACGCATGTATGAATATTTTATGATTTCATAGTGTATGAAAATCCTGTCTACATTTATTAGAATAATAGTGTCCTGGTTGGCGAGTTGGTATAGCGCTGGCCTTCTATGCACAAGGTTGCGGGTTCGATCCCGGGCCAGGTCGATGGCATTTAAGTGTGCTTAAATGCGACAGGCTCATGTCAACAGATTTACTGGCATGTAAAAGAACTTCTGAGGGACAAAATTCCAGCACATCTGGCAACGCTGATATAACCTCTGCAGATGCGAGCGTCATTAAATAAAAGATTACATTTTAACATTTCATTAGAATAAGTTGACAAATTGTGTGAGATTTATATTTAATACCATTACCCATTATATATGAAATTAAATAAAGGTTAACTATATTCTAAAAAACGATCTGCATCCAGAGAGGAAAATGGTTCCAATTGTAGTCAATCACCTTAGTTCGAGAACAGATGCGTCAAATACTACAATATAGTAATCGCTGTACTACCTGAAAATTACTTAAAAAAAATTGACAGTATCGTACATATATAAACCGAAACTGAACAATTTACATAGGTACCTTCTAAAATTCAAAAGCTTTAAGTAATCCATGGCTGGTTTTCGAAACTGGATTTTGCTACCTATTGTAACTCCTCAAATTCATCACAATGCAAAACTTGTCTGTAAATTACAGAAATGGTACTTACAGTGTATACAAGTGTGCAGCATTCATTAACAGCTATAGTTTTCAGTACACTATTGAGCTTTGTGTCCGATTCTTCACGTCCAATCTTCATTAGGTCTTCCCACTGCAACAAGACTGAATTATTAACAAAATTGTATAATACCCGGTATACTAAATTAAGTTAATAAGAACGATAGCTGATTTACTGTACACGACAAACATTTTGGAGCTTCATTAAATGATAATTATGCTAAGCTATCTTTCATCTTTTGCTTACAAGGACAATATCTGTTAAATAGTTTGATCTTTATAATGATTATTTTAGTAATACACTGTCTAGTGTCCATTCTTCTTTATTGCCTGCAATAGCTTCTTTTCAATAAATCGATCAAAACTGTACTCACTATCCTGAAAAAATTTTAAACCTCTGGGAATAAAATTGGTAGCAGAAGCCCCCGCACAATTTTCATATTATAAAAAAACATGAATTATTATTGTAGCATTTACTGCTATACTAACAAACCTCACAATTTCGTATATGGAAAAGTTACATTTGTAATAAACTAGGTATACAGTGTGTCAGAAAAGTTACAGTGCAGTTGGTGTAACAAGTGAAGCAGCTAATTACGAAGTGGTTGGTATGGTAGTACTGGAAGTCTCTTGCATTCTGACTAATGACTTTCCTCCAACGAGTTAGAAAGACTAACTCGTTGCTTTCCTCCTTACCTTTCCTTCCTAATCCTCCCACGCTAACTATGGCAGAACTAGTAATATCAGCATTATTTAGGATGTGAATAACTGTCCTTGCCTGGGCAGAGGACTACGATTTTTCTGACACAGTGTATAATATTCGCAAATAACAGAAGTAATTCTGTAGGTATGTAATAATAAAGTTACCGGTATCCGAAACATAGGGACCAGAGGACATACAGCCTTACGCATATTTCATTTCTCTTTATCTTATAGGTGTTGGACATTGGAGCCAATTGCGAGGAACTATGACAAAAAATAAAATAAAGTCACTATTGGTAAGACAAACAATGTCCTTTAACATAAATACGATTTATAGAAAATCTAGGCCTATATGCAAAGAATCTAAATCAATTGCTTCTTTGTTACATATCATATTACTGATAGGCGATGTCATCTCATTAATCATCCCATCAAAATGGTTCAATTAGAACAACAGAGCAATTCTATACCTAACCATTTTGTATTTTGATTTCATATAAAGATCTATAAATTTTTTTCTAAAATTTTATCAAATTTCATGCGCCTTATTCCCTGTTAAATTGACTTGTAGGTACTGAATTAGAACCAGATATGTTAAACAGTTTACAAAAAAATAGTTATTCACAGAGAGACGGTATTCCAAAACCATTTTTTTAAAATCAGGAATGCTAAAAACGTTTGTTTCCGAGAAATTGTTGACATAAATCTTTTACAGTGTCAGGATATTTTCTCTAATAAGAAAATAAAAGTTCATAGAACTGAACAGTGAAATAACCATAATCCACCATTTTACTGAACTGCCATGTTTTATGGGACTATGGATTCCGTAAATGATATATAGGGTAATTTCCATGAAATAGGCTACCGAAAGATTTAAATAACGACATTTCATTACCGTTATCTTTTTAATTGTCTTTATAAAGTTCTCAACTATTCAAGTGACACTTCAATGAACGTTTATCAGATATTTGATTATTCTTTACTTACACTGAGAACACCTTCAACTTCTGGTTTGCCATGATACTGCACAATAGCCTTCAGTTCAGGAAGTCGATGTTTTATTTCCATAATTTTACTCAGTTGTTTACTGTCCTCTACTACAATGATATTAGCACGGCTTTTTGAAGCACAGTAATGGCATGCTTCTGCTGAATTTGTAGTATATATTCCTGCTGCAAAGCCCCTATAACAAAATTATGTACTGTACCTAATGTCAGGAGGAATTTACATAAACTTTAAAATGTTTTAAATATCATCACTATAACAAATTATTATACTGTCATCACTGTAACTTACCCAGCATAAATTGCACCCAAATCAGAGAAGAACCATTCTGGTGAATTGAAACCAAGGATGCAGACGGAATGATATCTCTCGAGTCCCAGCTTGAGAAATGCCTTTGCGCAGATTCTCACTTTTTCTTCATATTCCCTGAATATGAAACGTTAGAGTAAGTGAAAGCATACAATCAATTATTTAAATGAATAATTTAAAATTATAATTTCTATAGTTCAGAAATTAAGAGAACTATTTTACGTAATGTAGATACTAAAGATATACCGGTACACAAAGTAAGAATGGCTTCACAGTTCTCTCTTTCCCATGTAGCTTCCAGTGGCATATATTGTAGGCTATCAAGGCTATCACTAAAGCTCACATTCAAATGAAGAGTAAGGGAAAACCAAAATTATTTATAATTTAAAATTTTATATACAGTTTTCATCTGCAACTACTTTATAAATTTCGCGCGCAATACAAATCGCAGATTATGTTCAGTTCCAAGAAGAAAGCCTTGGATGGTTGTACCGTGGCTCTCTCAATAGGAGGATTCCTGCGGCAGGAGTGAAGAAAGCAGGGAATAATATGTCAAGGCTTCAGTTTCTCGAATCGTGACCTCAACCTGACTGCTCCTGAACTCCTCCAAACCATCCGAATGTACAGAACGATTGAGGACGGTGAAACTACAGAGAAATATGACATAATTATGTGAAATATATTTTTAAAA
This sequence comes from Periplaneta americana, assembly GCF_040183065.1. Classification (NCBI taxonomy): domain Eukaryota; kingdom Metazoa; phylum Arthropoda; class Insecta; order Blattodea; family Blattidae; genus Periplaneta; species Periplaneta americana. The sequence continues at coordinate 107,660,749 of NC_091121.1, forward strand.
TTTTCAGCAAAAGTGCTTAATGAAGTATGAACAATAATGTATTTTAATAATTTGATATCAAATATATCCGACACATTGTGTGGATGTACCTATAAACATAATATTAACGTAAACCATTACCCCATACAGGTTATAACCATTCTCAAACCATTCAGAAGCCATGGACCACGTGTTATTGTTGTGATTTGAGGAAGTAAAGCCTACAGTTGCAAACGTTGAAGAAGAAGAAGAAGAAGAAGAAGAAGAAGAAGAAGAGGCACACGCTTCTTCTTCTTCTTCTTCTTCTTCTTCTTCTTCTTCTTGTTTTATGACTGCTGACGCAGTCTTCCGGAAACCAAACGCCAATCCTCCCTATCCATCCACTGCTCTGGTGTCAAATTCCTGGAAGTCATGGCAGTCTATACCCCTTCTATCCACGTCTTTGCTGGACGACCTCTTTTTCTTCTTTCTGTCGGTTCCATTCCATAATTTGTTGTGGTAGTCGTTCCTCTGTCATTCTCTTTACATGTCCATACAATTGTAGTCTTTTCTTCTCTATAACGTCAATAATGTCTGGTTCTTCCTCTACTTTCATAATTTCTTTTATCTGTCTCTTTTTTACTTTTTCTTTTCTTTATTTCCCTGCTGATCATCTTAAAACATCCATTTCTGTAGCCAAAATTTTATTTTGTTCCCTTGCAGAAATTTGCTATACTTCTGCGCCATAGGTAAGAATACTATGAATTACTGTTTTATAAATTTGCAGTTTCCTGTTTCTTGTTATATGTTTGTTCCACCAAAGAGAATTTAGAGCATTAATTGCTTTCTTTGTTTCGGAAATTCTATGTTCAATTTCTGTATTACTTTTCCCCAGTTGATCTATTTTAATCCCTAAATATATACATTCCGTTCTATAATTTCTCCATTGTCTAGTTGCAATGGTTCTATCTCCTCGCCAATACATAAATATTTAGTTTTCTTTATATTTATCGCTAATTCCCAACGTTCGTATTCCTTTTTTAAATTTCTTGTCATGTATTCTATATCGTCATGATCTTGTGCAAGTATTACTTGGTCATCTGCATAATTAAATGAATACATATGATTGTTGTGGATTGGTATTCCCATTTGCTGAAATTTTCGTTTCCAGTTTCTTAGTGTAGGCCTACTTTATAGATATATTTTAAATAGCATTGGAGTTAGACTGCATCCTTGTTTTAATCCTTCTGTAACTTGAAAACCTTCTGTTATTTTATTTCTATTTTTTATTTTCGATATCGATCCTTCATATAATATTTTAACCGCCTTTATTAAATTTGGACTATTGTTGATTCGTTTTCTAGTTAATATTTGTTATAGTGGCAATCGGGCAATGTATTTATAATATTTCTGTTTATTAGTGCATGGAGTTATATTCTTCTTAAATAAATATTCAATATCTGAATTACATAAAGTGAAGTACTAGATAATCCCTTTTCCCAGCTTAAGCACGAAGACAAACTTTTAATCATAGAGAGTGGAAGGCCTACTCTGATCATTAAGTGCAAAGTGAACAGAAGGAGAAAAATAATTCCTATAAAAGGAATTTTAATGTAATCACTGATGATCTGAAAGAGGGAGAAGAGCCAAGGTCTAAAAGGAAAAACTGTAATGATGAAGATATTCGTGTCATGTATTCAAGAATATTTTTTTTTTGAAGTTTGGACACCGTTATGGTTCACAAACTAAGTTAATATTTCAATCTCAGAAACACTTGAAGTTTGTGGCGTTTTTAAAATGTAGGAATTTTGACAGTTCTGATGCAAACTTTTCTATTGATGTATTTTCTGAATTTAAAGAATCTTAAAGCTTATATTTTGACCTTGTATATTTGAAAAATGAACTTGAAGTGCTGTACTGTTGTATTCTCTTAGGGAGTTCTCTCAAAAATTGCTCACAAGGAAAGACGGCAGGAATTTATGTCTCGATAAAACAGATAAATTGAAATGTATTAATAGTTAAATACGTATTGTATTGGTTGTCTTAGAGACGACTTGTTTAATCAAATTTTTAATAATGCTATATTTACGTGTTAGTTTATTAGGCCTATCTGGTTTTTCTTGTCGGTGATAGCCCATGTCGTTATTCCAGAATATACACACCACTGGTAACTACTTCGTATATAGAGAAATCCCTGTGATGCTGCAAAAATAACATTTCGAGATTCTGATTGATGCACACATTTCTAGCATACTTCTTATCAGAGAAGTGATTTCTGGCATTCGGTCTGTGTGTTTGTCTTCCTCTGACTGTGTAGGCCTACTGCTGTTTTCTTAAAATAATAAGCGAATTTTTTAGCTATCAGTATTCAGTTGCCTTATAAGTGTCAGTCCATTCAGAAATTATAAAAGTGAAAGAATGTAGGCCTAGAAATTGTGACCTACTGATACTTATGCTTGGCTTTCATGATTTTATGATTATTTATAATAATAACAATAATAATAACAATAATAATAACAATAATAACAATAATAATAATAATAATAATAATAATAATAATAATAATAATAATAATAATAATAATATCAAAGTTTCTATCTAGTCAGTACCAAGTTCTCAGCTACCGTACTTTTTTCTAATATCCAAGCTATGATTCTATATATTTCTTTCGTGCTTTAGTAAATAAGTTACTGTATTAAAGATTATTCCAAATCTAAAAGGTAACTGACGACAACAGACTTTCAGTTATTAAAAATTTCAGTTTTGCAAATATTATTAAAATTATAATTTTTCAGTAGGAAATATAAAAAAAGGAGCAATATTTATAATTCCTAAGAGGTAAAAGGTATTCCCTTTACATACTTTAAAGGCGCATAGGGGCATGTGGTAGAACTCCATGCTCTGATGACCTTGGTATTAGAATGAGATAGTGTAGTTGGTACCATAGTCCAGCCACTTCTACCCCCAGCAAATATCCAGTACTCTATATGATAGAAGAGTGAGTGGACTTGAGAAACTGAGGCAACAAGAAAGATTCTGTCACCACCCGGGACATTCCAGACCATAGCCACAGACTGAGCTGTCTGATGCCTTCTAATTTCTATAGTCTCCAAAATATATAGTCACATGTAACAGCTACTTGATTACACACTATGCAACAAGTTTTGAATTATGAATTAACAAAATTATCCCATTAGAATGAAGATGTAAATTTAATGTCAATGTTCATACTTGTATGTAATAGTTTTCCATTGATTATCATCCTCCTTATAACAAAGAGCTGGAGAATTCGGATATTCATGAGCTATTTTTTTTAGAAGTCCAGGGACAGATAGAGGTTTTCTGGCAGCAACACCAGTCTCTTCCATTCGTAACTTAACTCGCCCATCTGCTTTAGATGTAGATACTTGACTAGCTGGGAAAACTTGGTCGGGACCTGAAAAAAACAAAAACAACAGTAAAGCAGATTTTCCAAGTAAAATAAAGTAATTCCTCAGTATACGTATACATACTGTAGGGACACTCTATGTTAAATTCCCTATGCCAACTTGCTGCCTAGCAGAAACCTGGCGACACTAGTGACTCCAAGTGGCAGGGTACTAATACCAATACTTTTCCCCATGTAATGTATGTAAACGAATATGGTTAATATTCGTGACATTGATAATGCATATTGTTTTCATGCACTAGGAATGGTTACTCTGAAATAACAAATAGGCTTACATATAGATTAGAGGAGGCTAATGTGACGTTAGATTTCGTTATCGAAGTTTATTTGCTTGCATCCACTTCCAACCAGTGCTGTAGTTGGATTGGTACGGGCCGGTACACCGTACCATCTAAAATAAAAAACTCGCTGTTACCGTACCGGAAAAAAATTAAAATATTTTCAAGTCTAATTATGTATAAATGGTCTTTAATATACAGTATTTTGAAATGGAGGATGTTAGCTATTTGAAAAACATTTTGATTTTGATATCTGGCATAAAAGTAGCGGCTGGCATCTCATATCCTTCGTCGTTTTATCGAAAACCATGGTCTGGCACTTCAGGAGTAGTTGTGATTTGTTAATTTCGAGCTTGCATACCGCCGTGGTAATTCTACATATCTTGTGTTGTGCAAGGAATTCGCTCACCAAGAGTGACCATGTGCTGGGGTATTGTCATGATTGAGAACCCAATTATGTCCTTGCCACAAGTTGGGTCTTCTTCATCGAACTGCATCACAAAGACGCCGAAGAATTGCAACATACGCCTCCTTACTACAGTTCGATCCTCAGGAATAAACTCGAAATGTATGAGACCCTGGATATCGAAGAACACTTCAAGCATTACTTTCCCCTTTGATTGGTTGGCACAGAATCTCTTTGCTGTGGTGAGCCGGGAGATTTCCACATTGAAGACTGCCGCTTTGGCTGCGGGTCGTAAAGGAAACACCATGTCTCGTCACCTGTGATCACTCTGTGCAAGAGAGTTGGATCCACCCTGTCAAGCAGGTCTCCACTAACCAGTTGCCGCTCTTCCCGCTGCTCATCTGTTAGGCTTCTTGAAACAACGTGCTCACACACACGTTGCATTTTCAAATCATTCTGGAGAATGGACTGCACACAACCATACGAAATGCCTAACAAAGTAGCCACATCATCTATTGACTGTCTGTGGTCTCGTCTGATTTTTTGTGCAACTCGAGCTATCATTTCTTCCGTTCTTGCCGATCTGGGTCTTCCTGAACGTGGATCATCATCTGTTGAAAGACGGCCACTTGTGAAGCGCTTGTGCCACTCATACACTCGGGTCCGAGACATTGCTTCTTGTCCATACGCTTGGCACATGAGTGCCAAAGTCTCAGTAAATGTTTTACAGAGTTTAACACAAAATTTAATGTTACCTATCTGCTCTTTCAAGCTCATTTTACCACATATACCTACACGTCTTCACTAAAAGCAGCTGAGAGCTGCATTGTATTTCGACTGGTTTCCGGCTACGTTAGTCTTCCCTATTCTCACGCGCAGCCGCACTGAGTTTACACGCCTGGAGAGTAAGTCACATATCATACTGACAAGGCAGAGAAGTTGCCTATAGAGCATGGCGTTGCCACCCGAAGTTCCGGTACTTTCTGACTCTCCCGGCTCACCACGGCAAAAGAGATCCTGTGCTGACTGATCAAAGGGGAAAGAATGCTTGAAGTGTTCTTCGATATCCAGGGTCTCGTACATTTCGAGTTTATTCCTGATGGTCGAACTGTCAGTAAGGAGGCGTATGTTGCAATTCTTCGGCGCCTTTGTGATGCAGTTCGACGGAGACCCAACTTGTGGCAAGGACAGAATTGGGTTCTCCATCATGACAATGCCCCAGCACGTAAGTCGCTCTTGACGAGCGAATTCCTCGCACAATACAAAATACCTGTCATCCACAGCCACCATATTCTCCAGATCTTGTTCCAGCAGATTTCTATTAATTTCCAAAGGTCAAATTCCCATTCAAGGGACGGAAGTTTGCGGCAGCCGAAGAGGTGAAAATTCATGCGACAAGCACTCTGTGGGAAGTGACCAAAGATGGGCTGCAGGAATGTTTAGAAAAGTGGTATGGACTCTGGCAGAAGTGTGTCACTGCCCAGGGGGCATACTTTGAAGGCGGTGTTGTGTAAATGGTTATATGCCATCTGCAAAAAAGGTATCTACACATGTTCGCACTGAGTCTATACGCCTGGAGAGTAGGCCACATACTACAAGGACAAGGCAGAGAAGTTGCCTATAGAGCATGGCGTTGCCATCCGAAGTTCCGGTACTTTCTGACTCTACTAATATAAGTAATAATTAAAACTAACTTTATAGCATGGTGCCTCAAGAAATCTGCTACACTGATTCGCTAATTTCAAAACTTGTGTAGATGTCTTTCGCATAACACAAATTTTATGATGTGACGCCTCAAGAATTCTGTTGCACTGATTCACTAATTTTACAACTCGCTCAGGCTTAATTTGCTAGGGGAGGGAATTTTCGTGCGTTCATGAATCTTGAGTCCAGTTACATATTATAGATTCTATTCCAATTTCAACCAAAGAATATGAATGAGCATTACTGTAATGAACGATATCTGCACTAAGAAAAGGAATACTCTTCCAGTAAAATAGTTCCTAAACTTTTGTTCCGAAAGAGTTCTGGGCCACCAGTGTCAGCGTTTAATTTCTTGCTTTATATGCAAATGTGACTGCGATCTGGAAGGAGGTCTGCAGAGGCGACTGCATGAAGAAGTAACTTTGGAAAAGAAGTGCAATATGAGTCTATACAGAGTCTAGTCTGACCAAGGACATTTCAACAGTATCCTATAAAATTTGTTTCCAACTACAGCACTGCTTCCAACTAGTTTAATTTCCTTCTCTGTGTCTATACCTGTCTACACTTTCATTTAACTATGACAGCAAATGTTGAAAAGAGAACGTTGGAATAGATGAATGATTTTTATTCAATCAGAAATGGTGATATGAAAGGCAAAAACAATATAATGCAACTGAGTTGCGCATAACCTGCAATTATTACTTAAATAAGTTGCATCTTTCTTCAGAATGTCTTCCCACGAGTCAATTTACAACCCATCGCTTACATTTAAAATGAAACAGCAATTAGCTTATTATATGAGAGAATATAAGATCTGCAAAATGCAAATCATAAATGCCAGAGCTTTTGTATACCGGTAAGCGAAATCGTATTCATAAGATTTCGTACTTGCCTCTCTAGTTCCTTTGAAAATTTAAAGAAACTTTATTTGGGGCTGCTTCCTTTATTGTCTGAACAATTCAGTGCAGTACAATAGGTCCTTTTGCCATCTCATACTTAAAATAGCCGCATTTTTTTTAAAGTTGGCAAATTTTAAATGTTAATACGCTATCCAAGTAGTGTAATATGTAGCTAATCGGCAATGTATGCAAAGGATGAGGAAAGGAATTGGCCACTCTACTCCATTATCTCCTGGCCTAGTTGCCTTATAAGTTATACCTTTCTGATATCACTTGTGAGTTTCAGACCTGTCTTTGGACAGTTGACTAAACAACGCTATCCAAGTTGTCTGCTATTGTAGTTGTAGTCTCCAGCAGCTAGGTTCGCTACATGTATGCGCGCATCAGAGCAGTGGCGTGCATCAGAGTCCGATATGCACGGAATGAATGTAATGTAAGTGCGAAAAAATATCATGCTGTTTTGCTCCGAAATGTTTACAGAGAACTGAAAAAGGCGCACATTTGTTTTATCTGTCACAAGGTGAAAGAAATAAGGAAAAAAGAAAGCAATGATTATAAATATGGAAAGGAACGATCCACTACCTAAGCGAGCATACATTAAAAGTGATATTAATGAATGACTTTATCTTGGTATTCCTTTTTTCAAAATGTTGGTCCCCCAATGTTTTTCTAAACCTAATATAAAATTTAAGTTGTTACAGCAATGATATTTCTACGTAAAACAAATGGAAAATATGTACCAATTAGGAAAAATGGTCAAATTTCACCATCTTCTCCCTTTAAACCCAAGCATTTTTAAATTCAAACCTAATTGCTATTTGCCAGAATGTCATAATATGGTTAGAGTTCTGAATTCATTCTTCAGAACAAGATCGTTTATAGGCCTAATTCTACAATTTGGAATTTCTCGTTAGACTTTTTTTTTTTCGTTAGAGATTTTTCCTTCTCCACTCTGTCCTAGAGTAGTCTTCATCGTGTTGATGAGAACCGAATAGTTCAAAACCAGAGAATATCTTCCCATTTTGTGCATTACAGGCCAAAGTCTTTGGAAAATCCAAAGATTGCAAAGGATAATATCAAATGCAATCAAAGGATTAAACCTTTGGCAAAGATCCGTGAAAACACAAACTTGTATTTTAAGAATGTAAACTCTATTATTTGTTGTTTTGCGTTTCTCTGTTTCGGCTTCAATTCGTCTCTTCAGCTAGAGAAGTGTGATGACAAAAATTCTGTCGATCACTACTCTAGGACAGAGTGGAGAAGGAAAGATTTCTAACGAGAAATTCCAAATTGTAGAATTTATGCATCTCCACAAATGCTATTGCTTTGTCTTTTGACTTTGCTTTGAAAAATATAGTTTGACTTGATTGGAAAATACAAAGAAAGGCCGTATAAATTCTTCAGTCGTTTAAAGAAAAGTTCGTTATAAATGGTAGAAATAAAATGTACAAAAAACGTGAATGTACAGTTACCCTGAAAAAGAATGAGACGATTCTTGGTCGTCGGAAGTTAAAGTTCTACAGCGCGGTTCACTCGATATCGACGTAGGGATACATAACATGACAGATAGTACAAGGATTGTTACAAGGACCACAACAAGGACAAGGACCAGAATAAGGATCACGAAGAAGACTGCCATTTAAGGCCAGGATTTCACAACATAGCTCGAGTCCCAAAATATCAATGCTTCACTGTACCGAATGGCAAATGCCTGCTAAGGGATCTACATTCTGGACTGCTGCTATCACTGTCTTGTCTCGGTAGCTCATATAGTAGCGTGCCGGTTCCATTGTATAACCGAAACGTCTCGTGTTCGATCCCAGGTGAAACTTTTTTTTATTGAGATGTAATTAATTTGTTCAGAGTTCCTCGATTGTCTACTTTGTCGAAAAATATGGAATAATTTATGCCCAATTTCTGGGTCTTACAAGTGGGCTGAACCTCGTCAAAAAAAATAAATCTTACTTGGAAGTTGAAAGTATTCTTCCTCAAACAAAAATCATAAGAAACAAAAAGAGACCTGTTAACTTAAAATCTTGTCCACATGCCATCAGCTTCTATTACAGCTCTAAGTCGATCCGGCATGGATGCCACGAGATTGTGGAATAAGTTCTGATCCCCGGCGAGATCTTCCCAGGTGTCAACAACTTGATCCCACAATTCGTCTCGATTTCGATGGCGTCGGTGGGCATAGGTGGCTATCCTTCTCTTTTTCAATTCCGCCCATAAATTTTCGATGACATTCAAATCAGGTGACTTCGGAGGCCAATTAATGATTTCGATCTCGGGTCTCCTTTGAAACCATGTTTGAATGCTTGCAGCATAGTGCACGGGATGGTTATCCTGCTGGAACAGCAATGTTCCTTCGGGAAAACGTTCTCGGGCGGAGGGAAGGAATATATTTTCCAGAATGTGCTCGTAAGTTTCCGCATTAAACCGGCCATCGATGCGTTCTATAACGCCAGGTCCATCGTAAGACATCCACACCCAACACGATATGCTAAAGCGCCCCGATCTTTCACGTCGGTGCACATAGCGCTGATCATGTCGCAGACCATCCTCACGATAGACACGGACAGGACCTTCGTAATCACTCGAGATGGTTGTTTCGTCGGAGAAAATTACATTTCTCCAATCGAAATCCACTCGATTGGTAGCGAAGGCAAGACGGTCGACAGCTTGTGCTTCCCCCAATATTTCCATTTGCGCAGCCCTCCGGCTCCTAATACCGCGGTTCCTCAACCTGCTGATCACAGTCTGTGAAGAGCCGGGAAAGTTAAATGCTGCTCTTATTTCGTTAGCAGTCAGAAAGGGGTCCTGTCGAACTGTCTCGTATAAAAGAGCATCCTCTTCCAATGAAGAAATCCGCGGACGCCCAGGAATAGGGCGATTTTCGACCTCCCCAAAATTTTGGTAACGATGAACCCATCTCGCGGCTGTACTTCCAGGAACACCGACAAAACGGCCAACAGATCTAGCCCCATATCCAGCCTCAACTAGAGCTATAACTCGCTGTCTCATGTCACGTCGGTTCGCCATTACGATGAGAAATGAGAGATGACGATAATACTATAGTGTAGACAATGACTATTTAACATGATATAGAATTATTGAAAAAAGAGGCATCTTGCATAGTAAGAGTTAATAAATCAACCCTAAATTAAATATCTAAATAACAGGATATAACAGGAAGTCCAATTGTTGCGAAACTAATCAAATTAAATCTAATTACATTAAATAAACAAACCCCAAGTTATGACACCACATTGCTACAGCTAAATTGTATGTTATTAACATAAGCATTGAATAGGTCCGTGGTTGTGCGTTGGACGACAAAACCAAACATCGAAAGTTCGAATCTTGCCGAGGAATGTAACTTCTTGCTTTTTATAATGTAAATCAGACTTATAACTACAATCATTCATATTTCTTACATTATTTATTAATATTTATAGCCAACATTGAATTTGTAAAGAAAAGACTTCAGAAATCTCATATGGAATTTGTGATCTGTAGTGACATAAACTTAGATTATCTCTCGGAACTTTTCCGTAAAAGTAAATTAAATTCACTCCTTGAAACTGGAAACCTTATTCGTAGGGTCATTTTCCCATAGCATACAAGCTGAAGTAACACAGCCATTGATAAACGTTTTGTACACAGAATTAGACTGAATTCCTATTCGACAGAACCTGTAATCAATGGCTTGTCTGACCATGATAAACAAATCCTATGTGTTTCCAATGTCACTGAACAATTTCAAAATATTAATTTAAAAACTAAGAAAGGATCGTAATTGCTGTATCTAGTGATTATTTACATTTATGTCTACAAAATGAATCTTGGAAAAACATATATGATACTGGTACTACTGATATTAAGAGTAAATATATTGAATTTTTCACTTAATTTCATAATCACTTCAGTGGATGTTCTCCACTCAATGTTGTGAAAAAATTCAGAAGTTAAAACATGTAGATAACGCAGGGACTTAAAAATCTCATGTATTAAAAAGAAGAGTGTATATGTAATGAGTTGCAATGTAATGATCTTCATGTTCTGAAATACTGCAAGAAGTACAGTGTAATTTATCAAAAATTATGAAAGAGGGAAATAGAATATATTTGAGTAGAAAAGTACAAAATTCAGATAATGCAATTAAACCTATTCGTAATATTATTAAATTTAAACTTGTAGATATCCTAAGAAAGAAAATATTTTTTCATTAAAACCAATGATTATAAAGTAGAGGATCCCAAATCTATTGCAAATTCTTTTAACGTATTATAGTATATAGTACAGAAATATTATTGACAACTTAAACATTCAAGATTTTGCAAAAGATACTGCAATTGGTTACTTAACAGATGTATTTAATAATTATTATTAATATATGTAATTAGTCAATAACTGCAACATTACTTATACATTCAATCATAACATGAATAAAATTGAATGCAAACACGTAGATAAAATAGTTAAAATTAACTGCAGGGGTGAGAATGAAATAATCCAAAGCCATACTTTTAACAAAAATTGTTGTTTACGAGTGCATTTCTTACACATATGGGAAAGTTATTAATAAATTATTGTAATAATTATTCAACAAATGACATAGCCTAAGGACTCTAAACCTTTGTAAAAGTTTGTCTATTATTATATATTTTTTTAATTTCATTTTAATTGTTAGTTTTTAATATATATGCATTTACATTGTATATATGTGTGTGTATAAATGCATTCATTAGATTAACGTTTATAATATTATAACTTGTAATTTTGTATTGTTTGCGATCATTAACACTTAATCTCAGGACTTTGTAAAACTATATTTCAACGTGACTTAGCTATTTCAACGTTATTTAGACAAAAAAAAATTGTTGTGTAGACTAAGAATCGAACTCGCACTCTTCTACACAACACGCAGAAGTCTTACCGTCTGAGCTATGGAAATGACATGAAAGTTTTCCTTTCTGTGTGGAGTGTCGATCTAGTCATGAAGGTCCATTGTCGATTTAACTACACGATTTATGTATATATTTATCTTTTATTTACGTAATATTATCATATTTTTTGCAGTTTTTTAATTGAATTTCGGAACGATGCTAGTAACAAACCAAATAGCCTGAATTTAAGTAACTCAATATTCGTTATCTTGTGTATCGGTGCTCTGGTCTCCGATCATGCGCAGTGTCTTACATCTGAGACTTAGGAATATTCAATCGTCTCATCCTTTTCCAGGGAAACTGTACATAAACACAGATTAATTAATTTTAATGAATTATAGTGGTATTAAAACAACAACGGACATACGACATTTGAAGACACCAAGGGTTTCCCATGGCAACATCCCTTGCCATCTCTTTGTGGCGAATAAAAAGCTACTGCTGAGCAAAGAGTGTTTCTTTGGTTAAATATGGTATATTTAGGTACAGTATCAGGAAGGGTAAATGTAGCAAATAAAGTATTTGTGAAAAATTTCGCAAGTATCGTAGTTAGTGCCAAAAATAGCTCCTAACAATATTTTACATCGAATTCTTTTATATTTCTTATTTATAATGTTGGGAAGACTCCCAAGAACGAATACCGGTTACTTACCATTAAGAAAATCACTTTCATCTACAGATGTTAGCGACAGGACTTCAGCCTCATTGACATCTGACTCAGAGTTTGAGAAGCCATTTGTCACTTCCATTGTTCTTACAGCAGTCGGCTTTGGGACATTTGATTGTGCATTGTTAACGCTATCAAGTACTTTATCTGCTGTGATGAAGCCATTAGAACCATGCTCTTTGGTGAACTTCTGAACAGAAGTCATAGTGGTTACAACAGTCCTACTACTGTGCTGTTCGTACTCTGTAGCCGTCTCTCCCGATACGTTAACCATTGCAGTGAGTCAAATAATTGTTATTGGATCCTGCAATGAAAAAAAGAATAATATCGCTATTAGGTCTTAATATTAAACATAAATATACAGTATATAAGTTATTGCATTTACAACAATTTTATTATATACTTAGATAGACCGACTGGCCTACTAATTATTTCATTAGAAAAAGTATGCAATTTTATATTTAAGGTGTTAAAAATAGGGTTGTCAGGTTTTCATATTGAAAATACGGGAGATTTTTTAAATGGCTGCCAGAATCTTCCCAACATGAAATTTTCGACATGTTCAGAAAATAATAATACGTCTTAATGAATCTCTTGATTAGGTACTCGTCGGAACTTCTGTTAACCGATTTCAATGTTCTTGAAGCAAGACAAATTTATTATAGGCGTAATGGCTTATACACAAAAAATCGCAATAAAATAAATCTCATAGCATATTAATACTTACCACTACGTCTTGCTTGTATTTATTCAGAAACTTAAATATTGAAAACTCCTTTACAAAACGGGTCGAAAATTAATGAGAATTTGTCACTTAAATAATTATATTTAATTAGAACAACTTTCACAGCATCATAAGAGACGGATATGGAAACAAGGAACTAAAATACGAGTATGTAAGTAATGTAAGTATACAGTATAACAGTAGGCAAGGAGGGAATGATAGTGGATAAGTGATGAAGTATAAAGATGAACGGGGTTATAAGAAAATCAATAAAATAGGTAAAAGCTTAGGATAGATAATGCAATTAAAGTGGATGTTAAGGGGAGAGGATAGTAATTTTTTAAACTTTTTTCCTATTTGGTGTCAAATATTAATTTTTTGTATGTAGAGAGCTCATGGCTATAGCAACTCAACCAAATATAAATATTTAGAAAAAATTATTTGGGAGCCAGATTTGAAAAAAAAAAAAATGTACCCAATGCAGGATTTTACTAAACTCGATATATCTAAGCCATTTTTAAAGATAAATTCAAACAGTTTGTTACAATTTATTTGTAAAAGCACGCTGTACAAACTGTCTGTAACATAATTTTGATATTAGTTCCTAGATTTGTAAAATAAACAATTAAAATTTAATAACATTTTTTTATTTTCTTTCTTGCAAACAGAGAGACTTTTTTAAAATGAAACCAATTAGGGAAATTCCGTTACAGAGAAAAGTTTCCTAGTAGTCTAGAGAATGTGTATTCTAAGTTTCATTCATATATCTTTAATAGTTAAAAAATTATATAGATTTTTGTCTGGCAATGTAGCAAAAAAAAATAAAGTTCCAGAAACGGCAATCAAAGGGGGGTGTGATTTAATAATCCAGAGCGCAGGAACTTTAAAAATGGCGTCTCAACATCCAATAAGGGCACAGATACAAAATGTTATACAATGTATTCCACACACATCACAGAGTATTTTAAAGAAAAATTTGGTTTTGAAAAAAAAATGAAGTTCCGGAAACAACAAACAAAGGGCGGTGTGATTTAAAAATCCAGAGCGCAGGAAGTTTAAACATGGCGTCTCAACAACCGATAAGGGCACAAATACCCACAAAATATTATACAATGTATTCTATACATATCACAGAGTATTTTAAGGAAAAAAAGTTGTTTTTTGAAAATTTACTCATTTTTCACCAAAAAATACCATCCTCTTCCCTTAAAATAAATAATTACAATAGGAAAATTAGTAAATAGATAGCCTACTCAACAGAAATGATAGAAAGTAGTAGGCAAATAAATTGTATAAAGTAGAAAGTATAGAATAGTATTAGAACGAAGATTAGAGAGTAGAGTGTAAATAAGGTTTAGAGCAGCTCTATCAGCCCAGTGCACCCTCGAGCTAGCGTTTCTTACCCGCGGATATGAGACTGCACTATGGTGCATCCGTGGCTGCTGATGGGTATGCTCTCGCCCTCTTCTTGCTGAACGACGGGGCATATTACGATATACTGGTTCCCGTTATTCATTTCAGCGAGTGCTGACGATCATTGGTTTAGAGCAGCTATGGGGACTATCAGCAAAGTAGGGAGGGAACGTTTCCTACTCACCCCACATTCGTTTGATTGGCAGGCGAGGGGTAACGCAGTTGTTTTGCTAAGTCAACTACAGTGGTGGATTCGACACAACTTGCGCATCAGTAATTTCTCCGCTGTTATTTCTTGTTTCAAAATCTTTATAGTCTTTTGTTTATATGAAGTACATGTGTCATACAATAATTATTACAGCCACCTACTGTGATTAGGCAAATTATATATTCTTCAATTGTATAACCATTCCTTTATCATGTGCACGAGAAATTCTTGAACTGCCTTGTGATCGACATAAATAATTTTTATTTTTATTTTTAAAAACAAGAAAGAAAAGAACAAAGCTCCATTGTCATTTAACTGTACAATATATTAAAAAAAATATAATGAGCAACATAATAAATTGTTTTATACCAATAAAGAAAGTAATTAAGCGCCATTGTCATTTAACTTGAAAACATATTAAACACAATATAATGATCAACATAATTTGTTTCTTTGTAAAAACACTAAAGAAAGTAACTAAACTCCATTATCATTTAACTTTAAACAAAATAAATGACATATGAATTAAACGAAACACTTATGTAGGCCTATACTGCTACTTTTCATTTCTTTCTTGTTGATGGCTTTCGGAGTTTCTTGTTATTAACTAAAAAGGATATATTTGGCTCTAAAGTAGAACAACTCAATACTGAAATTAAATGCATGTCTGTGATCCTAGACCTGGAGATACTTTTGGTCATATTCATTTTGGGAAAAAGCTGCTCACAACAATAAGTTAGATACAATACGCTCAGATTAGGAATTGCTCCTCTGGCAGGTATTTAAAGAGATCTAATCCATTTTTTTAAACACTTTACTGGCGTGCTCGTTTGCATCTCTATAGTGGCTCTATTGCTTGGGTAACAAAAAAATACAAATTGATATTGAACAGACACATCTCATTGTCCATTGCAGTTACTTCTGAAAATCTTTCTTGGAAAAAGAGCGCATCAAGTAGGCCTAATATGCACTCTAAGTTTTAAATAAGTAAGTTCAGTTCCAGACACTTAATAAAATAATAAGTAACTAAACCTCGAAAATACCATAAACATATCTTGTTTTGTATCTTTCCACAAATATTATGAAAATAGCTTTTAAAATTGTAAATAAATACTTGTAAGATCACCGAAGTCCGCTTTATGCTTCCGATCAAACTGGCGTTTAATATGAATCGTTTTATATGCGCAATTTTAAACCCACATATTAAGCAGCAGACTTTCTTCTTTTTGTAAGTAACAAAAATTTCTTTCTGCCACTCTTCCTGAAACTGACGTACCGAGATCGAAGCCATACCGCCACTGAATGAAGCGTATCTTTACGAAGCACCAGGCGGAGGAGATGGTCGGTGGAGGGGACGGTCGGTGGAGTGAGGTAAGGAGGCTTTCAGTGTAGTGGCCCTTCGGAGCCATTTTTCCCCATGGTTGGTTTAGAGGTTAAGGGGTATGGGTACAGAATCTGTGATAACAGTAGGAGTTAAAGTTGAAAAACTAGGGGGAAGAGGATACAAATGTAATAGGAGAAATACAAACGAAGTGTTAAAACGACAGTAATGTAAATTTAAATAAGTGTGGTGATGACACCATATACAGAAATGTAAGGGCCATCACTACATGTAGATGATGTAACAGCTGTCGACAATAAATATTCATATTCATATTGGAATGAATGAATCTCGATGAAATACGGGAGAAAACATGATCGAATTACGTGAGACTGAAGAGAAAATATGGGTAAAATACAGGAAATCTGGTAATCATATTTAAAAAGCATACGCAAACGCGCGCGCACGCACGCACACACTCTCTCTCTCTTTTTTCCTCCCTCTCTCCCTTTCCATCTCCCCTCCACCGTCTCTCTCTCTCTCTCTCTCTCTCTCTCTCTCTCTCCAGATTACATTAATTTTCTTTCCACTTCTATTCCACCCACATCCAGGGGTGTAGCCGTAAATAAAATAGTATCGGGCGCATCATGAAAAGTTTATTATTATTCCTATATCATCATCATCATCATCATCATCATCATCATCATCATCATCTCGCGACACGACCCTAGCGGAATTTCCGAGACGGCTGATGACGATCGTCAGCATTCGTATGTCTTCGCTGGTCTTCGGAAAAAAGTGTGTTGGCTGTTCTCAGTAATTTCCCACTCAACATGTGCTGGTGCGTTGTCCAGACAGACTATTCTTAAAATGGGTGATGAAAAGTTAATTTTAACAGTGCTAATCGCGCTTCTGTGCTGATTGGCCTTCGAAATGTGATGTTTCCCTTCATTATTTCAGATGCTAATAACAGATAAAGTTTTAAACATTTTTCTTCGCTCAAACGAAAGTACTAAAAAAACCATTACTCGATCTTTACACAAATGTGGGCAAAGATGGTTAAATTAATCAAAACACTTTTTTATATTGTTATGACTAGAGCCCGGATTGTATGTAATTACATATTCCGTTCCTACATATGTAGCTATAAGGAAAGCTAAAAGTCTGCGAATCGTATTAAATTTAAATTTAACTATAGGCCTACAGAATAAAGAATATAATTACAAACAAACAAGACAAATAGAAATAAAATAATACAATCAATATAAAAAAGGAGATGCAGTAGTACAGTGAAACCTGTTCAGATCGGAACCTGAATAATCCGGAATCCTGTCCATTTCGGAACAATTTATTGGTCCCTGCGAAATGCATATGTATTATGTGTAATTTTTCCTGAATAAAACGGAAACTGTCCAACGCGGAAACGGAAACTCTCTGCTACTGTTCAAAACGGAAATAATATTTTGGACACACTACTTTAATGTAAACTATATTTTGAAACAGTATGTGCTTTCAAGGAATGTACGAAATACGTAGGTCAGTAAGATAAAAACAAGTTTTCTTTGTAAAATTTTTGAGAGTGCGAGAGTGTGTTGGCCTGGTGGTCATAAATTTTATTACCCTATTGACTAGGCAGACGAGTCCCTTCAACGATGTTCAATTCTTCACTCCTGTATACTGTCGTAGCTGGGTAGAACACAAGTAGTGATTTCGTGATAAAAAAAAGTTGCGTAAAAATGCTGCACTATCATTAATTGATGAAGTAAAAGTTATGGAGGAAAATGAGAAACGAAGAGTATGGTAAATAATTTGAAATTTATGAACTGAAAACTCAAAAAATACTTTCACTTTCAAAAATAAAGGTCGTATGATGAGTGAGTGGCTTGCGGTCAATAATGGTGACATGAAAGGAAACAGAAAACAACTGGTTACATAGAAATAAATGAACTGTTGTGGAAGTGATTGTTCTTGCCCTTTCAAAGATCGTGCAAATTTCTGGACCTATTCTGCAAAGAAAACCCTTGAACTGGCAAAGAAATTAGATAATCCAGAATTCAAGGCTTGTAGGCTCCTAGTCCAATTAAATAATGTGCTGTGATATACAGTACAGTATTATAGTGTTAGATATTAAATTTAGTGTAATTAATAAACTTTATAGTGTTTAATGTGTGAGTTACGATACAATTTATACAGGAAATGAGATTTTCATCAAGATCATTCACCAATTAAATAAGTGACAGGAAGCTGATTTAATGTCAAGATTGTTAAACGGAATATTTTGTAATTCTTACAATTTGCGGCATGCCATTTTGTTTTTCATTTATACAGATGATAAAATATTCCAGTTTAACTTCACACCTGAATAACACGGAAACCTGTCTATAATTCTATAGAATACAAATATAATATAGGTTGATTAATTCATACACATAGGCTATAAATTTATTTAATCAAATTGAAGATATTAACACGTTTATAATTTTCTTGTTATATGTTAGTGGGTTACATGTTAGAAGTTCTGGGTGTAATTTAGTTAAAGCATCGTACAACCGAGGGCCAAAATTAATGCTGTGCTTTAGACCAGCAGATGTAAGACATTTAGGTTCTATTAATGTTGAATTAATATTTCGTCTTGTGTCATAATTATGTGTCTCTAATACAAACTTATTACGATTTTCATGATAAAATTTTAACAGCGTATACTTGTTCAATATTAAATACATTAAATTCAGAATAAATTAATTTAGTTGGATAATCGAAACGTTTCTTCAAACAAATTTTAATTATTCGTTTTTGTAGTAAATTTAACGAACTAAGATTAATATTTGTACTTCCACCCCAAACAATTATACAATATTGAATGGTAGACTGAATAATGGCCAAATAAACATTTCGTAGAACTCTAATGGGTAAGTAGCATCGAAGATTAACGAAAGGGATCATTATTACGAAGTTTTAAATGTTTTTACATATTTTGGTGCATAATAAATATTTTGGCATATATTATATATTTTTAAATATTTTGAAGGATATTGCATATTTTGAAAGAATATATACATTTTTTTCACTAATTTTCTCTCTACGTAATGCTTAAGTTATTTTTTAAAATTGTTTATAAAGCTTTTCCCTTCGTCTCTAGTGCATAAATATAATTTGATAATTGAAAATAATAACGTATTTTGTCAAAAAATGGACATCTCTTTGCAATGCTAATAGTTTGTAGGTTATATCCCTTGAGAAGTAACGGTAAAGTAGGTACAAATACCAATGAGAATGGTAGTAGTGAAGGAAAGAATGAAAATTACCCTGTGGGTATGACCGTTTCGCACAAACACCCCCAATCAGTTGTTCTAAAGAAAACAATAGTTTTTTTTAAGAAACTTATTTTGACATCAGTAATACAAGTAGCAAGCCTACTGCCATTCGCATCCAAGTTAAAAGACTGGATTTCAATTGACGGTTCCTTTACTAAAATGGTAAAATCGTGCAGTCCAAAGTATGTGACAAAAGCATTGGGTGCTCCATGAAGTCACAATTAGAATAGCATTTAAAAATTGGACTTCATGTGAGAAATAAAAAAAGTGCTCCGTCGAAAAGAAAAAGTTCTTCTACAAGTGAATTTAATAAAAATTTGTGCATGGCAATGGTTGCTGCAAACATATACAGTGGTATAAACTTGGAGTTCCAAAGTTCCAAGCATTCCTACGCAAATACTACAACTTCAATATTTCGCATGAATAAACACTCCGGAAAAAAATATTTGAACTCCTGCTACACTGACACAATGGAAACGATTAGAGATGGACTTTATGATTCCTACGTATGGGTTGCCGTTGACGAGACGATCAATAACCGCAGAAAATATTTAAAAATATTTAATTATTAATTGCGCCTCCAAACAGTGAGGTTCAATCACATGTGCACCTGTAATTTTTTATTAGTGTGCAAAAATACATCTAATAAAGCTTAGATTTTAAATTACCAACGTTTTTTTTTTTATTTATTACATATTTATCTACTTCGTCATTTTTAGCTTCATATTTATGTAGTCTACATAGTTCTCATTTTCACATTACATAAAATCCTGGCTCTAGTTATGGACCCATATTTTCTTTTTTCTTTTCTTCCCCATCAGCTAAAGACTCAGTAAAATAAAATAATCTTCGGAACTACTATCCCACTCCATGTTTAAACCAGACTACCTGTCGACTGGTACCGGAATATTCCGAGCAGTGAGCGTCAGAGCTTCCGCGGAAGACGGACTGCTGTAGATTTCCGTTCCGGTCGGTTCGTGCCAGTGAGCGTCAACCTTAATGCAGTCATGGGACGGTGAAGAAAACCAGTTTTCTGCTGCCGACTACCCTACGTTGAGCTTCAGGAACTGCCGATCACGGATCCGAAAAGTACACTACAGCTAAAATTCTCGAGCAGTTCAAGGCTCCTACAGACAGTAAAATCTCGAATCGAAAAGAATGAATTGGAAAAATAAATGAAACAATGAACTAAATTACATAAAAACACGTCTTACTTTTTTAATTTTTTCAGGTCCATTTAAATGGCGGTTCTGCAGCTCTGCAGTTCTTATTGTAGAGCCGCCCCTGGACTAGGTGGTATTACGGCAGGGGAAATGAAGAGTAGGTGGAATTACTGTACGTCAGGGAAAATGGGGACCAGGTAGAATTACGGCAGGGGAAATGGAGACCAGGTAGAATTACGGTGGCTAGGTAGAATTACGGCAGGGGAAATGGCGACTAGGTAGAATTACGGCAGGGGAAATGATGACTAGGTAGAATTACGGCAGGGGAAATGATGACTAGATAGAATTACGGCAGGAGAAATGGTGACTAGGTAGAACTACGGCAGGAGAAATGGTGACTAGGTAGAATTACGACAGGGGAAATAGTTTTTTAGTTGGTTATTTAACGACGCTGTATCATGATAGCGAGATGAGGCAGAGGATTCGCCATAGATTACCTTGCATTCACATTACGGTTGGGAAAAACCTCGGAAAAACCCAACTAGGTAATCAGCCCAAGCGGGAATCGAACCCGCGCCCCCACGCTACTTCAGACAGGCAGGCAAGCGCCTTAACCGACTGAGCCACGCCGGTGGCCGGGGAAATGGTAACTAGGTAGAATTACGGCAGGGGAATAGACAATACTCCGATAAACTTTAGTCGAGCACCGTTCTCCTCCAGCACAAATTTCTATTGGAGTCGGAGGGGGGGGGGGGAGATTGAACCCAGATTTTCGGCGTGCAAATTGACTTTCCGACAGTTATCGGTGATCCATATTGCACTGTATTATAAGATATTATAAGATTTTTCTCTTGCCTGAGTTTAATAGGTAGTGAAAACTAGTAAAAATGTGTGTTCATTCGTCTTGTACCTGCTACAGAAAAGAAAACTACGTCCAACTTGTAGCCTAAGAGGTATATTAGGTGAACTGAAACGTAAGCAAGGAATCAGAACAAAATTCGGTCCACTAATTTATTAAAAATGGATTTACACAAAGGAGATGGGTTGAAAATGCAATTTCCATGGAAATGCTTACATCCATTACTTTGTACCTTCACTAGACCCTTCTATGATCGAGCTTGCGGGTTCGATCCCGGCCGAGGTCGATGGCATTTAAGTGTGTTTAAATACGACAGGCTCATGGCAGTAGATTTACTGGCATATAAAAGAACTCCTGCGGGACAAAATTCCGGCACACCGGCGACGCTGATATAACCTCTGCAGTTGCGAGCGTCGTTAAATAAACCATAATCATAATCATTTAAATAGACCTATACTTACTTACTTACAAATGGCTTTTAAGGAACCCGAAGGTTCATTGCCGCCCTCACATAAGCCCGCCATCGGTCCCTATCCTGTGCAAGATTAATCCAGTCTCTATCATCATATCCCACCTCTCTCAAATCCATTTTAATATTATCCTCCCATCTACGTCTCGGCCTCCCTAAAGGTCTTTTTCCCTCCGGTCTCCCAACTAACACTATATGCATTTCTGGATTCGCCCATACGTGCTACATGCCCTGCCCATCGCAAACGTCTGGATTTAATGTTCCTAATTATGTTAGGTGAAGAATACAATGCGTGCAGTTCTGCGTTGTGCAACTTTCTCCATTCTCCTGTAACTTCATCCCTCTTTGCCCCAAATATTTTCCTAAGCACCTTATTCTCAAACACCCTTAACCTATGTTCCTCTCTCAGAGTGAGAGTCCAAGTTTCATAACCATACAGAACAACCGGTAAAATAACTGTTTTATAAATTCTAACTTTCAGATTTTTTGACAGCAGACTAGATGATAAAAGCTTCTCAACCGAATAATAACACGCATTTCCCATATTTATTCTGCGTTTAATTTCCTCCCGAGTGTCATTTATATTTGTTACTGTTGCTCCAAGATATTTGAACATCTCCACCTCTTCAAAAGATAAATTTCCAATTTTTATATTTCCATTTCGTACAATATTCTGGTCACGAGACATAATCATATACTTTGTCTTTTCGGAATTTACTTCCAAACCGATCGCTTTACTTGCTTCAAGTAAAATTTCCGTGTTTTCCCTAATCGTTTGTGGATTTTCTCCTAACATATTCACGTCATCCGCATAGACAAGAAGCTAATGTAACCCGTTCAATTCCAAACCCTGCCTGTTATCCTGAACTTTCCTAATGGCATATTCTAAAGCGAAGTTAAAAAGTAAAGGTGATAGTGCATCTCCCTGCTTTAGCCCGCAGTGAATTGGAAAAGCATAAGATAGAAACTGACCTATACGGACTCTGCTGTATTTTAATTAATCGAACTAGTTTCTTGGGAATACCAAATTCAATAAGAATATCATATAATATTTCCCTCTTAACCGAGTCATTATGCCTTTTTGAAATCTATGAATAACTGATGTACTGTACCCTTATACTCCCATTTTTTAATTTTTTTTTTTTTGCCGAATACAAAAAATCTGATCAATAGTCGATCTATTACACCTAAAACCACACTGATGATCCCCAATAATTTCATCTACGTACGGAGTTAATATTCTCAAAAGAATATTGGACAAAATTTTGTACGACGACAACAAAATTGATATTCCTCGAAAGTTACCACAGTTGGTTTTGTCCCCCTTCTTAAAAATAGGTACAATTATGGACTCCTTCCATTGTTCTGGTACAATTTCCTTTTCCCAAATAGCAAGTACAAGTTTATAAATTTCGCTATATAATGCACTTCCACCCTCTTGTATTAATTCTGCTGGAATTTGATCGATACCTGGAGACTTGTACTTTTTCAGATTTTCTATCGCAATTTCGACTTCTGAAAGCGTGGGTTCGGGTATAAATGGCTCAGCAGTTTGTATTTCAATTTCATCCCGATCATTTCTATTTGGCCTATGTAGATTTAGTAGTTGCCCAAAATAGTTTTTCCATCTGTTTAGGATTGATGGAGAGTCTGCAAGCAAGTCACCATTCTCATCCTTGATCACGTTTACCCTTGGCTGATATCCGTTCTTAAATTCCTTTATACCCTTACATAAATCTCTAATGTTTTTATTCTTACTATTTGTTTCTACCTCATTCAGTTTTTCCTTCAAGCAACCTCTCTTTTTATTCCTAAGTGTATGACTTGCTTCCCGTCTTTCATTGAAATAATTATCTCTCTTCTCCTCAACTGGATCCTGTAAGAATTTCAATTTTGCCTGTTTCCTTCTTTCTACTGCAATGCAACAATCTTCATCAAACCACGGTTTCTTTTTCTTAGTTTCATAATAACCTATGCTCTGCTCAGCTGCAATTTTGATGCTATCTCTGATATTTTCCCACACGCTGTTAACATCTAATTCTTTCTCAACTTCATCGGAACTTTCTAAAGTGGCAAACCTATTCGAAATTTCGACCTGATAATTTTGCTTACTTTCCTCGTCCTTTAATTTCAAAATATTGACTTTAGTAATATTAACTTGTTGCTCTACTCGCTTGGCTACTGATAGTCTTTCTGTTAATTCTCCAATTACCAAATAATGGTCAGAATTACAGTCTGCACCCCTGGAAGTTCAAATGTCTATTATACTAGTGTCTCCGTTTATCTATCAAGATGTGATCTATTTGGTTGTGTGTCAATCCATCTGGAGAAGTCCAAGTATATTTATGTATATCCTTATGGGGGAATGTTGTACTTTTGACAATTAAATTTTTTGATGTGGCAAAGTTGACTAATCTAACTCCATTGTCACTACTAGTTACGTGTAGGCTCTCTTTTCCAATAGTTTGTCTAAAAATATCCTCCTGTCCTACTTTAGCGTTGAAATCCCCCAATAAAATTTTCATGTGATATCTAGGTAACTGATCAAAAGTGTGTTCTAATTCCTCATAGAAGCTATCCTTTATATGGTAGTCTTTCTCTTCTGTAGGGGCGTGAGCATTTATAACTATGATGTCGCACCATCTACCCTTAAGTACTAAATATGATAACCTGTCACTGATAAATTCGACCTTTTTTACTGCTGATTTTATTCTTTTATGAACAAAGAATCCTGTTCCTAATTGGTGATTATTGTTTCCTTCCCCATAATACAACAAGTAATCTCCTATTTGTGATATGCCATTTCCATCTAACCTAACCTCTTGTACTCTTGTACTCCCTAACCTCTATATCTAGCTAGTTCTTTTGCTACTAATGTTACCCCTCCTATTCTATAAAGACTAGTTACGTTCCAAGTGCCAAATCTCAAAACCTTATTCCTTTGCTGTGGTCGTGCCAGAGAATCAGTCCAATTCCGAGGCTTATTGTAGGGATTCGTAACAAGCTGTTTTTTACGGTGATGGGTTGTTAGCCCTTCGCCCAACCCCCAAGCTGGAGGACTATCCCTTATCGGCTGTCCACGACTGCTTATTCAATATATTCACAGCTACCCTCCATATCTGGAGGCCGTCTCCTCTATCCGCAGCCTACTTATTGTATACTTTTGGAATACTATGTTTATGAAAACAAGAATTCTCTTAATAATTCAGCACGAAATACTCACTTTTAAGTTATTAGGAAATGAAGTCTCTCAATATTACCTTAAGCGTCGTAAATCCTGTTCTTTCGCTTGAAGGGAAACCTTGTGGACAGGGTAGCCGGTAGGCCTATTCATTTGCACGGTGACTAATAAGAGTAATAAGTAATAACAGCCCAATACAAATGGAAGGGAAATTATCTTATGAATTAAGTTCCTTATTTTCTCTAACTAGTCTACATTATGAAATAACTTTATAATTAGCGAAAGTGTTCCTGCTCATTACACAACCAAGCACAAGTTGTTCGAGTGTCGCTGTCATATAGAAGGTTTGGAACTTGGAACCGCACTGCAGTCAACGGAGTAAATCACTCTCAGCACAAATAGTATAGTCGAGCCTTTAATCATCGCTGTTAATTGCAGCACTATAGCCTCGTAGGATGTAATAATAATACTGACTCGCGTAGCGATGACGCAGTCCGGAAAGGTGGCGTGGTCCTCGTATGACGCTAATCACGTGACTTCAGATAATACAACATTTGTTAAGCAGCATCACCTGAGTGAAAGTTCAAGGTGCAATGTACAGAATGGAATCGTTTAGCATACAACTCGACCCAGCATATCGAGTATGGAACTCCCACTTCTATTTAGTAATATACTGTCACTTGCAATGGTGTAGTTCCCTGTAAACGGTAGCATTGCCACGGGCAGCAGTGCAGTAGGCCTAACATTAACATCTCAGTCCGTTAAGGCGCCTGCCTGCCGGTCTGAAGTTGCGCTCGGGCGCGGGTTCGATTCTCGCTTGGGCTGATTACCTGGTTGGGTTTTTTCCGAGGCTTTCCCCAACCGTAAGGTGAATGCCAGGTAATCTATGGCGAATCCTCGGCTTCATCTCACCAAATACCATCTCGCTCTCACCACTCTCATCGACGCTAAATAACCTAGTAGTTGATACAGCGTCGTTAAATAACCACCATTAACATTGTTACTGGCAATGACATATAGTCAGGGCTGTAGTCGTAAATAAAATTGTACCAGGGCTCTTCGCGAAAATATATTATTATTAAAATTATTCTCTTTTATGTCTCCTTGAAATTTTGTATCCCTGTAACACAAATTTGGACACTCGTTAAATTTTCTTCAGTCTCTCATATTATTCAGCATTAGTATCTCACGTTTCAAACAATATTATTTGTGCAAATCTGACTTTCAGGTAGTAGCTCCCTGTAAAGCAGGTTTGAACAATTTCAATGAAAAATTGTTTCGGGGCCGGGTATCGATCCCGGAACCCTTCGCTTAGCGCACGAATGCTTTGCCGACTGAGCTACACGACACAGTCACAATTTTTCCTTTATTTCCACACAACTCAATAGGACGCCAGCACCCAGCTTTGAGTGCACACAAACTCTGTGCGACTTAAATTGTGGCTTCCTGTTAACGTACCTCCAGTAACGAATATATTATGCAACGATACCCAGCCCCGGAACAATTTTTCCTTGAAATTATTCAAACCTGCTTTACAGGGAGATACTACCTGAAAGCCAGATTTGCATAATATATTCGTTACTGGAGGTACGTTAACAGGAAGCCACAAGTTAAGTCGCACAGAATTTGTGTGCACTGAAAGTTGGGTTCTGGCGTCTTGTAAGCCCATTTGAGTTGTGTGGATATAAAGGAAAAATTGTGACGGTGTCGTGTATAGTTCCTGGTAGAGCATTCGGTAGAGCATTCGTGCGCTAAGCGAAGGGTCCCGGGATCGATACCCGGCCCCGCAACAATTGAAATTATTCAATATTATTTGTATTTGTGGGCGTAATGCCACACCGCTCAGTTCCGTGAGATTTCGCACTCAAGTCAATGATCCTGACCGGTATTATAATAGTGGCATCAATGGTGTTGTCGTAAATAAAATAGTACCAGTGCACTTGCGAAAAGATTATTATTATTATTTATTGCTTTTGTTCAGTCAACTATCCGAATACAAGTCTGGCCCCACAAGTGACACCAACAAGGCATCACTCATGAGGCAACTAGGCCAGGGGATAATGGGGGTAGAGTGGCCAGTTCCTTTCCCCCGACTTATCATTATTATTATTATTATTATTACTATTATTATTATTCATGCCGCTGCTATTATACATATTACTAATCCATACTTACACAATACAAAGTTAAGACGATGAGACAACTATTGTTTTAAAATGTAAAAATTAAGGAGTAGGGCGCTCCCAGGTTGCAGAAAAATGTAGGCCTACTGGGACGGCGCTCTGTTGCGCCCTGGCACGACTACACCCCTGCATATACTTAGTACTGGTAGTATTACCACTAGTAGTGACAGCAGTAGTGGTAATATTACCACTGGTGGAGAAATAATACCAACATTCGTGGTAGTAAAAGTAATGCTGCCACCAGCAGTGGTGTAGCGATAGCATTGTCGCTAGCAATAGTAGCAGTAGTGGTATACGTTTCTGCTCTTAATACCACTAAATTCATCAGTTTTATAAATAGTGTCTTTAAAAATAGATGTTTTAATTATTCTTTCTCTAATGTGTTATTTGTGAGAAATTTCTAAATACACGATGTTTTGCAGCCATATTGTGTTATCGTTATTCGTTTGTTTTCTAAATGAACGTTGTAAAGAAACCAGCCTCCGTATATGTATTTACACGTAGAGCTAATCGAGCGGAGTTGTTCGCTCGGCGATGATCGCTATCCTTGATTCTAGCACAGAACTGTACACGATATACTCACTGAGTAGACTCGCGGCTCGCGAGCGGAACAGATGGCTGGAACGCTCGACCCAGAGATCACACACAGGGCTCGGCCACTGTACGAAATAGGAGTGAGAGGGGATAAGAGGTAAAAAAGGGGCTGGGGGTTTTCAGGCGATTGAAAATGTATACACATACACAGAAGAAAGAGCTTTTTCATAAGGAGTTAGAATTAATTTATTTTCTTTGTATTTATTTTGAGAATATATTGGTCAGAGTCCTATATATTGCTAGAAATGAAAAGAAATAAAGTTTTCTACCAATGCAATTTTGAATTTAAGTTCATTAACTTTATTGTCACTCCAGATGGAAAAATATTTTTTTCAATGTATTTTACGTTTAATACTGCGATCCTGTTTATTATTATTATTTATTATTATTATTATTATTATTATTATTATTATTATTATTATTATTAGTAGTAGTAGTAGTAGTAGTAGTTGTTTCATCATTATTAGTAGTAGGCTATTGTTTAGTGTTGTTGTCGTCTGCTTCTAACTATTGCATTTCTGATTTAAATAATTTTTATGAACTGTGGAAACATATTGGACAGAAATTAATAAATATTACAATATTTTAAAATTGTTATATAGAATTACTAAATGAAATGAATTGTGTGCTTTTAATTCTGTAGCATTTTATAAATAAAAATAAATATATATACACAGGGTGATTCAAAACCTCTGCCACAAACTCCGAGGGGTGATAGATCTAACAATAAGGAACACTTTTTGTTAAACAACCTGTATCTTTTGACGAGTCGTTTCGAAGTTATCATTGAAATTGTTTTAGCGCGGGCGTATGTTAATGTATGCGAATGTGTGCACCCCTGTTTGTTTGTTGAGATGTTTGTAAGAGACGAGAGGGTGGTTGTTGTTTGTTTACGTTTAATGTTCAATACCTTTTCTTTTCAGTTCACTCTAATCATCAATTGAGAATGGATGCCTACACTTTTCCCCGAGTTAGCCGACATGGTAATGTGTTATGGGGAGGCTCGGGAAATGGTAGAAGAGCTCTCCACATGTACCAACAACAGTTTCAAAACAGAAATCACCCTCACCACACAATGTTTCCTCGACTTTATCAGTGCCTTCGAGACGTGGGTGGGTCTCTTCGTTCCCGGCGCATTGGTGGAAGACCGCGTAGACATTCATTCTCAATTGATAACACCGTTCCGCATAGATTTTGTTGTTTTGAAATAAATGAACGTTTCTGAACCACAATTTCACACTGATTGCAAAAATGAAATCCGTTTTCGCGTACCACGTCAGAATTTTTTACAATTCAAAATTTTGTGTTTTCAATATTTTTCGTAATATAGTAATATTACAGTGTGCTTTTCATTTGTTAAAAAGGCACGGCAGCTTATAATTTAAACTTTATTATTTAAAATGTGACATAATATATTTGATTATGTTTGTATTTGATATTTATTAAAATCTACTAACTATATCCGCCCATGAGGGATGTACAAAATTGTATCCTCCCCCTTAAAATGAACTGAGGTTAAGACATCCGTTGTTTATTCTTGGAGATTTTTATCAGTCTGCAACCAACGTTATCTATAAACAGGAATTTGAAATGTTTAGTGTCTCAGGTCATAAAAAATTATGAAGGAAATATTTACTCTTAGAGATTGCTATTAAAACTAACAATGAATTAGAGAAATGACAGAGGACCCTGGTATATATATTTATTTATGGAAGTGCAATCCAGCTTATGAGGCTACAGATTTCCTTACTGAGATAATAAACCTATCCCCTTTTAAAAGTTGTTTTAAATTAGAGGTTCAGT